>NC_064623.1:99079844-99406630 GCF_023898315.1 Schistocerca nitens | reverse complement strand
AGAAATAATTCGCTGAATTACGGGCCCATATCACTAACGTCGATTTGGAGTATGGTTTTGCAACATATACTGTATTCGAACATTATGAAGTACCTCGAAGAAAACGATTTATTGACACACAGTAAACGCGAATTCAGAAAATATCGTTCTTGCGAAACAGAACTAGCCCTTCATAATCATGAAGTAATGAGTGCTAACTTCAGAGGATGTCAAATTGATTCCAAATTTTTAGATTTCCAGAAGGCTTTCGACACCGTTCTTCTAACCAAACTGCGAGCCTATGCAATATCGCCTCAGTTGTACGACTGCATTCTTGACTTCCTGTCAGAAAGGTCACATTTCGTAGTAATAGACGGAAAGTCACCGAGTAAAACGGAAGTAATATCCGGTGTTCTCCAAGGGAGTGTTGTAGGTCCTCTATTGTTCCTGATCTAGATTGACGACATATGAGACAATCTAAGTAGCCCTCTTAGATTGTTTGCAGATGATGCTGTCATTTACCGTCTTGGAAAGTCATCAGATGGCCAAAACGAATCGCAAAATGATTTACACTACTGGCCATTAAAATTGCTACACCACGAAGATGACGTGCTACAGACGCGAAATTTAACCGACAGGAAGAAGATGCTGTGATATGCAAATGATTACCTTTTCAGAGCATTTACACAAGGTTGGCGCCGGTGGCGACACCTACAACGTGCTGAGATGAGGAAAGTTTCCAACCGATTTCTCATACACAAACAGCAGTTGACCGGTGTTGCGTGGTGAAACGTTGTTGTGATGCCTCGTGTAAGGAGGAGAAATGCGTACCATCACTTTTCCGACATTGATAAAGGTCGGATTGTAGCCTATCGCGATTGCGGTTTATCGTATCGCGACATTGCTGCTCGCGCCGACTATACGATATTGTGGCGAAACGCACCGCTCTTCATGGAATATTCTCTATCTCTTCTCTCAGTCCTACCTGATAAGAATCCCAGACTGATGAACAGTACTCAACAATCGGTCGAACAAAGCGCCTTGCTAGCGACAAGATGAGTTACGTTTCCTTAAAATTTTCTTGATGAATTACAATCTGGCATCAGTTTTTCCTATTATTTGTTTTATGTGGTCAGTCCACTTAAGGTCTTACATATTTTACAGTAGTTACTGTTTCCAGATATCTTTTGCGCTCTTTTAATATGTATGCACAGCATCTTAATCCGTTTACTTTCAGGGTCAACTGCGAGAGCCTGCCCCAGTCATCACTCCTCTGCACGCCATTCTGGAAATCGATACAGTCTTCTAGCGTTGCTACTTTGTTATAGACAATTGGACAGTCTTAAAGAGCGCCCAGCGCTTTCTACTAGGTCATTTACACTGATGGGTCAAAAAGTTATGACAACGTGCTTAATACCTTGTCTGTCCATCTTTGGAACGAAGTAGATCACTGATTCCGCGTATCAGAAATCCGACAGTTTGTTGGTAGGTTTGTGGAGGTATGTGGCATTAGATGTGTACGCACAGGCCATGTAATTCATGTAAACAATGGGCCGTTGATTTGCGTACGCAGTGATGGCTCCAATTATCGATGCAGATGGGTTCCATAAGATGTATATGAGGCGAATTTGGTCGCCCAGACATTAACCTGAGATCACTCTAATGCCCCTCAAACCAGTGTAGCACGGTTCTGGCTCCGAGACGCGGACATTATACTGCTGGGAGATGACATTGCCGCAGGGGAAGGCATCAAGCATTTAGGGATATATGTGGTTCGCAGCTGCCAGCCTGTCTTTGATTACTACTACAGATCCCGGGCAAGCGCATGAGAATGTCTCCCATAGCACAAGAATGCTCCCACTGGCGTGCGCCCGTGGCGTGCCGCACGTTTCGAGCAGCCGTTCACCTCGATTACGGCATTTGTGGAGACGACCATCGACTTAGTGTAGCAAAAATGTGATCCACCCGAAGAGCCGACACGTTTCCACTGATCGACGCTTAATCCCGATGATCCCGTGCCCACTGCAATCGTACCTGACGATGTCGTTGGGTCACCATAGGGGTGGTCTGCTGCGGAGGTCCCTGTTGAACAACGTACGACGAACGGTGTGCTCCGAAACACTTTTGCGTGCTCCAGCAGTGTGCTCTTTCAGCATAAATGCCACAGATCACCATCTACCGTACAGGAAGATTCAAAAAGAATACCACAACTTTAGGAATTTAAAACTCTGCAACGACAAAAGGCAGAGCTAAGCACTATCTGTCGGCGAATTAAGGGAGCTATAAAGTTTCATTTAGTTGTACATTTGTTCGCTTGAGGCGCTGTTGACTAGGCGTCAGCGTCAGTTGATGGTAAGATGGCGACTGCTCAACAGAAAGCTTTTTGTGTTATTGAGTACGGCAGAAGTGAATCGACGACAGTTGTTCAGCGTGCATTTCGAACGAAGTATGGTGTTAAACCTCCTGATAGGTGGTGTATTAAACGTTGGTATAAACAGTTTACAGAGACTGGGTGTTTGTGCAAAGGGAAAAGTTCTGGACGGCCGAGAACGAGTGATGAAAATGTAGCACGCATCCAGCAAGCATTTGTTCGCAGCCCAGGAAAATCGACTCGCAGAGCTAGCAGAGAGCTGCAAATTCCACAATCAACTGTATGGAGAGTCCTACGAAAAAGGTTAGTTATCTGTCCGTAACTACCTGAACGTCAACTACCCGAGGCGATGGATCGGCCGCCAGGCAGCCCGTGACAGAGCACTTCATCACTGGCCTCCAAGAAGCCCTGATCTTACCTCCTGCGAATTTTTCTTATGGGGGTATGTTAAGGATATGGTGTTTCGGCCACCTCTCCCAGCCATCATTGATGATTTGAAACGAGAAATAACAGCAGCTATCCAAACTGTTACGCCTGATATGCTACAGAGAGTGTGGAACGAGTTGGAGTATCGGGTTGATATTGCTCGAGTGTCTGGAGGGGGCCATATTGAACATCTCTGAACTTGGTTTTGAGTGAAAAAAAAACCTTTTTAAATACTCTTTGTAATGATGTATAACAGAAGGTTATATTATGTTTCTTTCATTAAATACACATTTTTAAAGTTGTGGTATTCTTTTTGAATCACCCTGTACTTTACAGAGCAGACTAGCCTCCGACTCCACGTTGTGTGAAGAGTCGCGTACGTCCACCCATTTCGCGCCTAGTGGTCCTTCTACCTCTTCCTGTATATGCTCACAACAGTAGCACGTAAACATTCGACCATCTTCGCCATTTTCGAGATATTCGTTCACAAGCTCTGCGTAATAATAATCTGCCCTTTGTCAAAGTCGCTCATCTCAGTGGATTTCCCCATTTGCAGCCCATATCTTTGCTCGGGTAATCCCCTGTCCTTGTCCCTCTTACATACTTTTGTTACCGCGTCACATGCCCACAACTCCACCAGGCGGCATCCAACGTCACTGGGTCATAATGTTTTGGCTTATCAGTAACGATCCTATAACATTTCCTTGCGTTACTCTGGAGCTTACATCTGTATATTCTGTTCCATTAAGAGTGACGTGTTGTGTATTCAAGGAAGTCTTGAATCCAGTCGCAAATTTGATCTGATACTCGGTAAACTCGTACTTTTTTTCACTAACCGGCAGTGCAGGACTGTGTCAAATGCCTTCCCGAAGTCAAATCTCTTACGTTTAAAGTTTTTTTACAAGTCGATAAGTGCTCTCATAGTCAAGTACTGAATGATTATAGTCGGGGTACTTTACACTCCGCTTTAAGCAAACGCTAGTTTTTCGCACATATCTCCTGTAGTATGTGACGTATATTGCTGCAGTGTATTCAGTGGTATACACTTATACTGTCAGCAAACTGTGTTGCGAATGGTGTTAGTAGTAAAAAAGTGATAAACTAAAAAGCCATGTCTGATGATGGAGTTTACTGCATTAACAGCAAAAAAATAGTAACCGGGAAATGTTTTTCGTTTCATCACTTCTTTTTCTTTGGTAGGGGGGAGGAGGGAGGGGGGGTTGGGGGTCAGTGGTAAAGTTTCGTATGGGTTTGATTCTACGAGGCGCATTCCAATCGGTCGCGAAATGAAAACAACCGTGAAAATCAAAAGTGTTTTATTTGCAGTACTTACAAGGGAACCTCCCCATCGCACCCCCCTCAGATTTGGTTATAAATTGACACAGTGGATAGGTCTTGAAAAACTGAACACAGATCAATCGAGAAAACAGGAAGAAGTTGTGTGGAACTATGAAAAAATAAGCAAAATATACAAACTGAGTAGTCCATGTGCAAGATAGGCAACATAAAGGACAATAATAGCTGATGAGCGCCGTGGTCTCGTGGTTAGAGTCAGCAACTGCGGAGCGGAAGGTCCTTAGTTCGAGTCCTCCCTCGAGTGAAAATTTTACTTTCTTTATTTTCGCAAAGTTACGATCTGTCCGTTCATTCATTGACGTCTGTGTTCACTGTAATAAGTTTAGTGTCTGTGTTTTGCGACCGCACCGCAAAACCGTGCGATTAGTAGACGAAAGGACGTACTTCTCCAATAGGAACCGAGAACATTTGATCGCAAGGTCATAGGTCAACCGATTCCTCCACAGGAAAACACGCCTGATATATTCTTTACGACACTGGTGACGGCATGTGCGTCATATGACAGGAATATGTTGTCGACCCACCTAACTTGCACACTTGGCGAATGGGTAAAAAGATACTTCTACCTTGCCCGATTTAGGTTTTCTTGTGGATGTGATAATCACTCCAAAAAAAGTGATGAAAACATAAGAGTTTGTCACATAAACTGCAACAAATGAATGCAAAAGTTTCACAATCGCACAGTTTTCCCTGTGCTCTGTCAAAACATATGTTTTTTACGTTTTCAAATGTTTCTGTGCGTAGACCGTCAAATTCTGTATATGTCCAAGCAAATCTGAACATGTCCTGAAATTTTGGAGAGCGAAGTTGATTATATGTGAGTGCCTGAACTTTGATAATTATCTGAAAATAAAAAATTAAAACTTTCACCCGAGAGAAGATTTGAACCAAGGACCTCTCGTTCCGCAGCTGCTCAAGCTAATCACGGGACCACGGCGCTCGTCAGCTCACACTCTCCTTTATGTTGCATATCTTGCGCATGGACTACTCAGTTTGTATCTGTTGCTTATTTTTTTCATAGTTCCACACACCTTCTTCCTGTTTTCTCGATTGATCTGTGTCCGGTTTTTCAAGGCCTATCCCTGTGCCAACTTATAACTAAATCTGAGGGGGGTGCGATGGGGAGGTTCCCTTGTTAGCCACATTTTCCAGCAACGTCTCTACATAGTCGCCGCTCCGTCTGAGACATTTGTCGTAGCGTTGCATCAACTTTTCAATACCCTCGTCATAGAAGGCAGCCACCCGCACTTTTCGCCGATTCTGTACGCTGATCTGCAGTTCGTTGCCCATGCCAAAACGTTGACTTCATAGCCAGCGGTTCATGTCAGCAGAGGTGAAAATCAATCAGAGGGAGCAAAGACCAGGTTGTATGGAGGGCGATCGAACACTTCCCATCGATAACGCTGTAGGGGCGTCGTCATTGCCCCTGAAGAGTGCGGCCAAGAACTGTCATGAGGAAGGAAATGCATGACAGTTATATTGTGTGGGCTGCATCAAATCAGGCGAAATCTCTCACAGGCACTCGTACTGTTTTGTAGGCATCTTTACGTGCTCACTGTGCGCTCAGAACTGAAAAGACAGACGTGATCCCATCAATGGACATATTAGAGACACTGTTGAACACACCTATGCAAAACTTTATCGGATTTTCATTGTAGTTTCCATTTCGCAACCGATTGGACCTTACTTTCGGAATACGTCTCGTATGTGTAAAGTTTGTTGGAAATGACTAAAAGCTCTCATTCACGGATACTGGATACATAAATTCCATGTATTTGTACGCCGTCAGTGATGCTGCCTCGGAACAAACACACATTTTCTTATTGTCTTATCATGTGAAATTTTTAACGTAAAGTGATATCTCCCAATGAGTAGACTGCGAGAGCGTTTTAAGTATCTTCCATAAGGATTTGTAACGAATATTGAATATCAAATTGTTGTTTCCCCTGGAAGCCGCCAGATGCAACTGTTATGGGTTTATTTATGTAAACTAATACAAAGTAAATACTTCATTTATTTAAATATACTGTTTATTTACATCTCCTTGAAACAATATCTGTAAACAGCTGCAAGAGAAGCAGACGACTCTAATCGTTGCTCATACACAGGATGGTCACAAACAGTCTGAAAAGCTTGTAAGAGGGCTGCAGGGTAAGCTGTGCTGAGATATAACTGTGAAGAAAAAAAAAAAATCCGCCGTTCCCGAGTTAACTAATATTGAAGTTAGCCAATCAGGCTCTTGCGCCCGCAAATATGTCCTCGTCTAAAACCGAACAAGAGAGGGTTAAAAAAAAACTGGCCTTGAGACGGTAGACGGGATCCAACCCGAGCCAAAAGCTCAGCAGTCTCGTGCGCTATCGTCCTCGCTATGAGAACAGCTGACACACTAATTGCATCTGACTGGTCGCTTGAATTTGCACGCACAACGGCTTTTATTGGCTATCTTCAGTGTTAATTATCTCGGAAACGACGCAATGTATCGAATTTCTTCCTTAACTGTTGTTTCTCGGTATAACCTTTCCTGGAACACCGTTACAAGCTTTTCGCACTGTTTCTGACCATCCAGTATAACCGGAAGGAGCGTACAAGTACGAAGGGCGTTTGAAAAGTACGTGCAAAGTCCGAGGGATGGCACCACCGGCGCGTATCGGGGTCATGTTTAGTTAGTAGCATCTTTGGAAAGAACGCAGACCAAGTTTCAGCCATATTGGCCTATTACTTTGTGTTAGGCATTCGTGTGAATCAAGGAAGTCGAGTGAGTGTCGAAAAATGGACGAAAAAGAATTTCGTGTGGTGATTAAACATTACTTTATGAAAGGCAAAACGCCTCAGGAGACAAAGAGAAGCTTGATAAACATTACGGTGACTCTGCACCTTCGATTAGAACAGTTTATAGCCTAAGTGGTTTCAAAATTTTCTGCGTGGCCATATGGGAACAAGTGATGCTGAACGTTCTGGCTGCCCTATGGAGGTTACGACTCCAGAAATCATTGATAAAATCCATGATATGGTGACGGATGACAGAAGAGTTAAGGTGCGTGAGATTGCTAGTGCCGTGGGCATCTTGAATGAACGGGTTCATAATATTTTGCATAATTATTTGGACATGAGAAACCTATCCGCAAGATGGGTTCCGCGATTGCTCAGGCTTGACCAAAAACGGTATCGTGTGAAGTGTTGCAAGGATGGTTTGCAGCTGTTCAGGAAGAATCCGCAGGACTTTAAGCGTCGTTTCGTCACTGTGGATGAAACATGGATACATTACCATACTCCTGAGACCAAACAACAATCAAAACAATGTGTTACCAAGGGAAAATCTGCACCAAAAAAGGTGAAGACCATTCCTTCTGCCGAAAAGGTTATGGCGACTGTCTTTTGCGATTCGCAAGGGATAATCCTCGTCGACTATCTGGAAAATAGTAAAACTAGTACACGTACATATTATTCATCGTTATTGGACCATTTGAAAACCGAGGTGCAAGAAAATCGCAGGCGATTGGACTGCAAAAAGAGTCCTTTTCCATCACGACAATGCACCAGCACAAACCTCAGCAGTTGTGGTCGCACAATTAATGGAACTCGTTTCACATCCTCCCTCCCCCCCCCCCCCCCCTATTCTCCAGACTTCGCTCCCTTGGACTACTATTTGTTCCCCAATTTGAAGAAATGGCTGGCGGGACAAAGATTTTATTCAAACGAGGAGGTGATTGCAGCAACTAATAGCTATTTTGCAGACTTGGACAATTCCTATTATTCGGAAGGGTCAACAAATTAGAAAAGCGTTGGACGAAGTGTATAGGTCTAAAAGGAGACTATATCGAAAAATAAAAAAGGTTTACCCCAAACACGTAAGTAGTTTTTATTTTTGCAGGGACTTTCCAAACGCCCCTCGTACATGGATCAATACACTCCTACCCGGCGACTGAATGAAAGCATTATTGTAACTCCCGTATCCGTCAGAGACTTATGTCAGTTGGTTAACTCCCATTAAGGAAAACAACCGAAACCCGGGGATAGGTGAGAGGAATTCCTACCCCTGACGTGGCCACAGGGAGTAACTCCATTCGGTTGTTTCATTCAGCTGAAGTAAGAAATAATCGACTTGCCGGTCAGTTGCTAAAAACCAGTCGGTTGTCCCACGACTACCCCAGTCGGATTAGGTGAGCTTAGCTGCAGAACCGCATGCTCCTCTACATCTACATACATACTCCGCAATCCACCATGCGGTGCGTGGCGGAGGGTACCTCGTACCACAACTAGCATCTTCTCTCCCTGTTCCACTCCCAAACAGAACGAGGGAAAAATGACTGCCTATATGGCTCTGTACGAGCCCTAATCTCTCTTATCTTATCTTTGTGGTCTTTCCGCGAAATATTAAGTTGGCGGCAGTAAAATTGTACTGCAGTCTGCCTCAAATGCTGGTTCTCTAAATTTCCTCAGTAGCGATTCACTAAAAGAACGCCTCCTTTCCTCTAGAGACTCCCACCCGAGTTCCTGAAGCATTTCCGTAACACTCGCGTGATGGTCAAACCTACCAGTAACAAATCTAGGAGCCCGCCTCTGAATTGCTTCTATGTCCTCCCTCAATCCGACCTGATAGGGATCCCAAACGCTCGAGCAGTACTCAAGAATAGGTCGTATTAGTGCTTTATAAGCGGTCTCCTTTACAGATGAACCGTATCTAACCAAAATTCTATCAACGAACCGAAGACGACCATCCGCCTTCCCCACAACTTCCATTACATGCTTGTCCCACTTCATATCGCTCTGCAATGTTACGCCCAAATATTTAATCGACGTGACCGGGCTGTAAGCGGAGCCGAGGTGAGGCCAGTGTGGTGTGGTGCGGCCGTGGTCGCCGGCGGCAGCGTCACGCGCTGGTCTTGACCTCAGCGGAGTTTAGCCAGAGCGGCCTTGAGCGCAGCAGTAAAGGCAGGGCGGGCGGCGAGCATGCGTCACCTCTCAGGCACGGTGGTTCGTCTGTCTCACTGCTGGCGTCGCCGAAACAACATAGCGCGACGCCTGCTCTAAAAAACGAGCTTCGTGTTTACAAAAAAAAGGTGTCCCACAGTCTTACAGGAGTTCCTATAGGTCAAAACAACGTTGAAAGGTCCTACACTATGTGCTCAAACGTATCCGGACACCCCAAAATCATACTTTTTCATATTAGGTGCATCGTGCTGCCACCTACTGCCAGGTACTCCATATCAGCGACCTCAGTAGTCATTAGACATCGTGAGAGAGCGGAATGGGGCGCTCCGCGCAACTCACAGTATTCCAACGTGGTCAGGCGATTGGGTGTCACTTGTATCATACGTCTGTATGCGAAAGTTCCACACTCCTAAACACCCCATGTCCACTGTTTCCGATGTGATAGTAAAGTGGAAACGTGAAGGGACACGTACAGCACAAAAGCGTACAGGCCGACCTCGTCTGTTGACTGACAGAGACTGGCGACAGTTGGAGAGGGTCGTAATGTGTAATAGGCAGACATCTATCCGGACCATCACACAGGAATTCGAACCTGAACCAGGATCCACTGTAAGTACTATGACAGACAGGAGGGGAGAAAACTTGAATTTCATGGTCGAGCGGCTGCTCATAAGCCACACATCACGCTGGTAAATACCAAAACGCCTCGCTTGGTGTTCGGAGCGTAAACATTGGACGATTGAACTGTGGAAAAACGTTGTGTGGAGTGACGAATCACGGTACACGATGTGGCGATCCGATGTCAGCGCGTGGGTTTGGCGAATGCCCGGTCAAAGTCATCTGCCAGCGTGTGTAGCGCCAACAGTAAAATTCGGAGGCGGTGGTGTTGTGGTGTCGTCGTGTTTTTCATGGAGGGGCCTTGCACCCCTTGTTGTTTTGCGTGGCACTATCACAACACAAGCCTACACCTTCTTGCTTTCCACTGCTGAAGAGCAATTCGGGGATGCCGATATCATCTTTCAACACGATCGAACACCTGTTCATAATTCACGGCCTGTGGCGGAGTGGTTACACGACAATAATATCCCTGTAATGGACTGGCCTGCACAGAGACCTGACCTGAATCCTGTAGAACACCTTTGGGATGGTTTGGAACGCCGACCGACATCGATACCTCTCCTCAGTGCAGCATTCCGTGAAGAATGGGTTGCCATTTCCCAAGAAACCTTCCAGCACCTGATTGAACGTAGCCTGCGAGAGTGGAAGCTGTCATAAAGGCTAAGGGTGGGGCAACACCATACTGAATTCCAGCATTATCGATGAAGGACGTCACGAACTTGTAAGTCATTTTTATCCGCGTGTCCGCATACTTTTGATCACATAGTGTACATTTAAGAGTCAAAGCAACTGGTACACCTGCCTAATATAGTGTAGGGCCCTCGCGAGCAGGCAGAAGTACCGCAACAGGATATGGAGTGGATTCGACTGTCTGAAGTAGTGCTGGAGGAAATTGGCACCATGAATCCTGCAGCGCTGTCTATAAATCCTTAAGAGTACGAGGGGGTGGGGATCTCTTCTGAACAGCATGTTGCAAAGCATCCCAAATATCCTCAATGATATTCAAGTCTGGGGAGTTTGGTCGCCATCGGAAGTGTATAACACAGAAGAGTGTTCCTGGAGCCACTCTGAGCAATTCTGGACGTATGGGGCGTCGCATTGCCCTGCTGAAACTACCCAAGTGTGTCGGAATGTACAACTGACATGAATGGATGCAGATGACCAGATAGGATGCTTAAGTAAGTGTCACCTGTCAGAGTCATATATGTCATGATATGGGAATATCACTCCAACTGCACACGCTCCACATCATTACTGAACCTCCACCAGCTTGGACAATCCCCTGCTGATATGCTGGGTCCATGAGGCTGGCTCCTTACTCGTACACGTCCATCCGCTCGTAACACTTGAAAACGAGACTCGGCCGACCAGGCAACATTTTTCCAGTCATTAACAGTCCTATGTCGGTGTTGGGGGCCCAGGCGAGGCGTGAAGCTTTCTGTCGTGAACTCATCAAGGGTATACGAGTGGTTCTTTGGCTCCCAAAGACTATATTCATGACCTTTCATTGAATGGTTCGTACGCTAACACTTGTTGATGGCCCAGCATTGAAATCTCCAGCAATTTGCGGAAGGGTTGCTTTTGTCACGTTGAACGATTCTCATCAGTCGTCGTTGGTTCTGTTCTTGGAGCATCTTTTTTCCGACCGCAGCGATGTCAGAGGTTCCATGTTTTACCAGATTCCTGATATTCACTGTACGTTCGTGAAATGGTCGTATGGGGAAAACCCAAACTTCATAGCTACCTCGGAGATGATGTGTTCAAAAAATGGTTCAAATGGCTCTGAGCACTATGGGACTTAACTTCTGAGGTCATAAGTCCCCTAGAACTTACAACTACTTAAACCTAACTAACCTAAGGACATCACACACATCCATGCCCGAGGCAGGATTCGAGCCTGCTACCGTAGCGGTCGCGCGGTTCCAGACTGTAGCGCCTAGAACCGCTCGGTCACCTGGCCGGCAAGAGATGATGTGTCCCACTACTCGTGCGCCGACTGTAACACCACGTTCAAACTCACATAAATCTTGATAACCTGCCGCTGTAGCAGCAGTAACCGATCTAACAACTGTGCCAGACACTTCTTGCCTTATATAGACGTTGCCGACCGCAGCGCCGTATTCTCCCTGTTTACATATCTCTACATGTCTATACCAGTTTCTTTGCCGCTTCAGTGTTAGGCCTCTGGTACTACCTGGTCAGAAGTACCGGGTCAAGTATTGGTGGATATTAGTATGAGGTGTGTCGACCCATCGCCTTTATGATGGCTCGAAATCTGCTGGTGACCCATTCAGCGATGCTTCTGAATGTCCTTGGAGCAATGACATCCCGTTCTTCCTCAGGGGCAGTAATGTTGGACACTGGAGTCGGTGTCTCACTGGGCCAGGTCGAGGCTTCAGTCACGCCAGTCCATTTCAGGATGGTTGTTGTCCACAAAACATAGTGTTTCAGTTGCTGCTGGTTTGTAACAGGATGCGCTGCCACACTAGTACAAGCTTTTGTGACGGCTCCCTAACCCAAGGTTCTCGGCTGTACTTTTGGGGCAGCCACCACAAATTGTGTAAAGCGTGGGTAGTGACCAGGATGTAGCTATGTCTGTTGGCCGAAAAATAATTAATGACAAGAATTGCACCAGCTAGAATGAAGAGATAACTTATCTTTATTTCTGACAAAACGTGCACCAGCGATAGAAGTCCAAGTAATATCCGAGAGTAATCCGTGTACTGAGCCTAATCGAATCGAATAGCAAATATCACACTGCAATGGTTCCGCTATAAACTCCACGAAAGGCTAGCATAGACAATCGACAATAGACTGTCCATCTCGGTTTTTTTTTTTTCTTTCTTTCTTTATTGTATTTCAATTCCCCATCGGGGCGGGCTGGCAGCAGCATATGTGCTGCTCTTCAGCCGAAAGACATAGAACAAACAATAGAAGACATTTAAAAATAACAAAGGAGAGAATATGGTGAACATAGATATAAAAAAAGGGGAACATCATGGAAGGCAATAGACAAAAAACGGGGTGATCGTAAAATGGAGATAAAAACTGTTAAAACTGTTTAAAAGTATCACACACAAAAAGCCACACACTGCGACAATGCACAGTATGACTGGAGCATAAAAGGTATCAACAGATGGCGTAGCACATAACTAACACTGACGGCGAACCTCAAGGTAGTACATAACTAAAATCACACCTCTTGACGCACAGGAGAAACAGCACTAAGCACAACACTGATGTGGCACATTGATGATGATCAATACAGAGGATCTGCCAGGTGGTAGGAGAGGAGGGAGACCGGAAGAAGGGAGGGAGAGAGGGAGGGGAAGAGTGGGCGAGATGGGTGGGGGGCGCCCTGAAGAGGGCCAGGTACGGAGGAATGTGGGAAGGAAAGAAGCTAGTATGGGGTGCAGGGTCTCAGGGGGAGGGGGGAATGGAGGAAAATCCGCTCTGGGAGAAGGAGGGAAGAGGAAAAAGGGGGCCCTGGGGAGGGGGGGGGGACAAGGCCAGGTTACAGTTGGAAGGAAGGGTAGATGTCACGGCGAAGTTCGTCATCCGGGAGGGGGAGGCCCTGATGAAGGAGATGGAGGGTGTGGAGGTGGAGAGAGGGAGGGATACAGCGATAGAGGCGCGGCAACGGGCGGGGGGTGGAGAGGAAGGAGGAAACCAGAGGGTGGGGGGGTCAAGCCTGCGAACAATGTAAAGGATGCGGAGATGTTGGAGGAACAGGAGGAGGCGGGGGAAGGGGATCAGTTCATACAGGAGCCGTGTGGGGGAAGGAAGGCGGATACGGAAGGCAAGGCGGAGTCCATGGCGTTCAAGGATTTGGAGGGCCTTGTAAAAGCGGGTGGGGGCGGAGATCCAGGCAACGCTGGCATAACAGAGGATAGGATGGATGAGGGATTTGTAGATGTGGAGGATGGTAGAAGGATGCAATCCCCATGTCTGGCCAGACAGGAGTTTCAGAAGGCGGAGGCGGGAATGGGCTTTCTGCTGGATGGTCTGGAGATGAGGGGTCCAGGTGAGGTGTCGGTCGACGGTGAGGCCAAGTTATTTCAGGGTGGGGGTGAGCTGGATGGGACGACCATAAAGGGTGAGGTAGAAATCATGGAGGCGAAAGGAGCGAGTGGTGCGGCCTATGATGATTGCCTGGGTTTTGGAGGGGTTGACACGGAGAAACCACTGGTTACACAAAGTGG
Source organism: Schistocerca nitens (assembly GCF_023898315.1). Lineage (NCBI taxonomy): Eukaryota > Metazoa > Arthropoda > Insecta > Orthoptera > Acrididae > Schistocerca > Schistocerca nitens. Next base: position 99,392,746 of record NC_064623.1, on the reverse strand, counting down.
TGAACTGTTTAAGGTGGGTTTGGAGGGTACGTTGAGACCGTTGAAGGGTAGGATAGAGAGCCAGGAAGGCGGTGTCATCAGCATACTGGAGAAGGTGGACTGGTGGGGGTGGCTTGGGCATATCAGCTGTATACAAGAGATAAAGGAGAGGGGAGAGGACAGAACCCTGGGGGACGCCAGCCATGGGATAAAAGATACGGGAGTTGATGTTGTGGAGGGTGACATAGGAAGGACGGTGTGAGAGGAATCCGTCTCGGGGCCAGCGCTCCTCCTTATATGCAACAGGCAGAGGGCCCTGCGGACCCGAGCTCAGCCATGGCACGACCTCTTCCGTCGGCGGTAACGCCCTGAGACGCCGACGGCCGCGACAGGAACTGTGGCCAGCGATGTCACGGTCAGGGCGCGCGTGCGCGAATTGCTTGGTTGGTTGGTTGGTTGGGTCCGTGAATACAACACAAGCAACTACTGTACGTACACAACGCTATAAAGTGTGTTCATATCCCTCTGCGTTTAGTGTTTCCTTAAGGGCAATAAGGAAACCACATCGTAACCACGATAAACTCACCCACCCCGTAACACAATCAAATCCTTACAACACTGATGGCACCACACATGAAGGCATGCAACATTCTCCATGCATGCGCCAAACCAAACCGTTCCATTGGATTGCCACAGGGTACAGCGTCACTCCTCGTTCCAAACCACGTTTCCACTCTTTCATTGTCCAGTATCGTCGCTCTTTACTTCACTTCGAGCGTCACTTAGCACTGAGTATGGAAATGTGTGGCTTATGAGGAGCTGCTCGATCAACTCCCTACGGCACACTCCTCGTGCTGGCTGAACTGGTGGTAGCAGTATTGAACTCAGGAGCGATTCCCTCCGCTGATTTCATGCGATTCTTTTGGATTTACCCTCCGCAGTGCTTGACAGTCCCTGTCCGTCAGTATACGAGGTATCCTTGGTCTCGGTTCGGCAATGGTTGTTCCTTCGCGTTTTCATTTCACAGTTTGTCGAGTTTGGTAGCTGTATGATTGAAATGTCGATGATCGATTTCAACAATTCTGCCGTTACTCGTGACATCTACTGGTCAATTTTGCATTACGTAGGGGTTTTCGCGTATTTATGATCAGATAGTGTTAGTCGTAAGGGCAATATGAAGTCGCGTGTTCCTACAGTCCTGCTTCGACAAGTTTTTCCGTGATAAAAGATGTACAACTTTGCTTCCGCCATTTTTTCCCAACATTTGAGGCTTTAATGAAACAAATTGGTTACACATGTATCATTCAAAGTATTTTCCATCGTTGGCCACTCCTTTCTCCCATCTTTCGGGCAGTGTACGAATCCCGCGTCGAAAAAATTGTTTATCTTTTGAAGCGATCCACGATTCGATCCAAATTTGTGACTGCCTCATGAAATCGGAAGTGTTGGTCAGCCAGGCCGTACGCTATTGACTAAACAGGTGATAGTCAGAGGGAGCAATGTCTGGAGAATACGGCGGTTGGGGTAGGACTTCCCATTTTAACGTTTCCAAGTACGTTTTGACCTCTTTTGCAACGTGGGGTCGAGCGTTGTCATGCAGCAAAATCACTTTATCGTGCCTCTCGCTGTATTGCGGCCGTTTGTCTTTTAATGCTCTGCTCAAACGATAACGATCACCTGTGATTGTTTCACTTGGTTTTAATACCTCATAGAATACGACCCCGAGCTGGTCCCACCAAATGCAGAGGATGATCTTGGAGCCGTGAATATTCGGTTTGGCCGTTGACGTGGAAGCATGGCTGGGATATTCCCATGATTTTTTCCGTTTAGCATTATCATAATGAACCCATTTTTCGTCCCCGGTCACAATGCGATGCAGCAATCCCTTACGTTTTTGCCTCTGAAGCAACTGTTCACAAACACACAAACGCCGTTCAACGTCTCTTGGTTTCAGCTCACATGGGACCCAAGTTCCTTCTCTCTGAGTCATGCCCATAGCCTTGAGACGTTTTGAAATGGCTTGCTGTGTCACTCCCACGAATCGTGCCAATTCCTCTTGTGTTTGACATGACTCTTTACTCACCAATGTCTCCAATTCTGCATCTCCGAAAACATTCTCTCTTCCACCACTGCGCCGGTCTACGACGTTAAAATCACCGTTCTTGAAGCGCTGAGCCCACTCACGACACGTTCTTTGACTAATGGCGTGCTTACCATATGTACTTGAGAGCATTCGATGAGACTCAGCCGCTGTTTGGTTCATATTGAACCAAACGGGAACACCTCCCGCAAATGACGAGAATTAGGCTCATAAACTGACATTTTCAATCAAGAACAACTTTATGATGCAGACACAAATCGAATAATGTTTGAATGAGGTTATGTTGACCGAGGTCCAAGCTAACTGCCTGACGTCTGCGATCTGTTTCTTTTGACCGCTACTTACCGTTTTCGCCACCTATCGGCAAACGGCGGAAGCAAAGGTGTACACCTTGTACATCGTGCGTACCAGGTGGGACATGTTCGTGGTATTTGGGGCACTACAGCGACATACGAAAGTCGCGTGAGTATTTCGCTTTGGTGTTCGTGACGTGGGCAGTGCGCTCGAGTCATTTCATACTCGATGCCCTAGACCAGGGGTTCCCAACAAAATTTTCTCGAGGATCCCCTCACCGAGAATGATTGGTACCTTGTCATATCACAGTATCAAGTACCTAAAAAGCCAATTTAAGAATCTTTTTATACGTTTTCTAATTTTGGTACTTAGAAAAAACTTTGGCATATTCATTATTGAAAAAATATTGAGCTTAAAACTTTTTCAATTTAGCCATCATTGTTATTGTTAAATTTTTGATTATTGCTCAAAATCTTTGTCTTCAAATCTGGGTGTTTAGTATAACAAACTCCTTAAATATAAAAACTGAGTATGAACTGAAAATGACAGGAAAAAATTAAAAGTAATTGTATTGGTATTTCAAGTGTACTGCACTTGAGATTGCATTGAGTAGACATGTATGAAAAATAAGAAAACACTTTCATACAAGGTATTTATTTGAAAAAATACAGTTACAACAGAATGTTCCATCAGTATACAGTTAGTTTTAATTTTCGGTTCTTAATGAGGTGAGTTCAATCTGACCTTTGAGTCCATTATTTCTGAAACATTAGGTTCCAAACTTGAAACTTTCACTCTGAAATCCGAACGCATGTTTTTCATGAAACACGTGGAAGAAAATGCTTGCTCACACCGATATGTCGTTGCTAATGGAAGGATCTTTTTCATTGTCTTATCTCCAAGTTTCTTGTAGTCCTTGAGTGCTGATGCCCAGAAGTCTGTAATTCTATCACCGATGAAAATGTTTATCATCGTACCACAGCTGGACAGATCCACAAGTTGATCTTGCTCTTCTTCAGTGAGGCCTTGGATTTTGTCTATTTCTTCACAGCTGAAGGGATTTCGAATCCATCTGTCGTCACATTCAGGGAAAGACTCTCTAAAAGTGGTGGCTAGGCTGCGTAGATGCTCGGCTACATTGATCTTGGTCTGGTCAGGTAAACTCTCCTCTGATGATTCCACGAATTGTTTTAAAGTAGAAAAGTTAGTTAGTGACTCGTTTTCTACCCTTGACTCCCAGATCTGACACTTTTTGACCGTAGCGCTAATCTTACCCTCAACTTTCAACATGTCTACATTTTTTCCTTGTAAACTCAAGTTTAACACATTCAAGTGTTCAGACACATCAGCTAAATACGCAACTGAGCAAAGCCAAGAGATGTTGTTGTTGTTGTGGTCTTCAGTCCTGAGACTGGTTTGATGCAGCTCTCCATGCTACTCTATCCTGTGCAAGCTTCTTCATCTCCCAGTACCTACTGCAACCTACATCCTTCTGAATCTGCTTAGTGTATTCATCTCTTGGTCTCCCCCTACGATTTTTACCCTCCACGATGCCCTCCAATACTAAATTGGTGATCCCTTGATGCCTCAGAACATGTCCTACCAACCGACCCCTTCTTCTGGTCAAGTTGTGCCACAAACACCTCTTCTCCCCAATCCTATTCAGTACCTCCTCATTAGTTATGTGATCTACCCATCTAATCTTCAGCATTCTTCTGTAGCACCACATTTCGAAAGCTTCTATTCTCTTCTTGTCCAAACTATTTACCGTCCATGTTTCACTTCCATACATGGCTACACTCCATACAAATACTTTCAGAAACGACTTCCTGACACTTAAATCTATACTCGATGTTAACAAATTTCTCTTCTTCAGAAACGCTTTCCTTGCCATTGCCAGTCTACATTTTATATCCTCTCTACTTCGACCATCATCGGTTATTTTGCTCCCCAAATAGCAAAACTTCTTTACTACTTTAAGTGTCTCATTTCCTAATCTAATTCCCAGAGCATCACCCGACTTAATTTGACTACATTCCATTATCCTCGTTTTGCTTTTGTTGATGTTCATCTTATATCCTCCCTTCAAGACACCATCCATTCCGTTAAACTGCTCTTCCAAGTCCTTTGCTGTCTCTGACAGAATTACAATGTCATCGGCGAACCTCAAAGTTTTTATTTCTTCTCCATGGATTTTAATACCTACTGCGAATTTTTCTTTTGTTTCCTTTACTGCTTGCTCAATATACAGATTGAATAACATCGGGGAGAGGCTACAACCCTGTCTTACTCGCTTCCCAACCACTGCTTCCCTTTCATGTCCCTCGACTCTTATAACTGCCATCTGGTTTCTGTACAAATTGTAAATAGCCTTTCGCTCCCTGTATTTTACCCCTGCCACCTTTAGAATTTGAAAGAGAGTATTCCAGTCAACATTGTCAAAAGCTTTCTCTAAGTCTACAAATGCTAGAAACGTAGGTTTACCTTTCCTTAATCTTTCTTCTAAGATAAGTCGTAAGGTCAGTATTGCCTCACGTGTTCCAGTATTTCTACGGAATCCAAACTGATCTTCCCCGAGGTCGGCTTCTACTAGTTTTTCCATTCGTCTGTAAAGAATTCGTGTTAGTATTTTGCAGCCGTGGCTTATTAAACTGATTGTTCGGTAATTCTCACATCTGTCAACACCTGCTTTCTTTGGGATTGGAATTATTATATTCTTCTTGAAGTCTGAGGGTATTTCACCTGTTTCATACATCTTGCTCACCAGATGGTAGAGTTTTGTCAGGACTGGCTCTCCCAAGGCCGTCAGTAGTTCCAATGGAATGTTGTCTACTCCGGGGGCCTTGTTTCGATTCAGGTCTTTCAGTGCTCTGTCAAACTCTTCACGCAGTATCGTATCTCCCATTTCATCTTCATCTACATCCTCTTCCATTTCCATAATATTGTCCTCAAGTACATCGCCCTTGTATAAACCCTTTATATACTCCTTCCATCTTTCTGCTTTCCCTTCTTTGCTTAGAACTGGGTTTCCATCTGAGCTCTTGATGTTCATACAAGTGGTTGTCTTATCTCCAAAGGTCTCTTTAATTTTCCTGTAGGCAGTATCTATCTTACCCCTAGTGAGAAAAGCCTCTACATCCTTACATTTGTCCTCTAGCCATCCCTGCTTAGCCATTTTGCACTTCCTGTCGATCTCATTTTTGAGACATTTGTATTCCAGAGATGTTAGTGAGAAAATCCGCGTACTTTGTGTCAAGAAGGAAAACACGAACCTCGTCTCTAAGTTCAAAAAATCTTGACAAGATGCTACCTCGAGAAAGCCATCTTACTTCCCTATGAATAAGAAGTTGCTCGTGCTCACTGCCGATCTCTTTAGGAAGACGCTAAACACAGAAGTTATCGTTCGCTAAAGCTCTGCTCAAGCAGGAAGCGCCCAAAACAAAAAATCATACCAAATATATTTAACATACATTTTTTATTCTAATAGCATGTTGCGGACCCCTCTGGCATAGGTCGCGCACCCCTGGGGGTCCGCGGACCACCTGTTGGCAACCACTGCCCTAGACGAATGCTGGTAGGCTGTGCCTCCCGCCCTGGGGGGAGCTTGCGCCTCCCGCTTGTTGCAGGGCGTCGTCTGCGCATGCGCGCCCTCCGCCCCCACCACGCCACTCGCACATTGGGCGCTCCGAAGCGCGACGTGGCGCAACTGATACTGACGTAGCCGCCGCAAGCGCTTGCCCGGGCGCCTTGTTGTCCGCCACGGTGGATGGGCGCACAGACCTCTTTCCGACCGTCTGACTTTCTCATTTACATACCCACTCAGCTGCGGCAGGCCTTCACTGGTCGTGTCCTACCCACTATATTCCGATCCACAGTATTACCACAGGGACTACAGACTGATGTCATTACGTCTCCTTGTCCCCAAATCTCGGAGCATAGCCCACCAATCATGAATAAAATCACGTTCAGTAATTTAATTTCGTTTTCAGTCTTCCGACTGGTTCGGTATGACCCGCGATCTATCCTGTGCTCATTGTTGCTGCTAGAGATGGCAGCTCTGTCTACTGTGGGGTGATCGAAAAGTTGTGCATAGGTCACCAGACCTCCACCGACGAAGCCGGCCGGAGTTCTAGGCGCTACAGTCTGGAACCACACGACCGCTACGGTCGCAGGTTCGAATCCTGCCTCGGGCATGGATGTGTGTGATGTCCTTAGGTTAGTTAGGTTTAAGTAGTTCTAAGTTCTAGGGGACTGATGACCTCAGACGTTAAGTCGCATAGAGCTCGGAGCCATTTTTTCTTTTTCCACCGACGAACTTTCGGACGTGGTAGGATGGACCAAAACAAGAAACAAATATCTAGTAAACACGGTCTTTAAAATGCATACCTTAAGAGCTAAGACCACTTGTTCATCTTCAGTAGTGTGGAAAATACACTACTGGCCATTAAAATTGCTACACCAAGAAGAAATGCAGCTGATAAACGGGTATTCATTCGACAAATATATTATACTAGAACTGACATGTGATTACATTTTCACTCAATCTGGGTGCATAGATCCTCAGAAATCAGTACCCAGAACAACCACCTCTGGCCGTAATAACGGCCCTGATACGCCTGGGCATTGAGTCAAACAGAGCTTGGATGGCGTGTACAGGTACAGCTGCCCATGCAGCTTCAACACGATACCACAGTTCATCAAGAGTAGTGACTGGCGTATTGTGATGAACCAGTTACTCGGCCACCATTGACCAGACGTTTTCAATTGGTGAGAGATCTGGAGAATGTGCTGGCCAGGGCAGCAGTCGAACATTTTCTGTATCCAGAAAGGCCCGTACAGGACCTCCAGCATGCGGTCGTGCATTATCCTGCTGAAATGTAGGGTTTCGCAGGGATCGAATGAAGGGTAGAGCCACGGGTCGTAACACATCCGAAATGTAACGTTCCGTCAATGCGAACAAGAGGTGACCGAGACGTGTAGCCAATGGCACTCCATACCATCACGCCGGGTGATACGCCAGTATGGCGATGACGAATACACGCTTCCAATGTGCGTTCACCGCGATGTCGCCAAACACGGATGCGACCATCATGATGCTGTAATCAGAACCTGGATTCATCCGAAAAAATTACTTTTTGCCATTCGTGCACCCAGGTTCGTCGTTGAGTACACCATCGCAGGCGCTCCTGTCTGTGATGCAGCGTCAAGGGTAACCACAGCCACGGTATCCGAGCTGATAGTCCATGCTGCTGCAAACGTCGTCGAACTGTTCGTGCAGATGGTTGTTGTCTTGCAAACGCCCCCATCTGTTGACTCAGGGATCGAGACGTGGCTGCACGATCCGTTACAGCCATAAGATGCCTGTATCCAGCCTGGAATCCAGCTCGGCGTTCCGTATTACCCTCCTGAACCCAGTGATTCCATATTCTGCTAACAGTCATTTGATCTCGACCAACGCGAGCAGCAATGTCGCGATACGATAAACCGAAATAGCGATAGGCCACAATCCGACCGTTATCAAAGTCGGAAACGTGATGGTACGCATTTCTCCTTCTTACACGCGGCATCACAACAACGTTTCACCAGGCAACGCCGGTCAACTGCTGTTTGTGTATGAGAAATTGTAGGTGTCGCCACCGGCGCCAACCTTGTGTGAATGCTTTGAAAAGCTAATCATTTGCATGTCACAGCATCTTCTTCCTATCGGTTAAATTTCGTGTCTGTAGCACGTCATCTTCTTGATGTAGCAATTTTAATGGCCGGTAGTGTATATCTCCTGCTGCAAGCTCGTTGGTTTCCATATTTTGTGAGGAGGCTGTATGGATCAAAACAAGAAAAAATGTACAGCAAACATGGGGAGTGAAATGCATACCTGAAGAGGTAAGAGCACTTGTTCAACAGAAGAGATGTCTTTGACTGTAGCGAAGATGAAGAAGTGCTCATAGCTCTTCAGGTATTCACTTTAGAGCCCAGGATTACTGGATGTTCTTTTTCTTATTTTGGTGCATACTATCACCTTTGAAAATTTGTTGATTGAGTGAATCGGGACTATACAGGTTGTCACAAAAGGTACGGCCAAACTTTCAGGAAACTTTCCTCTTACACAAAGAAAGAAAATATGTTATTTGCACATGTGTCCGGAAACGCTTACTTTCCATGTTAGAGCTCATTTTATTACTTCTCTTCAAATCATATTAATCATGGAATGGAAACACAGAGCAACAGAACGTACCAGCGTGACTTCAAACACTTTGTTACAAGAAATGTTCAAAATGTCCTCCGTTAGCGAGGATACGTGCATCCACCCCCCGTCGCATGGAATCCCTGATGCGCTGATGCAGCCCTGGAGAATGGCGTATTGTATCACAGCCGTCCACAATACGAGCACGAAGAGTCTACATTTGGTACCGGGGTTGCGTAGACAAGAGCTTCCAAATGCCCCCATAAATGAAAGTCAAGAGGGTTGAGGTGAGGAGAGCGTGGAGGCCATGGAATTGGTCCGCCTCTACCAATCCATCGGTCACCGAATCTGTTGTTGAGAAGCGTACGAACACTTCGACTGAAATGTGCAGGAGCTCCATTGTGCATGAACCACATGTTGTGTCGTACTTGTAAAGGCACATGTTCTAGCAGCACACGTAGAGTATCCCGTATGAAATCATGATAAGGTGCTCCACTGAGCGTAGGTGGACGAAACTAAAATGAGCTCTAACATGGAAATTAAGCGTTTCCGGAGACACATCCACATAATATCTTTTCTTGATTTGTGTGTGAGGAATGTTTCCTGAACGTTTGGCCGTACCTTTTTGTAACACCCTGTATAGGGCGATTCAGCTCCCCCTACTCAATAGTTTCATGCAACGCGCAACACCTTCAAAAACCACATCCAAGGTTTTCATAGTCTCTCACTCACTGTCTGGAAACTACTTGTCCTACAAAAAATGAACATGATATTTTCTAGGAAATTTAATGTATTGAAATTTTGTGCTGGGATACGTTTTCGCTGGAGGCTATGGTTTTAGAGTTACTCAACAAAAACGCATTTCAAGGTGACTTTTGTACATTTGTCATGACTAATTCGAAAACTGCTGCCTGTGGCGAGAAATTGTCCCACTACAAAATTTAACTACACAGTCTGGATGATTGACTGATCTGGCCTTGTAACATTAACCAAAACGGCCTTGCTGTGCTGGTACTGCGAACGGCTGAAAGCAAGGGGAAACTACAGCCGTAATTTTTCCCGAGGACATGCAGCTTTACTGTATGATTAAATGATGATGGCGTCCTTTTGGGTAAAATATTCCGGAGGTAAAAAAGTCCCCCATTCAGATCTCCGGGCGGGGACTACTCAAGAGGACGTCGTTATCAGGAGAAAGAAAAGTGGCGTTCTACGGATCGGAGCGTGGAATGTCAGATCCCTTAATCGGGCAGGTAGGTTAGAAAATATAAAAAGGGAAATGGATAGGTTAAAGTTAGATATAGTGGGAATTAGCGAAGTTCGATGGCAGGAGGAACAAGACTTTTGGTCAGGTGATTACAGGGTTATAAATACAAAATCAAATAGGGGTAATGCAGGAGTAGGTTTAATAACGAATAAAAAAATAGGAGTGCGGGTTAGATACTACAAACAGCTTAGTGAACGCATTATTGTGGCCAAGATACACACAAAGCCCATGCCTACTACCGTAGTACAAGTTTATATGCCAACTAGCTCTGCAGATGATGAAGAAATTGATGAAATGTATGACGAGATAAAAGAAATTATTCAAGTGGTGAAGGGAGACGAAAATTTAATAGTCATGGGTGACTGGAATTCGTCAGTAGGAAAAGGGAGAGAAGGAAACATAGTAGGTGAATATGGATTGGGGGGAAGAAATGAAAGAGGAAGCCGCCTTGTAGAATTTTGCACAGAGCATAACTTAATCATAGGTAACACTTGGTTCAAGAATCATAAAAGAAGGTTGTATACCTGGAAGAATCCTGGAGATACTAATAGGTATCAGATAGATTATATAATGGTAAGACAGAGATTTAGGAACCAGGTTTTAAATTGTAAGACATTTCCAGGGGCAGATGTGGATTCTGACCACAATCTATTGGTTATGAACTGCAGATTGAAACTGAAGAAACTGCAAAAAGGTGGGAATTTAAGGAGATGGGACCTGGATAAACTGAAAGAACCAGAGGTTGTAGAGAGTTTCAGGGAGAGCATAAGGGAACAATTGTCAGGAATGGGGGAAAGAAATACAGTAGAAGAAGAATGGGTAGCTCTGAGGGATGAAGTAGTGAAGGCAGCAGAGGATCAAGTAGGTAAAAAGACGAGGGCTAATAGAAATCCTTGGGTAACAGAAGAAATATTGAATTTAATTGATGAAAGGAGAAAATATAAAAATGCAGTAAATGAAGCAGGCAAAAGGGAATACAAACGTCTCAAAAATGAGATCGACAGAAAGTGCAAAATGGCTAAGCAGGGATGGCGAGAGGACAAATGTAAGGATGTAGAGGCTTGTCTCACGAGGGGTAAGACAGATACTGCCTACAGGAAAATTAAAGAGACCTTTGGAGATAAGAGAACGACTTGTATGAATATCAAGAGCTCAGATGGAAACCCAGTTCTAAGCAAAGAAGGGAAGGCAGAAAGGTGGAAGGAGTATATAGAGGGTTTATACAAGGGCGATGTACTTGAGGGCAGTATTATGGAAATGGAAGAGGATGTAGATGAAGGTGAAATGGGAGATAAGATACTGCGTGATGAGTTTGACAGAGCACTGAAAGACCTGAGTCGAAACAAGGCCCCGGGAGTAGACAACATTCCATTAGAACTACTGATGGCCTTGGGAGAGCCAGTCATGACAAAACTCTACCATCTGGTGAGCAAGATGTATGAGACAGGCGAAATACCCACAGACTTCAAGCAGAATATAATAATTCCAATCCCAAAGAAAGCAGGTGTTGACAGATGTGAAAATTACCGAACTATCAGTTTAATAAGTCACAGCTGCAAAATACTAACGCGAATTCTTTACAGACGAATGGAAAAACTGGTAGAAGCGGACCTCGGGGAAGATCAGTTTGGATTCCGTAGAAATGTTGGAACACGTGAGGCAATACTAACCTTACGACTTATCTTAGAAGAAAGATTAAGAAAAGGCAAACCTACGTTTCTAGCATTTGTAGACTTAGAGAAAGCTTTTGACAACGTTAACTGGAATACTCTCTTTCAAATTCTGAAGGTGGCAGGGATAAAATACAGGGAGCGAAAGGCTATTTACAATTTGTACAGAAACCAGATGGCAGTTATAAGAGTCGAGGGGCATGAAAGGGAAGCAGTGGTTGGGAAAGGAGTGAGACAGGGTTGTAGCCTCTCCCCGATGTTATTCAATCTGTATATTGAGCAAGCAGTAAAGGAAACAAAAGAAAAATTCGGAGTAGGTATTAAAATTCATGGAGAAGAAGTAAAAACTTTGAGGTTCGCCGATGACATTGTAATTCTGTCAGACACAGCAAAGGACTTGGAAGAGCAGTTGAACGGAATGGACAGTGTCTTGAAAGGAGGATATAAGATGCACATCAACAAAAGCAAAACGAGGATAATGGAATGTAGTCAAATTAAATCGGGTGATGCTGAGGGGATTAGATTAGGAAATGAGACACTTAAAGTAGTAAAGGAGTTTTGCTATTTGGGGAGCAAAATAACCGATGATGGTCGAAGTAGAGAGGATATAAAATGTAGACTGGCAATGGCAAGGAAAGCGTTTCTGAAGAACAGAAATTTGTTAACATCGAGTATAGATTTAAGTGTCAGGAAGTCGTTTCTGAAAGTATTTGTATGGAGTGTAGCCATGTATGGAAGTGAAACATGGACGATAACTACTTTGGACAAGAAGAGAATAGAAGCTTTCGAAATGTGGTGCTACAGAAGAATGCTGAAGATAAGGTGGGTAGATCACGTAACTAATGAGGAGGTATTGAATAGGATTGGGGAGAAGAGAAGTTTGTGGCACGACTAGAAGAAGGGATCGGTTGGTAGGACATGTTTTGAGGCATCAAGGGATCACAAATTTAGCATTGGAGGGCAGCGTGGAGGGTAAAAATCGTAGAGGGAGACCAAGAGATGAATACACTTAGCAGATTCAGAAGGATGTAGGTTGCAGTAGGTACTGGGAGATGAAGAAGCTTGCACAGGATAGAGTAGCATGGAGAGCTGCATCAAACCAGTCTCAGGACTGAAGACCACAACAACAACAACAATTGTTTTACGAAAAGTTCCTGCTCATATTTCTCTGTAGGACAAATAGTATGCGCTAGCGTCCAAGACGATATGAAAATCAGGCGCTACGTATTTGAAGGTGTTGCAGGTTGTATGAAACCCTGCAGTAGCTGCAGCAGGATCATCTTGTATATGTTTGTCATCAGTTTGCGGAACTAGTTGACATTGATGTTAATATGTGTTGTTATGTCAGTGTTTACTTTTCACTAGTGAATGTGGCGAGTGTGAGTAGTTTAGTACCTAGTTGAGTTACAGAAACTCTCCCTTCATCTTTCAAAATGAGAATTTACAAGGATACTTTCATAAAAATGTGTTCAAATGTGTGTCAAATCTTAAGGGACTTAACTGCTAAGGTCATCAGTCCCTAAGCTTACACACTACTTAACCTAAATTATCCTAAGGACAAACACACAAACCCATGCCCGAGGGAGGACTCGAACCTCCGCCGGGACCAGTCGCACAGTCTGTCACTGCAGCGCCCTAGACCGCTCGGCTAATCCCGTGCGGCGATACTTTTATACGTAATGAAATATTTTCGAATACCTATAAACTAAAGCTTGCGGATAAAGTGATGTGCGAAGTGTATGGGAAGCAGGTAACAATGAAGTAGCCGGACTTCCACACTGAAGACTTAATTCTGTCTGCTGAAGAAGCTGCAGAGGGAAAAGACGAAGATGTCCAGTCTAGTGCTCAACCGTAGACTGGCTGAAACCTATGCGTTTTCTGATAAGTGTAGCTATACATCTTACATGAAGGTCTAAATGGAAAAAGTTAGTATCAAAACTGGAAGAAAAAGACACAAAACAAGATAATATGTTCAAGAATTACACAGTCAAAACAATGAAAGATACCTTGGGATGATTTAAAGACCAGCAGGTTTTCACAGGTCAATCGACAGATACTGACGGTAGCTTTATTTGAACAAAGACATTTATATGGAGACGGTAAATGTTACGATGTTGTTTAAACATGTTTCGAAGGAGGAAAAGTTTTAAATTTTCATCAAAAAGGCGAAGACTGGTACATGTGATATAGGCCCTGGTATTCAGATTTGTTAAAAATCCTGTATTTTTTTCTACTCATCTTGGGGAAGATGAGAGACGTAATTCCATGTTATTTGTAATATTGTTCTGAAACAGCGCTTAATACATTACACAGGTACGTTTCAGAGAACATTTTCAGTTCCGCTAATGTGACGGAAATTGGACAAATGGTATCCTCAAACTTTTTGAAGGCAGACACAGCATCACGTCCTCCATCTCGCCAGCGCAGCGGCCTTAAAGATGGCAGGTCTCCCGGTTTTCTTCTCGTCGCGTTCCCGGAAACGGGCAATTAATGTCCTTATTTTGGGGCTGTTTGACACTGCAACTTCTGGACATTTCCCACGACGTGCATCTACAACCCCGTGCATACGAACGACTGCCGAAATACTGTTCAACACTGGGAAGTCGTTGCTCTTGGGAAAACGACATGTTTGCCCAGCAGTATTTTGTGCAGTACTACGGACGTCACGTGACCTCTACGCGTCACATTCGCGTCCTCGTTCATTGTCAGTAGTACTTGTCGTGCTATGCAGCAGTGGCTAATCAGGCGTATGCAATGCGAGTCGTAATTACAGACATTTTTTATTAGGTCGGTTTCTTGTCTGTTCGGTGCTAATTTTGTAAGTGATTTCAAACTAACCTCCCTAAGATATGAAAAGCAATGTTACTTCACTTTCTAGTCTGGTGTGTGGCGGAGAGTGCTTTGTTTTTCTGTCTGTCTATTCGCCACAAATTTTGCAATCGATTTTAATACAACTTCTAGATGAACAACGGACTTGAAACTTTCAACATAGCCCAGAACGAGATAACGCGATATTAATTCGCTTTACTATCTGGTGTGTGGTGGAGGGTACTTCGTGCACCACTGTCTTTTTGCCCCTTCCTGTTCGAGTAACGAATGTTTGGTTGTTAGAACTATTGCCGGTAAGCCTCCCTGTGCCCCCCCCCCCCCCCATGAACCATGGACCTTGCTGTTGGTGGGGAGGCTTGCGTGCCTCAGCGATACAGATAGCCGTACCGTAGGTGCAACCACAACGGAGGGGTATCTGTTGAGAGGCCAGACAAACGTGTGGTTCCTGAAGAGGGGCAGCAGCCTTTTCAGTAGTTGCAAGGGCAACAGTCTGGATGATTGACTGATCTGGCCTTGTAACAATAACCAAAACGGCCTTGCTGTGCTGGTACTGCGAACGGCTGAAAGCAAGGGGAAACTACAGCCGTAATTTTTCCCGAGGGCATGCAGCTTTACTGTATGATTAAATGATGATGGCGTTCTCTTGGGTAAAATATTCCGGAGGTAAAATAGTCCCCCATTCGGATCTCCGGGCGGGGACTACTCAAGAGGATGTCGTTATCAGGAGAAAGAAAACTGGCGTTCTACGGGTCGGAGCGTGGAATGTCAGATCCCTTAATCGCGCAGGTCGGTTAGAAAATTTAAAAAGGGAAATGGATAGGTTAAAGTTAGATATAGTGGGAATTAGTGAAGTTCGGTGGCAGGAGGAACAAGACTTCTGGTCAGGTGACTACAGGGTTATAAACACAAAATCAAATAGGGGTAATGCAGGAGTAGGTTTAATAATGGATAGGAAAATAGGAATGCGGGTAAGCTACTACAAACAGCATAGTGAACGCATTATTGTGGCCAAGATAGATACGAAGCCCACACCTACTACAGTAGTACAAGTTTATATGCCAACTAGCTCTGCAGATGACGAAGAAATTGAAGAAATATATGATGAAATAAAAGAAATTATTCAGATAGTGAAGGGAGACGAAAATTTAATAGTCATGGGTGACTGGAATTCGAGTGTAGGAAAAGGGAGAGAAGGAAACATAGTAGGTGAATATGGATTGGGGCTAAGAAATGAAAGAGGAAGCCGCCTGGTAGAATTTTGCACAGAGCATAACTTAATCATAGCTGACACTTGGTTTAAGAATCATGAAAGAAGGTTGTATACATGGAAGAACCCTGGAGATACTAAAAGGTATCAGATAGATTATATAATGGTAAGACAGAGATTTAGGAACCAGGTTTTAAATTGTAAGACGTTTCCAGGGGCAGATGTGGACTCTGACCACAATCTATTGGTTATGACCTGTAGATTAAAACTGAAGAAACTGCAAAAAGGTGGGAATTTAATGAGATGGGACCTGAATAAACTGAAAGAACCAGAGGTTGTACAGAGTTTCAGGGAGAGCATAAGGGAACAATTGACAGGAATGGGGGAAAGAAATACAGTAGAAGAAGAATGGGTAGCTTTGAGGGATGAAGTAGTGAAGGTAGCAGAGGATCAAGTAGGTAAAAAGACGAGGTCTAGTAGAAATCCTTGGGTAACAGAAGAAATATTGAATTTAATTGATGAAAGGAGAAAATATAAAAATGCAGTAAATGAAGCAGGCAAAAAGGAATACAAACGTCTCAAAAATGAGATCGACAGGAAGTGCAAAATGGCTAAGCAGGGATGGCTAGAGGACAAATGTAAGGATGTAGAGGCTTATCTCACTAGGGGTAAGATAGATACTGCCTACAGGAAAATTAAAGAGACCTTTGGAGATAAGAGAACGACTTGTATGAATATCAAGAGCTCAGATGGAAACCCAGTTCTAAGCAAGGAAGGGAAAGCAGAAAGGTGGAAGGAGTATATAGAGGGTCTATACAAGGGCGATGTACTTGAGGACAATATTACGGAAATGGAGAGGATGTAGATGAAGATGAAATGGGAGATACGATACTGCGTGAAGAGTTTGACAGAGCACTGAAAGACCTGAGTCAAAACAAGGCCCCGGGAGTAGACAACATTCCATTGGAGCTACTGACGGCCTTGGGAGAGCCATTCCTAACAAAACTCTACCATCTGGTGAGCAAGATTTATGAAACAGGCGAAATACCCTCAGACTTCAAGAAGAATATAATAATTCCAATCCCAAAGAAAGCAGGTGTTGACAGATGTGAAAATTACCGAACTATCAGTTTAATAAGTCACAGCTGCAAAATACTAACGCGAATTCTTTACAGACGAATGGAAAAACTGGTAGAAGCGGACCTCGGGGAAGATCAGTTTGGATTCCGTAGAAATGTTGGAACACGTGAGGCAATACTAACCTTACGACTTATCTTAGAAGAAAGATTAAGGAAAGGCAAACCTACGTTTCTAGCATTTGTAGACTTAGAGAAAGCTTTTGACAATGTTGACTGGAATACTCTCTTTCAAATTCTGAAGGTGGCAGGGGTAAAATACAGGGAGCGAAAGGCTATTTACAATTTGTACAGAAACCAGATGGCAGTTATAAGAGTCGAGGGACATGAAAGGGAAGCAGCGGTTGGGAAGGGAGTAAGACAGGGTTGTAGCCTCTCCCCGATGTTGTTCAACCTGTATATTGAGCAAGCAGTAAAGGAAACAAAAGAAAAATTCGGAGTAGGTATTAAAATCCATGGAGAAGAAATAAAAACTTTGAGGTTCGCCGATGACATTGTAATTCTGTCAGAGACAGCAAAGGACTTGGAAGAGCAGTTGAATGGAATGGACAGTGTCTTGAAAGGAGGATATAAGATGAACATCAACAAAAGCAAAACGAGGATAATGGAATGTAGTCGAATTAAGTCGGGTGATGCTGAGGGAATTAGATTAGGAAATCAGACACTTAAAGTAGTAAAGGAGTTTTGCTATTTGGGGAGCAAAATAACTGATGATGGTCGAAGTAGAGGGGATATAAAATGTAGACTGGCAATGGCAAGGAAAGCGTTTCTGAAGAAGAGAAATTTGTTAACATCGTGTATAGATTTAAGTGTCAGGAAGTCATTTCTGAAAGTATTTGTATGGAGTGTAGCCATGTATGGAAGTGAAACATGGACGATAAATAGTTTGGACAAAAAGAGAATAGAAGCTTTCGAAATGTGGTGCTACAGAAGAATGCTGAAGATTAGATGGGTAGATCACATAATTAATGAGGAAGTACTGAATAGGATTGGAGAGAAGAGAAGTTTGTGGCACAACTTGACCAGAAGACGGGACCGGTTGGTAGGACATGTTCTGAGGCATCAAGGCATCACCAGTGTAGTATTGGAGGGCAGCGTGGAGGGTAAAAATCGTAGAGGGAGACCAAGAGATGAATACACTAAGCAGATTCAGAAGGATGTAAGTTGCAGTAGGTACTGGGAGATGAAGAAGCTTGCACAGGATAGAGTAGCATGGAGAGCTGCATCAAACCAGTCTCAGGACTGAAGACCACAACAACAACAACTATAACCTCCCTGTGAGCTCGGTTTTGTCTCATTTTTGCCTTCACTGTCTTTTCGCGACATCTATAGGGCGACTGAGGTGAAGAGAAATGTCTTGGTGTAATCTCAACAAAATGTTTGAAATCGCTTGAAAAATTTCACACACACAAGATTAAAAATGAGAAAAAAATTATTTAAATGAAAAACTTTAACACAACAAGTTTTTAAAACTGACTGAAAAGTATTACATAATTTCTCCTGCCCCGTACAGATAGTCCTGAAAATGTCTGCTTGTGAGCTCGGTTTTTAATACCTGTGACAATTTCGTATCCAATATACACGGTCCAGTCACTTAAATGTGACCAGCTGAATGACCAAATGTTCAAATGTGTGTGAATTCCTAAGGGGCCAAACTGCTGAGGTCATCGATCCTTAGTCTTATACACTACTTAAACCAACTTATGTTAAGAACGACACAAACACCCATCACCGAGGGAAGACTTGAACCTCCGGCGGGAGAGGCCGAGCGATCCGTGATATGGCGCCCTAAACCACGCGGCCACTCCGCGCGGCCCGAATACCCATCTTTTGTAGCGCTGATGTGCAGGAAGAGAGTCAGTGAGGTTTTGGAAGGTACGGACAGGGATGTGGAGCCAGTGCCGTGGGCAGCTCCATTAGGTTTCTCGGTTAAGGATTCACGGTGGTAACAGCCCGCTCGAGGTGGTACCACTGTGGTAAAGTCACCGTGGTGCCCTTCGAACCATTGCTAGCTGTGTGAAACGTTGCATTGTTCTGCTGGTAGATGCCATCGTGCCAAGGGGGAAGAAAACTGCATGCAGGGGTGGTCGTGGCACCCAAGGATAGGTGCATACATCTGGTGATCCATTGTGCCTCCTAGAACGAGTAGATCGCCAAAGAATGGCACGAAAACATTCCCTATAATGTTCCTGCCTCCGTCCTGGACTCTTCCGACAACTGTTGAAGGGCCGTACTGCCAATGGCCATCTGTCTGATGAAGCATGAAACGCAGCTCATCTGAGAAGAATACCTGTCCCCTCTCAGTAGACGCCCAGTTTGCTGTGTTGGAGTGCAAATTCCAGCCGTCACCGGTGATCAGCAGTCGGCATTGATGCACGAACCAGGTGCCTGCTGCAGAGGCCCATACGCACCAACGTTTACTGAAATGGGCGGTTGAGGAGACACTGTTATTAGCCCCTTCGCTCATGTAGGCGGTCAGTTGCTCAACAGCTGCACGTCTGTTCGCACGTACACGTCTCGACAGCCATCGTTCGTCCCTGTCATCTACGACCCATCGGGCACCACACTTGCCCCGGCACTGGTTTTGGATAACATGCACGTTATACTAAAACCAGGGCGGCACACGAAAAGTTTACAAATCCAGTCGTTTCGGATATGGTTCCACCATTGATCCAAAAAGCGAGTGGTCATTCCCTTCTTGACGTCAGATAAATCTTTCCACATTACGGCAGCGACTGCACTGCTTTTCGCGTCTCCCCCCCCACCCCCACCCCCTCCCCGACTCACTTCATAGCCCCTCCACTGCTAGTGCTGCCACCTGCTGTCTATGACTGGTTATTGCTGCCGAACAAAGGCAGTGGTTACATTAGCACTACATATCATTTGCAGAGAAGTAAAACTACAAGTGAATTAGGTGAACTATTCATGAACGAATTATCTATCGCACACGCCAGACGTTTTTCGTTTTAAATATCACAAGTATTACAATGAAATTAATGCCCCTAGCTGCATACACGCGTTTATATACATCAGTGGGGACAGTTGAAAATGTGTACTCCGATCGGGACTCGAACCCGGGCTCTCCTGCTTACATGGCAGACGCTCTATCCTTCCCGCCTCGTGCGTGGATGTGTGTGACGTCCTTAGGTTAGTTATGTTTAAGTAGTTCTAAGTTCTAGGGGACTGATGACCTCAGAAGTTAAGTCTCATAGTGCTCAGAGCCATTTGAACCATTTAAACGCTCTAACCATCTGAGCCACCGAGGACACAGAGGATAGTGCGATTGCAGGGACTTATGTCTAGCACGCCTTCCGTGAGACCCACATCCCCAACTTAGTGTCCCGCACTCTATTGATAGCGCCTCTGCACGTTATACTCATTACTCGCGGCTTTTTGTCGATTCCCATAAGAGTTCGGGCACTGTTTGTGCATCCGCACAGAAGATGGCCAAATGGCCGGTGAGATAGTTAAGAACAGATACCATCTTCATATATATCACAAATATTGTTGTAATTATTAAAAATATTGAGTCACAAATTGTCAGGACTATCTGGAGTGAGGGATCTGTACGGCACAGGGAGAAATTATTTATACCTTTTAGTCTGTTTTAAAAACGTGTTAGTTTAAAACGTTTTTTATTAAAATAATTCACTTTTATGTGCGAGAAGTTTCGATCACTACGCAAGTCACATGAAAATTTAGTCACGCCTTCTTTCTACTACACTTTACACGCGGAATAAGTAAAATTTCGTTATTTGCTATCGTTCCTGCTGTTGGAATTTTACTGGCGAGCAGTCTAAATGTATTTACTGTTGGTCTTTTCCCCGTTTGTTGATGTTTTTGCTGATTGATAAAGTTAATCCGATGAAGTCGGTGGTTTGTAAGGTGCTGGGTAGGTAACGGAGGGTAGCGAACGTTTTTCTTAAGACTCTCGAATACTGGCGGACAGTCAAATACGTGCCACGAAAGTGGGGATTTTCCAGAACGCCATACGATCGGAATCATTGTTCGGAGAACGCTGCCTGCACCCAAATGGCCACGTTGTGAGTTTCCACCTTCTGCGCGGATCGTGCTTCACACGAAACGCAGAATTGAGCTGCGACGCAGTGTATTCGCTCAAGTTTTTGTACCGCTGCCCTAAAGTTTGCGTTCCACTTCGCGAAAGAAGACGGCGCATGCGCCAGTCACGAAGCAGAGTCGTGTTCCCCTTGTCGAACTGTTTCTCAAGTCGTGATTTACCAATGAATACGTCTCTCTTTTTTGCAAGAACTGCCCCTGAACTGGGCGTCCAGAGTGTGGAAACATTCTGGCTCCATCTTCATTACGTCTTTGTCACAGTCTTCAACGCCTACAACTACCCCGTATCTCTTTAGTTCTATTTCTATACTTTTCACGAGATGTATGTAGGAGGAAACACGATGTCGGTTGACTCTTCTGCCTACGCACGGTCTCGAAACTTAAACAGCAGACCACACTGTGATGCACGACGCCTCTCTTGTAGTGTCTGCCACTGTAGTTGGCCGAGCACCTCCTGTCTCGCTTTCGCTTCTATTAAACGAACCTGTGACGAAACGCGCTGCTCTTCTTTTGATCTCTATTTTCTCCGTCAGTCATTCTGGCACGAGTCCCAGAATGTCATTCAAGTATTGGTCGCCCGATGTTTGCAAGCTACCTCCTTCGTAGATGGGCCACACTCTTGAGTCTCAGTGAGGCATCTTCATTTTCTACGATTCATTTTATGACGTCGGCACACCTTAAAGCGCTCCGTACACGTACTCACAAATGCTTAGGTGTGATTCCTTCCAGTGATTGCTCTGCAATCGTTTAGTGATACAATAATAGGTCTATCTTTTGTGCGCAATACGTTACATTAGTTTACAAGGGGATCATCCAAGAAGAGCCTCGTGGAACTTCGACATTATCCACTAGGCCGTTGATGTCTATTGTGAAAACTAATGGCCCTGTAATACTTTCTTGGGTTACGACCGAAGTTGCTTTTACGTCTGAACACTTCTCTCCATGGAGAATGACATCCTGTGTTCTACGATAATGGTGGAAGCTGTAGAAATGAATTAAAATTTGTGCCATGGCCAGAACGCGAACCCGGGTCTCCTTGCTTACTAGGAAGATATGCTCGTCATTACATCCAAGTGTGGGGTGCTGTTCCAATACCGGAGAGCCATGGCAATAGCGACAATCTAAGAAGGGGAAAATAAACTGAAGATATTAATTGAAATTTGTGTTAGGGAGGGCATTGACTTGGTAGTATGTGCACCGATTCTAGCTAGAGTGCTGTGGTGGCGTAATAACGAATATAGCTACCTAATAACCAAGGAGACCTGGATTCAAGTCCCTGTCATGTCACAGATTTTAATTTACTTCTTCAGTTTCCACCGTTCTCGTAGATAAATATGAGACTCAAATGTTTCGAGGAAAGATTTAATTATTTATGAATAATACCCAGCTACACTGCTATGTAAGTTGTTTATGTTTTATCTCATTCACAATGAGCGCATTTTGGCAAATTGCCATCGTCAGGTGCTCTGTAAATACATAGATAACGATGGTCTTAATACAATAGTTTTGTAACTATGATCTGAAAATTTATAATATACCATTAGGTGTTTTACCTTATATGTAACATCGTTGCTGTCATGTCCTGTCTGTTTTGGAATTATTACTTTCTCCCGGGTGTAGAGTGGAGATGTATATCAGATGTTACTTGTTTTCGAAATATGCTACTTTTCTGTCAGTTGGATGACAGTGGGTCAGCGATGTTACATGTTTATGTAGTTACCATTATAAATAACTGATGTGTGAAATTCAGTTGTTTATTATTATTTTTTTTCATATAAGTTTGTTTCTAATTATGTTTTTGTCTAAAGTTACCTTCAATTTTATTTTACGTCTTTAATTTTTCGTAATACTTGTTGTTGTTTATGATTTATGTTGGTGTTCTGTCTCTGTTTTACACTAGTCATGTTATCGCTGTTTCTATGGATATGTGTTGTGTAGAGTCACTGATATTATTATTTTACCCGTTTTCCCAATTTATAACGTGGATAAAGTTTTCTATATATTTTTTGTGCTTTAGGGCGGTTTGTTCGTTAAGTAAATTTGTTGGGTTGCTGTATGCATGTGAATATAACTCAACTCCAGTAGCCTACTTCAATGAAAATCAAAAATATTTCGAAATGCCTTCGGTATTACTACGGGATGAAAAGCTATATTTTCTAACTTGGAGAAATACTTATATTGTTATTCTGTATGATCTTTGTCTCGCTGAATAATACAACTTTATATGCACTAGTGTCTGCTGTTCCTTTGAACTAGGTTCAAGTCAAAGTTACTGAAATAGCGTCGGTCTCTGTGGTTGTATTAAGATTGTGCTGAAATACGTAAACAAATTTTGCCCTGTATCTTCTTTATAAAACATCGGATTTCGCATGTTACTGACGAATCAAGCGAGTTTTTGTTTGCAGATAATGAAATTGCGGTCTGTCGAGAAAGCCGATCGATCATCCATACTGCCACACAATCGTCAGCTAATAAATTACTGAGCCCACCAATATTTATAAAAATTACTTCAATTTTAAAAGCTAGCTACTCGGTTACTCAGACCACTTGAATGAAAGTCAAGACTTATCAGGTGTTAATAACATAACATAAAACATCTCCACTTACGTCAAGGTGCAACATCAAGTAGAGTGTCAGAATTGGATACCGAATTATGAATCATCGTCTTATATCGACTATAATCCATTATATAAATAACAATCTAGGCGTTACTATGAACATTACATAATATTTTCTTTAGGTTATTGTTACTTTTTGGTAGATTACAATGTTATCTTCAGCGCTTTTTCGATACCTTAAACACTTTTCTTCTCTTACTTCATATAAGTAAGTTAAAAAAAGCTTAAAATACCAAAATAGTTAACGACGGTAAACGGAGCGCCACAAATACGTCCCGACATGTAACCTGCCCATCACAGGAGCATAGTGAAGACTTCGTGTCACTTCACTCAAGAGCAGAAGTAAATAATGTATTAAAACGACTTGCACATGCCGATGGACCTGAAGGCTCTGAAATGAGCCGTATGATTCAACAAAACACGAGAAAAATATGGCGATAAACGTTATTATTCTTCCTTCCTGTGTAACTTGAAACCTTTTCAGCACTTTTTCTCACCTACATGCTTAAAGCCAAAAATGGACTACATTAACTAATTTTTAAAATAATAAGACACTTCAAACCGCTTTATACACGGGAGTTGGAATCTTTAAAGAATCGGGAGGAGGCAGGGAGATATTGATGCCTCATGCAAATAACTTACTGCGCGTAAACTGGCAGAAAGCGGGTTGGTGGTTACACCGTCAGTGTTAGTTTACTGGAGTCGCCACAGACACAACAGTAACTAGTTAACCTCTGCAACCTAACGGAAACAAATGGCGATGATCTTCACAATGACTGTCCTAGCGCCTGTCCTGCGTTTTCCCCCATTGATATTACGGTCTATTACACGTGGCTGTCCAGATCTGTACTTTGAAAAGAGAGCGTGCGAGTGGCCATATCTGTGTAGAGGCAGAACACACAAAAGTTCTAATTCTCCACCAGCCTGGTACTTTGATTCATGTCCCAGCGCAATGATATCATGTAAGTCGTGGTGTCCTCCGCTCTTGATGTGAGCCTGTAATGAAAGTTACTGACGACACTCCAACTACCTCATAAGAAGCCCAGTTTAAAGTTCACAGATGCCAAAATCTTTACGTGAACGGAATAAATTAGCGGACAAAGCTGTAAACCCCTTGCATCCGATATAAGAAATGTTCGAATACGGAGTAACACGTGACTCTTCATACAGTTAATAATGTTCAATCCCGCGTCCGGCCATCCTGATTTAGGTTTTCCGTGATTTTCCTAAATCGTTACAGGCAAATGCCGGGGTGGTTCCTTTGAAAGGGCACGGCCGACGTCCTTCCCCGTCCTTCCCTAATCTGATGAGACCGATGACCTCGCAGTTTGGTCTCTTCCCCCAAACAACCCAACCCAACCAAACAGTTAATAATAATGAAACAGTCCGCTACCGTAGCTGGATGCCTTCGCAAACAACGTTCAGTACTCAGTCGAGGAATTTGTTTTCTTACTCATATTTCTTCTTGTATAATGCCTTTGTGTTTTCAGTTGCTTTAAACACATTTTTGTTGCGCGGATTTAACGCCGCGCGCCTTCGGGAAAATAGCAGGTCGAGTTCAAGCTAAGTTATTGATATGCCAATTTCTTGACGATACTGCCGTAATTAGATACCCAAAGCATCTTTCACGCCCAATTTGTTGCCTGTAGGTGCTTAAGAGACACAATAAAATTGCTTTATCATTGTTTATTTCTTTTGAATAGTAGAGGAATATGCCCGCATCTCGTGGTCGTGCGGTAGCGTTCTCGCTTCCCACGCCCGGGTTCCCGGGTTCGATTCCCGGCGGGGTCAGGGATTTTCTCTGCCTCGTGATGGCTGGGTGTTGTGTGCTGTCCTTAGGTTAGTTAGGTTTAAGTAGTTCTAAGTTCTAGGGGACTTATGACCACAGCAGTTGAGTCCCATAGTGCTCAGAGCCATTTGAACCATTTTTGAGTAGAGGAATAGCTTAATAGATTTTTGCCCTTTATTTTCCACTGAACTATTTACGGAAGATACCTCTCTTTTTGTTTCAGGTAAGGACTGGAGTTGATAACTTACTTAAGTCTCCAACGGCCACATTATTATTGGTAAGAATACGCTACCATTTTCAGTTATAAAGAAGAACATTCTTGTGTTTTGCAAAATTAGGTTTTTAGAAAAATTCCACCGTTTGCAAAACATGACATTATTTTTTTCTCTTATTTTTAACCCGTGTTTCGACTCTTATGTCTCTGTCTTCTGTAGGCCTCGTATTTTTTTTCCTTAAGTTGAACTCATTTAACTTTATTAAGGCTGCGATGTATTTTATGGTAGTGACAAGATGAAACTTTTCGTAATATTGTCATTTTTTGACGTTAAAAATTTTTAATAACATGATGAGAACAGCAGCGATGTATATCTTATTTTAATGAAAATAATCAGTCGTGACCGCAAGTGACGCTTCATTTCATTACTGGTGACCGACTTCAACCGTAGTAGACCATCTTCAGACCGGAGGACGACACCACTGATGACCCACGTATACAATGGCCACCGCTCGTATAGAGGGTGTACATTTTAAGTTGACAAACCAGAATAGCTCGAAAAATAAGCTTCACACGAAAAAATGTGCAGAATCCAAAGTTGATTATTTTCGAGGGGGACATTTCTGGTGGTAAAATTAGCCCGCCACCCAAGCCCCCTGGGGTTGGGGCGGGAGGCAACTTTAAAATTTCAAATGGAAACCCTAATTTTTTATTGCAGAATGAGATTCTACATAAAAAAACTGCGTACATTTTGTCTTAAACATTTGTTTTGATTCTTGGTAGTTGGCGCTATAATTCAAGAAAATACATGTTCTCATTTTTGCGTGCAAAATGGTCACGGATAAATAAAAAATACTTATCCGTAATTTTGATTCGCCAAAACTAAAGCTCTCCTTCTATCCCCATAGGGTAGGGTTTGAGAGAAAGGAATTAGAGTTTTACGAATGTTGACCCAAATATTAATTTTTCCGCAGATTCGGATAAGTTTTGTTTGTTTCGTGGTCATGAGGCCACTCAATTTTAATTATCAAACAAATCATCTGACTAGCTAACTAACTAACCAAGCATCCTACTTACAAACGAGTGAACTCATTAACTAGTTTTAGCCAATCAAAGTTTACGAAGTGAATAAGTATTTTTTATTTAACCATAACCATTTTCCACGAAAAATGAGAACATGGATTTTCTTGAATTACAGCGCCAACTACCAAGAATCAAAACAAATGTTTCAGACAAGATGTACGTAGTTTTTTATATAGAATCTGATTCTGCAATAAAAAAAATTAGGTTTCCCATTTGAAATTTTAATGTTGTTTCGCGCTCCATCCCCAGTGGACTGGGGTGGCAGGATAATTTTAGCACTAGCAGATGTCACCCTCGAAAATAACCAACTTTGGATTCTACACATTTTTTCGTGTAAAGCTCATTTTTCGAGTTATTCTGGTTTGTCAACTTAAAATTTACACCCTGTGTACTGGTAAGCAGCAGTCGTCAGCTGCACTTGACAACAGGTACCTTCCGGCACAGTTGTGCTGATTCTATACGTGGGTCACCAATAGTATCGCCTTCCGGTCTGAAGACGATCTACTAAGACTGACAATGATCACGACTGATATTTTCATTAAAATTCTTTGACGTGTTTTGTGCTTGTGGTAAGTTCCTATGGGACCAAACTGCTGAGGTCATCGGTCCCAAGGTTTTCACACTACTTAATCTAACTACGCAAACCGTGGCAAGGCCCCTTTAGACTGCAAGAAGATTGTAAGCATGGTTTTTTCACGTATATTCACCACTTCTATTTTAGTCTGCATTCTCGAAACAACTCTGAAAAATTTCCGACGCCACAGTCATTTCCATTACATAATATCATAAAACAGAAGATCGTTCAACGACAAACGGAGAGATGCATGGTTGTAGTTATTAGGAGAGACAGGACTATAAGTAATACCCGAGGAAAGAGATTGGAGGACGTTAGTTGTTACCGCAATGGAGATGAAATGGAGGTGAGTGGGACATATGGGCAGGCTAATGGACGATGGATCTACCGAGGAAGTACTTTCCTGGATATTCGTACAGTAGAGGAACAGTTCGAAGACGATGATTGTATCAGAAAGATAATTTTCCATGCCGTAACGCAGCATCTGTGAGGCAATGGTTTTGAGACAATAACTTTCCTGAAATGGACTGTCCTGCAAGAGTCCAGCTTGAACTGAATGGAATACTTTTGCGATGAATTAGGTCGATTTCGCTCCAGACCCCAGCAACCAACATCTCTGCCTTCTCTGGTTCCGGCTTCTCGGGAAAAATGGGCTGTTGTTGCTTCACAGACACCACAATGAAAGCGTGTCTGGCATAGTTCAAGCCCTCATAAAGACGAAGGATGGACACATTTCAAATTAATGTCCACTAATATGTCGCTTAGCATCCCCGGTTGATCGTGAGGCTTGTTGTACTGGGGATGGATGTCTTTATTGTCAGAATCAAGTCACCAGTACCGCTATCGTTCTGGTATAAAAACCTACCCGTAAATGAGTCTTGCCATTCTGCGTTCCACTTGCCACTGATTACTGCTTGCAGATCTTATCAAAGATCCTCAGCTGGAACTATTGCACGTTCCCTCTGTCCTTTGCAAGTGGCTGCTTTGGCGGGCTTGTCTACCTTTTCAGGTACAGGAATGACACTGTGAGCTTTCACTCAGCACGTGGCACTGCACTAATTTCCAGTTGTGCGTTTTAATATCAGCTTCGTGACGACGGTGCAACTGGATGGGTTTTTTTGTCCACTATAGAAATATTTCAGTAATCAGAGACGACAACGATTTCGCAATCCAGATGTTTGTGTACGTATACAAGAGCTCGTTGTATAGCTGTAAGCTCAGCTATTGTAGTCGTCGTGAATTTGATAACCCTGTGGCAGCTGCTACCCCAGTAAATACAACAACATCCATCTTTGTTCTTCGAACCGTCGGATTGTATTTTGCCCGACCTTTGTTTTTCGAGGTACAAGAAGATTTCAGTGCTCTTGCAAAGTTCAAATGGTTCAAATGGCTCTGAGCACTATGGGACTCAACTGCTGTGGTCATAAGTCCCCTAGAACTTAGAACTACTTAAACCTAACTAACCTAAGGACAGCACACAACACCCAGCCATCACGAGGCAGAGAAAATCCCTGACCCCGCCGGGAATCGAACCCGGGAACCCGGGCGTGGGAAGCGAGAACGCTACCGCACGACCACGAGATGCGGGCATTGCAAAGTTCCAGTCAGATTCAGATCATAGTCATAAATCATAAGCATCGTACTACGCACCATAACAAATGATACGTGCGGTAGCGTTCTCGCTTCCCACGCCCGGGTTCCCGGGTTCGATTCCCGGCGGGGTCAGGGATTTTCTCTGCCTCGTGATGGCTGGGTGTTGTGTGATGTCCTTAGGTTAGTTAGGTTTAAGTAGTTCTAAGTTCTAGGGGACTGATGACCATAGATGTTAAGTCCCATAGTGCTCAGAGCCATTTGAACTATTTTTGAACAAATGATAACATACGCAAAAGTTCTTTTGCTTCGATGCAGGAATTACGCCCGGGTTCCCGGGTTCGATTCCCGGCGGGGTCTGGGATTTTCTCTGCCTCGTGATGGCTGGGTGTTGTGTGCTGTCCTTAGGTTAGTTAGGTTTAAGTAGTTCTAAGTTCTAGGGGACTTATGACCACAGCAGTTGAGTCCCATAGTGCTCAGAGCCATTTGAACCATTTTTGAACCAGGAATTACGCTGAAGCGCGAAAGAAACTGGTACAGACAGACGTATTCAAATATAGATATATACAAATAGAGAGAATACGGCACGGCGCTCGGCAACGCCTATATAAGACAACAAGTGTCTGGTGCAGTTGTTAGATCGGTTCCTGCTGCTACAATGGCGGGTTATGAAGATGAAAGTGAATTTGAACGTGGTGGTATAGTCGGCGAACGAGCGATGGGACACAGCATCTCCGAAGAAGCGATGAGGTGGGAATTATCTCGCACGACCAGTTCACGGGTGCACCGGGAATATCAGAAATTCGGTAACACTTCAAATATGCAACATCGCTGCGGCAGGAGTAAGATCCTGCAAGAACGGAACCAACAACGACTGAAGAGAATCGTTCAACGTGACAAAAGTGCAATGCTTCCGCAAATTTCTGCAGATTTCAATGTTGGGCGATCAACAAGTGTCAGGGAGTGAACAGTTCAACGAAACATCATGGACATGGGCTTTCAGAGTCGAAGACCCACACGTGTACCCTTGATCTCTGCACGACACAAAGCCTTATGCCTCTCCGGTCCTGTCAACACCGACATTTGATGCCCGGTTGGACGAGTCTCGTTTGAAATTGTATCGAAAGGATGGGTGTGTACGGGTATGGAAACAACCCCAGGACTATTCATCCTGGTGGAGACTCTGTAATGGTATGGGTCGTGTGGAGTTGAATGGTGTGGAACGTGTGGAGTTGGAGTGATATGGGGCCCCTGATACCAGTTTCTTTGGCTCTTCATTGTAGGAAACAGGTAACTTGTTTGTACCTAGAGTCGACTGCAACAGAGCTTCGTTGGTGGTCCAGTCGGGACTTTTGGCTGGCCACCCCTGAACTTTCTCCAGGAATTCCGAGCGGCGCGCTGCCTGGCGTTGCCCGTCCGGTGTGGCCTGCCCGCAGGGTCTGCTGCGGTCGAAGTGCGAAGGGCGGCCGGCCCCGCCCTCTCGCCGCGCCGCCACAAAACACGGGCCCGCCGGAGACTTCAACGCTCGCACAGGAAAGGAACACATTCCTCCATAATTCCGTGACCGCCTTCGCATTACGTGAACCATGCAGATATCTCCGACGTAGTCTGAACATTTTTTTTTGGTAACTAACGAGGTACAAAAACGTACACAATGAGAATTAACCAAATGAGGGTGTCAAATTGCGATATATCTTCAATTTTTCAGCAAGACGCGGCTTCTCTTTTTCTACAAAATCACTTCATACTTTTTTAGTATATACCCATCCCAGTTTCTTTTTTAAGTTCAGGTAGCACAGTAATTGTCTTTCTTCTCATACTTCCCTCATCACATCTTCGTTTGTTACTCTGAAACAAAATGATCGTATGGCATAATTAGCCGGGAGACTCCGTCTGGTGTTGTTCGGTTGCTCAGTACAGGTCTTTCTTTTTGATGCCACATCGCTGACTTGTGTGTGTCTACCTTTTTTCCGTTTTCCAGCAGCCCACATTTCCAAGCTTGAAGGTTTTACTGCTTACCCTTCTCATGGTCTGATTAGAGGCGCTGTACCGAACTACAGTCCAACCGAATCACTATATCAACATTTGTCTTAATACCATCTGCATACCGACGCAGAAAATAATCCTCTTAGCAGGGAAGTTCCAATTTTCTTATTGCTATTACCGATTTAATGTCTATACGTTCAGCATCCTCCTTCATTTCTGTCTAGCGTCACAATTTTCGTTTCCTTTCGCTTATTTTCATTCTATAATTTCTCCTGTATTTCTGATCTCCTCTATCAATTCTTGGAGCTTCTTTCTATGCTTAGTAGCAGAATCGTATTGTCTGCTAATCTCGACCTTCACGTTCTACGGCCACTGAATTTTACCCTTCGTCGATTAGGAAGCAATGATCAATCATATCTACTAAGTATGCTTTAAAGAGTGTGGGAGGTTCACAAAAACCATGTTTTACACCTGTATTCATAATTCTATACAGTTGGTATTCTCTCCTTTGTGTTACTAGATTCTGTCGTTTCAATTCTGTAGACTTTTCTTTAGTATAATTACAATCTCGTTCCAGCTCATGTAATCAAAAGCTTTCTCCAAGCCTGCGACACATATTCCTATATAAGCTCTTTCCCTACTTAACAACTCTCCATTCTCGAATGCGTACGAGTTCTATTGCATGCTTCGTCTGAATTTGTTCTAAATCGAGATTGCTCCACAGCCAAGATTTCTTCAGTTTTTCTTCCTGAACACTATTTTGCCGCCGCGCTGTCTAGGGCGCCTTGCTACGGTTCACGCGGAACTCCCCCCCCCCCCCCCCCCCGCACCGCCCTCCCCCACTCATCGGAGGTTCGAGTCTTCCCTCAGGCATGGGTGTGTGTGTCGTCCTTGGCGTAAGTTAGATTAAGTAGTATGTAAGCCAAGGGACCAATGACTTGAGCAGTTTTCTCCCGTAGGAACTTACCGCAAATTTCCAAAACTATTTTGCGAGCATGGAAAATCAGAGAGAAACTATCATTTACACGGGTATAAATTACCAGAAAGACAGTGTACTATTAACTTTAATAACACTTTTGTCTGAATCACTGTTTTTATTGGCTTTGTTATACCTTATCATTTTCTACTTTACACAATTTCAAAGGATCAAATATATATAACATAATGTCTTATGGACCAACATACAGCAGAAATGGATCTGTCCCAAATATATAGACACACAGTATCTTATCAGTCGTAATGTTGTGAGACTTAAATGTATAACCCCCACCGTGCTGTCGCTCCAGATGACGGCAGGTAAAGTTCTCGAGGCATTTGCCGAACCCAAATCCTTCCATCGGATTGCCAGAGGGTACAGCGAGATTCATCAGTAGAAATCACTCGTTTCCAGTCATCCATTGTCCACTGACGTCTCTCTTTACACTCCATGAAGTATCTCACAGCATTGACCGCAGAAATGTGTGGCTTGTAAGGAGCTGCTCGGCCATTGTGCCAATTTTCATTACCTCCCTACGCACAGTCAACGGGCTAGATGGACTGCTGCTTCTCTTCGGAACTCACGAGTGAAATCTTCCGCTGATTTCAGGCGATTTTTGCAACCTTCTTTCGTGATGCTCGACTGTCGCTGTTAGTCAGTACATGAGGTCTGCTGGTCTTGATTGGGCTCTGGTTATTCCTTCACATCTCCACTTAAAAAAATGGTTCATATGGATCTTAGCACTATGGGACTTAACTTCTGAGGTCATCAGTCACCTGGAACCTAGAACCACTTAAACCTAACTAACATAAGGACATCACACACAGCCATGCCCGAGGCAGGAATCGAACCTGCGACCGTAGCGGTCGCGCAGTTCCAGACTGTAGCGCCTAGAACCGCTTGGCCACACCGGCCGGCGTCTCCACTTCACAATCACATCGCCAACAGTCTACTTGAGCAGCTTTAGAGGGGTTGAAAAGTCCGTGATGGATTTGTTAGTCAGGTGACATACAGTGCCTATATCCGGGCCGCTCAAACTTTGCACTTGACGTATGCATGTCAAGTTGTTACCGTAGTAGGGTAACAAGTGAAGAACGAGAAGCGCGAGGCGCTAGGTGCGGGGCGTGTACCAATGTCTGCTGATCGTGACGTTAGAGCTCCCGCGTTGTCGGCTTTGTATGGTGAGAACTAAGTATGATTTCTACCGTATGCTTGAGTTGTAGTGTGCTTTATTTCGCTGTGATTTAAAAAATTCTGATAGGAAAAAGTTCGTGATCGAAATTACGTGAGACCCCAAATCACGTATCATTTCAGTGACATTCCCTACTTCGCGATAGTACATAACGTGCTGCCCTTCTTTGAACTTCTTCGATGTATCCAGAATGAGATTTTCACTCTGCAGCGGAGTGTGCGCTGATATGAACCTTCCTGGCAGATTAAAACTGTGTGCCGGACCGAGACTCGAACTCGGGACCTTTGCCTTTCGCGGGCAAGTGCTCTACCATCTGAGCTACCCAAGCACGACTCACGCCCCGTCTTCACAGCTTTACTTCTGCCAGTACCTCGTTTCCTACCTTCCAAACTTTACAGAATAGATCCTATTCATCATATTGTTCGAATAGAATATGTTACAAAATGTTACAGCAAATCGACGTCTTGATAAGGGTATGTCATTCAGCGGATTACTTCCATTTTATTACTTGAGCATTGCTGTAACATGTGCAACTTTCCAGTCTTTAGGTACGAACCTTCCGTCGAGCGAGTGGTTGTATATAATTGTTATATACAGGGTGATCAAAAAGTCAGATAAATTTGAAAACGTAATAAACCACGGAATAATGTAGATAGAGAGGTAAAAATTGACACACATGCTTGGAATGACATGGCGTTTTAGTAGAACAAAAGAAAAACAAAGTTCACAAAATTTCCGACAGATGGTGCGTGAAAGATCTCTTGTGCGCGTCGTTTGGCGATGATCGTGTGCTCAGCCGCCACTTTCGTCATGCTTGGCCTGCCAGGTCCCCAGACCTCAGTCCGTGCGATTATTGGCTTTAGGGTTACCTGAAGCCGCAAGTGTATCGTGATCGACCGACAACTCTAGGGATGCTGAAAGACAACATCCGACGCCAATGCCTCACCGGAACTCCGGACATGCTTTACAGTGCAGTTCACAACATTATTCCTCGACTACAGCTATTGTTAAGGAATGATGGCGGACATATTGAGCATTTCCTGTAAAGAACATCACCTTTGCTTTGTCTTACTTTGTTATGCTAATTGTTGCTATTCTGATGAGATGAAGCGCCATCTGTCGGACATTTTTTGAACTTTTGTATTGTTTTGGTTCTAATAAAACCCCATGTCATTCCAAGCATGTGTGTCAATTTGTTCCTCTCTATCTACATTATTCCGTGACTTATTCAGTTTTTAAATTTATACTGACTTTTTGATCATCCGGTATAAGAGGTATTATATCAGCATACTCTGCGAGGAACCTAATTGGAGTACAGTGTGTACCGGTAGACGTGCTTTTCTCAAGTGAATAAAATTGCTCTCTCCAGAGAGGATATCTATTACAGTGTTAGCAGCGGTTCCTGGTCAGAATCCTGGAATATTTACTTCGCCTCTTTGGTGAAAAGGATTTTAAAAAACTGTGCTTAGTAACTCCACTTTAAAGGCACTCTCATAGGTAACATTATCATAGATCTTTTGAACGATAAACTAAAGCGACAAAGAAACTGGTATAGGCATGCGTATTCAAATACAGAGATATGTAAACACGAAGAATACGCTCTGCGGTCAGCAACGCCTACATAAGACAAGAAGACGTATCTGGCGCAGGTTATCAAGATGAAAGTGAATTTGAACGTGGTGTTATAGTCGGCGCACGAGCGATGGGACACAGCATCTCCGAGGTAGCGGTGAAGTGGGGATTTTCCCGTACAACCATTTCACGAGTGCACCGTGAATGTCACGAATCCGGTAAAACATCGAATCTCCGACATCGCTGCGGCCGGAAAAAGATCCTGCAAGAACGGGACCAACGACGACTGAAGAGAATTGTTCAACGCGACTGAAATGCAACCCTTCCGCAAACTGCTGCAGATTTCAATGCTGGGCCATCAACAAGTGTCAGCCTGCGAACCGTTCAAAGAAACATCAATATGGTTTTTCGCAGCCAAATGCCCACTCGTGCACCCTTGATGACCGCACGACACAAAGCTTTAGCCTCGCCTGAACCCGTCCACACCGACATTAAACTGTTGATGACTGGAAGCATGATGCCTGGTCGGACGAGTCTCGTTTCAAGTTGCTTCGAGCGAATGGACGTGTGGAGACAACCTCATGAATCCATGGACTCTGCACGTCAGCAGGGGACTGTTCTAGCTGGTGGAAGCTCTGTAATGGTGTGGGGCGGGTGCATTTGGAGTGATATGGAACTCCTGATACGTCCAGATACGAATCTGACAGGAGATACGTACGTAAGCATCCTGTCTGATCACCTGCATCCATGTCCATTGTGCATTCCGATGGACTTGGGCAGTTCCAGCAGGACAATACGACTCCCCAGACATCAAGAATTACTACAGAGTGGCTCCAGGAACATTCTTCTGAGTTTAAACACTTCCGCCTGTCACCGGCTCTCCAGACGTGAACATTATTGAGCTTATTTGGGATGCCTTGCAATGTGCTGTTCAGAATAGATCTCCACCTCCTCGTACTCTTACGGAGTTATGGACAGCCCTGCAGGTTAATTCCCTCCAGCACTATTTCTGGCATTAGTCGAGTCCATGCCAGGTGGTGTTGCAGCTCTTCTGCGTGCTGGCGAGGTCCCTACATGATGTTTGGCTGGTATATCAGTTTCTGTGGCTCTTCGTTGTGTGACCACCATTTCAGAGTGTAATAGGAATCATCAACTACATATTTTTTTGTGGCAGTTTACTAATACACAGCGTCACCGGTTCAGATCCGGTCCAACTGTGGTGGACAAGTGAGAAGAGACTCAAAGCAACTGCTGAATAACAGCCAAGCATAGCACTTGGCAAGCGTGGCGTGCCACCCTTTAACAGTGGAGGCACAGAGGAGGGGTACAATAATGCGCTACCTTTAAGATAAAAAAAAAACAGAGGCTGGACGAAAACCAGGCCATTACTAAGGACTGTACGGTAACGTGATCATATTCATAAATCAAATGTCTGTCTTCAATTATATATTCCAATTTTGCCAAAAGTATATGCGAGAACATTTGTGTAATAGGCTAATTTACTGGCATTTAGCATGGCTTCCTCACTTGATATGGTTGTGAAATAAGACAGTTGACCAAATCACGGGTTTTAAACTTCGCAGTGTGGAATTTGCGCTGAGACGCTGACTGGCAGAAGCCGGCACTCGTGCGTCTGTAACGCGTTTCGAGGCGAGGCTAGGCGCCGCTGACAGGCGGTAGGGGGCGTGGCGTGCCGGCCGCCGCCCGCCATTGTCCACAGCGCGCGGCGGCACGCGCCGGCCAGCCAAAGGCAACGCCCGCGCCCGTCAGCTTTTGTCCTCGTCTCCGCTTGCGCCGCGCCGGCTAACGGGGAACTGTCCGCCGCACTCTGCTACACTTGTTCCACTCGAACGTTCTCATTTCACGCTGGTGGCCATTAACATTGCAATGCAGGGAAAAATAGCAAACACGAAATTACTTTTCACTACACCTTTACGCCCAGCCCACCGTTAAGCCGTCGGTACACGGGCTGTGCATTCGAACGTTGAGCGTGCCGAGCGAGACTCAGGAGAAAGACAGGCCGCGGCAACAACCTGCATTCCTACACCTCCCAACTCGCAACACAAACAAGAATTGTATCTTCTACTAGAATCCGCTATTATGGTGTCGTACTGTTTATTAGACCTCCAACGATTGAAAGTCCGCACGCCTACTAATAATTTGTTAGGGCAATACAACAAAATTAAAATTGGCTCTAAGGCGTCAACCGACTGAGGGCAGTGTTCCAGAATTGGTAGCACGTTGCGTCGATGGTGGTCGCAGGGACAGGAGCGGCAGTTCGGTTTCCTCTGAGGCTATTGAAGGCCTTGTAGACACTATTGGTCTTCTAGAGGGAACCCCACCTGGTGAGAGTCAGCCGGACTGAGTGCAGGCCTGATAGTCCGTTAAATTCAGGCATTACCTTCTGCTCTTAAAGTTCTGGCAGCTCTTTCAACTTTTGTCATCCTGTGAGGCTTAGCTCGGTGCCTTCTACTATGTAGGGGTGTCGGGTTGCCTAGGGCATGTTTCCGCTGCATTGCTTAAGGGGCTCCGGAACGCCCTATACTTGCAATGTTAAAATAACGCTTATAAATTACATCTTTCCTCACAAAGTATTTGAGGTAGGAAGTTGAACTTTTTACAGATTATTTATTGGAATATGGGCTACAATTTAACACAGGGATTTTACAAAATTTTAGTTCAGTTATTAAAGATGATTTTTTTCAATTGTAATGAAAATTCACAACATTTTTTTGCAATTTTTTATTTATATATTCAAAAATATACAGTTTTTTGGAAAAAGGCTGTGTTAAATTATGCAGAAGGTACTGTGTAACATTTACTGAAAGTTTGAAACAAATATGTTTGGAAGATCCTTAGAAAACATGTAATTAGTATGAGAAAATAAAAGTTTTGGGAATCGAGCGACAAAGATTGGATTAACTTTTTAGTGCATTCCAGGTCCATAGGATGGATTATCTTCATCCTCTGCAAACTCCTCCTCCAGCTTCCTCTTGTTCCTCCTCCTGTTTACTCTTGCTTGTATTTCTAGACTCTTTACAGCCCTGTCTGCAGCCCGAAGGCGTTCCTTGTCTAAAGCAAGCATCGCTCGTACCATGTTAGAACCTATCTTCATTCCCATATTTCTAAATACCTTGCACCTTACAATGTTGCCTTCATTGAAAGTCGCAACAGCATCATACACACCAAAGTGAAGTGTTTCTATTCCAACAAATACAGTCTTGGGGATTCTCGACCATATAACACTATTTACACTTTCATTGGGGTTTTGAGTTTTTCCGTGAATACACTTTTTCAACAGTTCAGGTGCTGCTAAGTCTCTGAAAATAGGTTTTATCACCTCCATTATTGCGTGAGGCAGACTATGCTTATGAGTGTACACTTCACCCGTTAGCAATCCTTTGTTATATTTACACCAACTGTCTTCTTCTTTGGGACACAAGCTATGTTGGGGATTTTCATCGTCTTTATTGTTTACAGTAATAACACATACCTTTGGCTTTCCAACATTTCTCCTTTTCTTAAAAGCCTTCAGAGGATTTCTAATAACTTTACTTTTACTCATTATTATACTTCAACAAAACAGAGACTCAGGAAACAGAATTAATTACGAATATTTTCGAGATAACGACAGAGTAAATAAACATGAAACAATCGACAATCACACCAGCGATATATATTGAACCATCACAGGTTAGCCACAACACATACTTTATCTCACATCACTAAAATGTACCTGATGAACACGGACGTTAATAATAACACCATTTGACAGCAGTTTAACAGCGCCACAGTAGCTCACGCCCATGTAGAACACATTTCAAAAAAAATTTAAAAATAGTTGTAGTCTTCGGAATTGAATAAATTATATATCTATTAAAAGGTAATAGTATGCAGATTCAGAAAACGCAAAAAAGTAAAAATTGAACTTTTCATGATTTTGAGCCTTTCCGGAGCCCCTTAAGTCCAAGCGGGTATCTCGCTATTTTCGTTGCTGACTTAGTAATGGCTGTGAATTGGTCGCCTTGGCGGACTTAGGTCGGTCTCTTACCGGGACGGGGATGTCGGGTAGCCAGTGGGCGTGTTTCCTCTGCAGGGGTGGGTCCGACCGAGTGTTTCGCTTGCGGCCTTTATCAGCCACTGTCTTGTGCCATTTTAGAAGCTGCTAGTTAGTTTATTTCGGCGTATCGCCCCACTGGTTCTCGGTTGAGGGGTGGAGGTTGAGCCGCGCGTGTCTCTGTTCCCGCCGTCATGTACACTCCTGGAAATGGAAAAAAGAACACATTGACACCGGTGTGTCAGACCCACCATACTTGCTCCGGACACTGCGAGAGGGCTGTACAAGCAATGATCACACGCACGGCACAGCGGACACACCAGGAACCGCGGTGTTGGCCGTCGAATGGCGCTAGTTGCGCAGCATTTGTGCACCGCCGCCGTCAGTGTCAGCCAGTTTGCCGTGGCATACGGAGCTCCATCGCAGTCTTTAACACTGGTAGCATGCCGCGACAGCGTGGACGTGAACCGTATGTGCAGTTGACGGACTTTGAGCGAGGGCGTATAGTGGGCAAGCGGGAGGCCGGGTGGACGTACCGCCGAATTGCTCAACACGTGGGGCGTACATCGATGTTGTCGCCAGTGGTCGGCGGAAGGTGCACGTGCCCGTCGACCTGGGACCGGACCGCAGCGACGCACGGATGCACGCCAAGACCGTAGGATCCTACGCAGTGCCGTAGGGGACCGCACCGCCACTTCCCAGCAAATTAGGGACACTGTTGCTCCTGGGGTATCGGCGAGGACCATTCGCAACCGTCTCCATGAAGCTGGGCTACGGTCCCGCACACCGTTAGGCCGTCTTCCGCTCACGCGCCAACATCGTGCAGCCCGCCTCCAGTGGTGTCACGATAGGCGTGAATGGAGGGACGAATGGAGACGTGTCGTCTTCAGCGATGAGAGTCGCTTCTGCCTTGGTGCCAATTATGGTCGTATGTGTGTTTGGCGCCGTGCAGGTGAGCGCCACAATCAGGACTGCATACGACCGAGGCACGCAGGGCCAACACCCGGCATCATGGTGTGGGGAGCGATCTCCTACACTGGCCGTACACCACTGGTGATCGTCGAGGGGACACTGAATAGTGCACGGTACATCCAAACCGTCATCGAACCCATCGTTCTACCATTCCTAGACCGGCAAGGGAACTTGCTGTTCCAACAGGACAATGCACGTCCGCATGTATCCCGTGCCACCCAACGTGCTCTAGAAGGTGTAAGTCAACTACCCTGGCCAGCAAGATCTCCGGATCTGTCCCCCATTGAGCATGTTTGGGACTGGATGAAGCGTCGTCTCACGCGGTCTGCACGTCCAGCACGAACGCTGGTCCAACTGAGACGCCAGGTGGAAATGGCATGGCAAGCCATTCCACAGGACTACATCCAGCATCTCTACGATCGTCTCCATGGGAGAATAGCAGCCTGCATTGCTGCGAAAGGTGGATATACACTGTACTAGTGCCGACATTGTGCATGCTCTGTTGCCTGTGTCTATGTGCCTGTGGTTCTGTCAGTGTGATCATGTGATGTATCTGACCCCAGGAATGTGTCAATAAAGTTTCCCCTTCCTGGGACAATTAATTCACGGTGTTCTTATTTCAATTTCCAGGAGTGTATTTTACACCCTGTTTTTAACGTACTTCCACCTCACTACGCTAATTTAAATTACTACTGTCACTGAGTTGCTGCTTTGCCTGACCGTGAGCGGCGTTAGCAGCGCGTATCGATATATCCCCTCTCGTAGTATCTTTGCTCGGCTGCTATTACTTCCCGCTCGTTGTCTGCTGTGAGTTGGTCACAGTTCGGGTTGCGAGTTCGGGTCTGCCAGTCAGTGGGAACGCGTCTGGAGCGCAGTCCGGACCTGCCAGTCGGGGAGTTGCAACGCGGCACTGGTGCAGTCGGGTTGGAGCAGCAGTGAGGTCTGGGTCGGCATGGCTCGCCCCACCACTGCCGCCACGCCTCACCTGAGTCGGGCCACGGTCTCGGTGGAACGTCGGTCGGGCGTCCTACCGGACGACGCGTTTTGGCTCGCCGATCGTTCATGACTCGGCTGTGTGTGTGTGTGTGTGAGCGCGCGCGCACGCACGCATCGACTCCCGATTTGTCTTCGTGCGCACTAAATGGTTCAAATGGCTCTGAGCACTATGGGACTCAACTGCTGTGGTCATTAGTCCCCTAGAACTTAGAACTACTTAAACCTAACTAACCTAAGGACATCACACACATCCATGCCCGAGGCAGGATTCGAACCTGCGACCGTAGCAGTCGCACGGTTCCGGACTGCGCGCCTAGAACCGCGAGACCACCGCGGCCGGCTTCGTGCGTACTGTCGGGTTCGTTGAAGTCTTCGTGCAAGTGTTTTCAGGTTGTGTGTGTAGTTGCCGTTATTTCCATTGAGGACTATTTTAGGTGTTGTCCGCATACTGAGGGGTCGGTCGTCTGGTCGGGCGACGTGTAACTGGTTCTCCGAGCGCTTCTAGGCCCCTTCAGTTACTATCTTGTGCAACTTGGGTCGGTCCATTCCTGGTGCAGGGATGTCGTTTAGCCATTGGGCGTGTTTCCTCTGCACGGTTGGGTACGAGCCAGTATTTCCTCCGTTGTGTGTCTGGAAGTGAGTCGGAGACGCACCAGCAGTCGCGGACGGATCAGCGGGCAGTCGGGCTGTTGTGCGGACCAGGGAAGATACCTCCGTGCGGTGCAGTCGCCTGGGTCCGCTGCCTGGCCCTGCACGGTGTCGCAGCTGTCCGATTGCTACGAGCTTCGTGGCTCGCCGACCCAGGACGTCGAAGTTGAGTGTAGTTTTGACAGCTAATACGTAGCCCTTTGTGAATAATCACGTTTGTAATATTGCCCGTCTATACGGAAGTGGACCGTGCTGGTGTGCCATTACAAGATAGCAAAATAAAAACCAAAGTTTTACGTTTCACGTTTAAAAAATCGTTCACGGAATGCAATCATACACTCCTGGAAATGGAAAAAAGAACACATTGACACCGGTGTGTCAGACCCACCATACTTGCTCCGGACACTGCGAGAGGGCTGTACAAGCAATGATCACACGCACGGCACAGCGGACACACCAGGAAC
Organism: Schistocerca nitens; assembly: GCF_023898315.1. Lineage (NCBI taxonomy): Eukaryota > Metazoa > Arthropoda > Insecta > Orthoptera > Acrididae > Schistocerca > Schistocerca nitens. Next base: position 99,351,277 of record NC_064623.1, on the reverse strand, counting down.
CGCGGTGTTGGCCGTCGAATGGCGCTAGCTGCGCAGCATTTGTGCACCGCCGCCGTCAGTGTCAGCCAGTTTGCCGTGGCATACGGAGCTCCATCGCAGTCTTTAACACTGGTAGCATGCCGCGACAGCGTGAACGTGAACCGTATGTGCAGTTGACGGACTTTGAGCGAGGGCGTATAGTGGGCATGCGGGAGGCCGGGTGGACGTACCGCCGAATTGCTCAACACGTGGGGCGTGAGGTCTCCACAGTACATCGATGTTGTCGCCAGTGGTCGGCGGAAGGTGCACGTGCCCGTCGACCTGGGACCGGACCGCAGCGACGCACGGATGCACGCCAAGACCGTAGGATCCTACGCAGTGCCGTAGGGGACCGCACCGCCACTTCCCAGCAAATTACGGACACTGTTGCTCCTGGGGTATCGGCGAGGACCATTCGCAACCGTCTCCATGAAGCTGGGCTACGGTCCCGCACACCGTTAGGCCGTCTTCCGCTCACGCCCCAACATCGTGCAGCCCGCCTCCAGTGGTGTCGCGACAGGCGTGAATGGAGGGACGAATGGAGACGTGTCGTCTTCAGCGATGAGAGTCGCTTCTGCCTTGGTGCCAATGATGGTCGTATGCGTGTTTGGCGCCGTGCAGGTGAGTGCCACAATCAGGACTGCATACGACCGAGGCACACAGGGCCAACACCCGGCATCATGGTGTGGGGAGCGATCTCCTACACTGGCCGTACACCACTGGTGATCGTCGAGGGGACACTGAATAGTGTCATCGAACCCATCGTTCTACCATTCCTAGACCGGCAAGGGAACTTGCTGTTCCAACAGGACAATGCACGTCCGCATGTATCCCGTGCCACCCAACGTGCTCTAGAAGGTGTAAGTCAACTACCCTGGCCAGCAAGATCTCCGGATCTGTCCCCCATTGAGCATGTTTGGGACTGGATGAAGCGTCGTCTCACGCGGTCTGCACGTCCAGCACGAACGCTGGTCCAACTGAGGCGCCAGGTGGAAATGGCATGGCAAGCCGTTCCACAGGACTACATCCAGCATCTCTACGATCGTCTCCATGGGAGAATAGCAGCCTGCATTGCTGCGAAAGGTGGATATACACTGTACTAGTGCCGACATTGTGCATGCTCTGCCTGTGTCTATGTGCCTGTGGTTCTGTCAGTGTGATCATGTGATGTATCTGACCCCAGGAATGTGTCATTAAAGTTTCCCCTTCCTGGGACAATGAATTCACGGTGTTCTTATTTCAATTTCCAGGAGTGTACAAACAGCTGCCAACATGAGTAACGTAGAAGAAGATATCCTCGGAGTAGTGAAGCAGCTTAAAGAGTTAAATGAAGGCAAGTCTTCCGGTCCATATTGTATACCAGTTATGCGTGTCACGAAATTTTAAAAATGGTTCAAATGGCCCTTAGCACTATGGGACTTAACATCTGAGGTAATCACTCCCCTAGAACTTAGAACTACCTAAACATAACCAACCAAAGGACATCAAACACATCCATGCCTGACGCAGCACTCGAACCTGCGACCGTAGCAGTCGCGCGGTTCCGGACTGAAGCGCCTAGAACCGCTCGGCCACCGCGGCCGGCCGGTCGTTCCGTGGGGCTGCAAATAGACGAACGTTGCTGTCTTATGTGTCGGTCTTGGATTGCTAACCTCAGCAGTCTGAGAAACACGATGCTCTAGTTCCGACACGGCATTGGTTCGCCATTTCTGCTTCGTCCACGGGTAAACAGACAGAGTGGAGCAGCCGACGTGTATGGATTTGTTCGGTGAGCATCTTGCTTGGTCCTATGGCGTGTTTGTGCTCAGTGGTTACCCATACCCAGTCCCTAGGGAAGTGTACCGGCGTTTTGGCGTGTATGTGTCTAATAGGTGTCTGTTACATGAGTACAGTCCACCGGCTACCTCAAGTTTCCTAATTTCTTTCTTTTTTTTCCCACCGAAGTGGTCTGTGTTGACCATATTTATGCGTGCTGGGCGAAGGTGGTTTTATTAAGCATGAGCCAGTTGAGTATTTTGGGCTCTAAGTCATTGTTACCTTTCTCTAATGTGTTGTTTATTTGCTCAAAATTGTTTAAACTGAAAAATCATTTTTTGATTGTAAACATTTGCTCAAAAACAGCCATTTTTTATTTTTTTGGTGTAATGTGAGCATCTGAAGTGTACAATTATAAAAAGATATTCTTGAATGAATGCGAAGTATGGGCTTTGCTTGTAGTTCAGTATCGTGAGCACACTTGTTCGTGTGACAGCTGCGGCCTCCTTTTTTTAACCGTAGTTATAAGTTGTATTGCACCAACTGTTCTTACAGTCTTTGGTTATGGCGGCTCGTTGGTGGATCTGGGCCCATACATAAATGTTCTCATCAGTGTGTCTAATGTAAATATTTGTCTCCGATTTGGTATTGTCTGATATAGATTGAATCAGGGCCAGCGAAGACTACAAATAATTAAATTTCACCTTTCCGTATCTCCTGTAATTATGTTATTGATACTTCGATGTTTTTAAATTGTTGCTCGTTTGCTTAAATACTGTTCTAACACAGGTCTGATCTTGGTAAATTATTATTACTCACTGATTAGCATTATCACTGTTTCATTTACTTCTATGAGCCTCAGGAGTTATTCATCCTACTGCCGTAAACAAGCATTTTGTAATAAGAAGCAAAGTGGAATATGTGAAATTTTGTGGTGTTTAGTTTAAGCTGACGTTTTCAAATACAATGATAAGCCAAACCATTATGACCAGTGCCCACCGCGACGTTGGACGCCGCTTGCTCGCGTTGCGAGTGCTTGCGGTAACAAAAGCATGTAAGCGGAGCAGGCACGGACGGAGTTCAACACAGGGAAGATGTTGTTGTTGTTGTGGTCTTCAGTCCAGAGACTGGTTTGATGCAGCTCTCCATGCTACTCTATCCTGTGCAAGCTTCTTCATCTCCCAGTACCTACTGCAGCCTACATCCTTCTGAATCTGCTTAGTGTATTCATCTCTTGGTCTCCCTCTACGATTTTTACCCTCCACGCTGCCCTCCAATGCTAAATTTGTGATCCCTTGATGCCTCAGAACATGTCCTACCAAGCGATCCCTTCTTCTAGTCAAGTTGTGCCACAAAATTCTCTTTTCCCCAGTTCTATTCAATGCCTCCTCATTAGTTATGTTATCTACCCATCTAATCTTCAACATTCTTCTGTAGCACCACATCTCGAAAGCTTCTATCCTCTACTTGTCCAAACTATTTATAGTCCACGTTTCATTTCCATACATGGATACACTCCATACAAACACTTTCAGAAACGACTTCCTGATATTTAAATCTATACTCGATGTTAACAAATTTGTCTTCTTCAGAAACGCTTTCCTTGCCATTGCCAGTGTACATTTTGTATCGTCTCTACTTCGACCATTGTGAGTTATTTTGCTCCCAAAATAGCAAAACTCATTTACTACTTTAAGCGTCTCATTTCCTAATCTAATTCCCGCAGCATCACCCGATTTAATTCCACTACATTCCATTATCCTCGTTTTGCTTTTGTTGATCTTCATCTTATATCCTCCTTTCAGGACACTGTCCATTCCGTTCAGCTGCTCTTCCAGGTCCTTTGCTGTCTCTGACAGAATTATAATCTCATCGGCGAACCTCAAAGTTTTTATTTCTTCTCCGTGGATTTTAATTCCTACACCGAATTTTTCTTTTGTTTTCTTTACTGCTTGCTCAATATACAGATTAAACAACTTCGGGGATAGGCTACAACCCTGTCTCACAGGGAAGATATGGACTGCAAATGGGGTAAGCCCTTGAGAAAGCGGCTTTGACAAGGTGCAGATTATTATTACACAGTATGTGAACGAATATCTCGAAAACGGCGAAGCTGATCGAATGTTCACGTGCTACTGTCGTGAGCATCTGCGGGAAGAGGTAGAAGGACAGTGAAACTACTAACGGGCGCTAAATAGTCGGACGTCCACGGCTCTTCACAGAACGTGGGGTTCCTAGGCTCTGTAAAGTGAGATAGATGGTGATCTGTGGCAACTCTGCCGAAAGAACACAATGCTCGTGCACGCGTATGTGTTACGGAGCACACCGTTCATCGTACGCTGTTGAACACGTAGCTCCGCAGCACACCATCCAGACGTGTTCACATGTTCAGGACTGCAGTATGTACTGGACCATCGGGTTTCGACCGTCGATCAATGTAAACGTGTCGGCTGTTCAGGTGAATTACAGGTTTGCCACACTCGGTCGATGGTCGTCTTCGCAAACGCCGCCGCCATCAAGATGAACGGTGGCTCGAAACGTGCACCGTGCCGCGGACCCCGGCTTGTGGGAACACTATTGTACTGTGGGAGACATTCTCCTGCGCTTGCATGGGATCTCTGGTACTAATTGATGACGCGCTGACAGCTATGAACCACCTGCATCCCTTCATGCTTGAAGTCTTCCCCCGCGGCGATGTCATCCTTCAGCAGTATAATTGTCCATTGTCTCGGAGTCAGAACGGTACTAGAGTGGTTTGAGACGTATTGTAATGAACTCGCGATGTTATGTCAGCGATCATATTCGCCTGATGTAAATCCTGAGGAACCCATGTGTGTCGCTATCTTGTGCCATGACCGCGCACGCAAATCAGCGGCCCGTTATCTACGCAAATTACGTGACCTGTGCGTAGACATCTAATGCCACTTACCTCCACAAACCTACCAACAAACTGCTGTCTTATCCCTGATACGCAGAATCAGTGATTTATTTCGTTCTAAAGAGGACAAACATGCTATTAAACAGGTGGCCATAATGTTTCGGCTCACCTGTGTATGTGTCTTTTCTGGTGCAAATGTCAAGTTTTACTTCCCAGCACCTAACAGCTCCCAGCTGCCCGCTGGTTGCCAGTTTACACGATGAAGTCATAGGACCCTGAGCAAAAGCTCGGCCTGCGGAGGAAGGGAAGTGGGACGTGTCTTATTTAAAGGAACCATCCCAGCATTCGCCATAAATGATTCAGTGCGACAAGCGTTAAGCTGAACCTCTACGTCCAGCTGGGTGCGAAAGTATAACTGTGATACTGCCGGCACAGAACTCGACAGGAAACTATGCGTCAAACTGAACAGGACTCGCACTTGCCATGGACGATGCGCAGTCTCTCTTTACAAATGGGGTGTTGCAGAGTCTCCGATTTGCGACTGTGGTCCCCGAACCAGACAGCCAAGCACATTGGAGCTGAATACCGCTTTAGATCCTATCAGGGGAGTTGGAGCGACTGCATGAAAGCTGATGACACAGCTGTTATATGGGTTAGGAACATATATACTGACTTTTAGTTAGTTTTATACGTAGTTTTGTATTTTCGCGTTCTTGTTATATACATATACTAATGTTAATACCTGTATTTTTAAACTGCATGTGAGCCATATGAATAAATAAGTAAATAAATAAAACCACAGACATAAGAACAGGACTAGCGTGTGGAAAAGGAAGCAATTGTGCGTTTTAATACGGCTAACGAGGCAATTCTACGCGTGTCTTTCTCGTGAACCAACTGTGTGGCTAGCGAACCGAACAGAGTCGAAACCTGCCGGTGCACAGCAGTGAGAGCGCGACGTCACGGGGGACCAGGTTTTCTCTCCACCTTCACGTGGGTATACTTCCCTTGGAACGCATTTCCGGCCGTATGTACATACGCCCTTTTTTGCTTCTTATCTTCTATCTACATCTACATAAATACTCCGCGAGCCACTGTATGGTGCGTGGCGGAAGATTCCTGTACCACTACTAGTCATTTCCAGTTACACTCCCAAATAGAGCAAGAGAAAACAACTGTCTATATGACTTCATACGAGCCGTAATATTTCCTTATCATCGTGGTCCTTACGCGAAATACGCCTTGGTGCCAGTAGAGTTGTTCTACAGTCGGCTTCAAATTGCAGTTTTTTTTTAAATTTTTTTTTTCAAAAGCGCTCCCTGAAAACAACGTTTCCTCCCCTCTAGGGTTTCTTGTTTAAATTCCTGGAGCATCGCCATAATACTTGCGTGTCAATGGAACCTAGCGATAACAAATCTAGGAGCCCGTCTCTGAACTGCTTCGATATCTTCCTTCGAACCACCTGTTGAGGATCCGAAACAGTCCAGCATTACTCAAGTGTGCGTCGCGCTAGTGTCCTACACGCAGCTCTTTTTCAGAAGATCAACGATTTCCTAAAATTCTCCCAACAAACCAAAGTCTACCATTTGCCTTCCCCACAACAGCCCTTGCATGCTCAGTACATTTCATATCGCTTTGCAATGTTGCACCTAGATATTTAATGACGTAACTATGTCAAGCAGCACCCTACTAACGTTGTATTCGATCATTATGGAATCGTTTTTGCTACTCACCTGCATCATCTTAAATTTTTCTACACTTACAGCATGCTGCCATTAACTACATCACCTAAAAGTTTGATCTAAGTGGTGTTGTATTGAGAGGTGGCATGAGCCCCCTCTCATATTTCTATCTTACTCTGAGTAATTCGATTTTCCTCTCTAATTGCATGCGGTGAAAAGTCGCTATTCCTTCACACGCGGACTTCCCACACAGCGTCTCTCGCCGGCCGGGTGGTCTGGTGACAGGCGGGTTCTGCTGAACTTGAAGGGGTTAAGCCGGCGGGTGTGAGGGAGTCGAGTGGATGCTTTCCAGACGCCGACATTCTTATAAGAGCGGTGGCGACACGCTCACACGGGCCTGACGGAGCGGCTGGGCTAGAGATTCCGTTACTTCGCAGAAACTTGGTGAAAACACTTTCTGGCGGGCTACCAGCGAGACGTGGGAATGACTTGCGTTCCCAGGCAGTCTTGGCGCGCAAATTCCGGCGTTTTCTGCAAAATCATAACTGTGATTGGCTTGCTCAGGGAATAGCTCCGTGACGTAGCAAAATCGGCGCAGAAATTGGCGTCAAGTATCTCCATTGGTGGAATAGTACTGCGTCGGGAATAGAGGGGAATTTTCCGCCGGTTTGCGGGTTGCTGATTGGAACGTTTAACCACGACCACTGTCGTGGGGGCGGCAGTGTTCTGTGTTCTGTGTTCGGGTTGTACGGGTGCTCTTGAGAGAGTCGGCTCTCGCCTTTCGGTAGGAGTAGGTTACAAGACTGAGCTCTCGCTGCTCTGGACAGCCTGCCTTCCGTTGGCTGTCTAATATACTTTCATTTAATTGTAACTGTTTTAGGAAGTTGCTGAAGTTTCGACTTCAACGTAACTTTCCGAGTACAGTTGGCAATTGAGCGTTCTGCGTACAAGCGGCCTATGTTGTCCGTCTTGAGCAGTTTTGGCTAAAGTTGGCTGTATCGGAGTTACTGCGTGACTTCGCTTGTTAAAATCACTCACTGTACCGTCAGTGATTGTGTAGCGAGCCTTCTTCGTCTCCCTGAGAGGCGTATTTGTGTTGCTAGGAAGTCTTTAGTCTGGAACAACCAGACCAGGAGAATTTGTTTCGGGCTATACTCGCGACATTATCATCACCACGACGGGACGTCGAAGCAACCAGCCATCGCCTCCGGTATGCCAGATCGTGTCCTTGCAGTTAAGAAGACGGCTTGGTAATGTATGTCCGCAGCACTGGCAGATTAGGGGAATTTGCTAGGTGATAAACAGAGCTCAGCAGAGCGCGCCTGTTCGTGTTTTCTAACTTTGTTCTGTCTTGGGTGTTTATTGTCTGAGTTATCACTACTGTAGCAGCGATTAATGTTGGGTTAGCTGGGTCTTTCTCTTAAGATTTGAGTTGCAAGGATTGGCTCCACATATCACTTGGTCATAAATGTCACAACCTAGTTTATGGACAACTTCACCTTCACAGCATTTATTTGAGTATCCAATTTGATGTATTGTAAATGTTTCACGGGTTTTGTTTATTATTTTGGGTTTAGTCATAATAAATCAAATTGTTGTTTTGGACAGAACTTTCATTTCTACGTTAATGAAACTTTCCTTAATTTCTATCCAATTAAATTACTGCAGGTGGCAAACTCTTTTCTACTCCACTTGCAGGGTCGATTACAGTCAGTCGCGTTTCTTTTTAATCCATGTGCAACAGCAAAAGTCGGAGTTAGAAAAGGGGAGGCGGGTTAAAGCATCCTTTCCATATGAAGATTCTAGAAGAATTTAGTGTTAAATACACTGCTAGCCCCGGCACCTCGCAGTATCCACCATTCTTTTTTTTGGGGGGGGGGGATATCAGTCTTCTGACTGGTCTTATGTGGTCCCCCATGAATTCCTTTCCTGCTGCACTCTCTTCATCTCAGAGTAGCACTTGCAACCTACATCCTCAGTTATTTGCTGGATATATTCCAATCTCTGTCTTGGGAACTTGAACACAAGCTCCGATTGGGGAGGAAGAGGAACGAAGTAGACAGTGTCTTATTCAAAGGAATCGTCCCAGTCTTCCCCATAGCCAGAGATAACATGATTCTGTATATCCAGCCGGGGCAGGCCTTGTATCGCGTACCCCCCAAATACTAGTCCTATGCCACTGCACCACCTCTCCCGCCTCAACCCCCCTCCCAGCTGCTGCAGGGACCCTACCACCACTACTCTACTCCCGATGACCCGCTATCTGCGCCTGCGCATCTCCTCGTCTGTGCTCCACACGACTCCTGCCCCGCTGTGCCGTACCGACCAGCCAGCGGCCTGGTCTCCGCTCGTGCGTGTCCATCTGGCGCGCGCATCTGGCCGCGTGTCGCAGGCGGGGCGCGCGCTGCTCCCTATCCATCCCTCCATCTATCGCTGTCACGACTTGACGGCGTCGTTACCGCAGTCTATTCCGCAACTTCTAACCAAGTCCCAGTTCGTACGCCGGCCGTACCACACGTAGCTTCCAAACCTTCCAGAATGAGTATTTAACTCTCCAGCGGAGTAGGCGCTGATTTGAAATAGAGTGACAGAATAAACTGTCTCCGAATTATCGCCATGTCTCAGGAACCGCTATCCCGGTTGTTACAATCAGTGAACCAACACTGTCTAGATCACTGTTTTATTTTTTATTAAAATCCATGGAGAAGAAATAAAAACTTTGTTCGCCGATGACATTGTAATTCTGTCAGAGACAGCAAAGGACTTGGAAGAGCATTGGAACTGAATGGACAGTGTCTTGAAAGGAGGATATAGGATGAACATCAACAAAAGCAAAACGAGGATAATGGAATGTAGTCGAATTAAGTCGGGTTATGCTGAGGGAATTAGATTAGGATATGAGACACTTAAAATAGTAAATGAGATCTGCTATTTGGGGAGCAAAATAACTAATGATGGTCGAAGTAGAGAGGATATAAAATGTAGACTGGCAATGGCAACGAAAGCGTTTCTGAAGGAGAGGAATTGTTAACTTCGAGTATATATTTAAGTGTCAGGAAGTCGTTTCTGAAAGTATTTGTATGGAGTGTAGCTATGTATGGAAGTGAAACATGGACGATAACTAATTTGGACAAGAAGAGAATAGAAGCTTTCGAAATGTGGCGCTACAGAAGAATGCTGAAAATTAGATGGGTAGATCATATAACTAATGATAAGGTGTTGAATAGAATAGGGGAGAAGAGGAGTTTGTGGCATAACTTGGCTAGAAGAAGGGATCGGTTGGTAGGACATGTTCTGAGGCATCAAGGGATCACAAATTTAGCATTGGAGGGCAGCTTGGAGGGTAAAAATCGTAGAGGGAGACCAAGAGATGAATACACTACGCAGATTCAGAAGGATGTAGGCTGCAGTAAGTACTGGGAGATGAAGAAGCTTGCACAGGATAGAGTAGCATGGAGAGCTGCATCAAACCAGTCTCAGGACGGAAGACCACAACAACAACAACAACAACAACAATGGTTGCCGGAATCTGTCTGCCGAACACATCATCTGCACATCCGGCGTCGCGATGTGCAGTTTATGTGGATGGCATACCACTGTGAGAGGGTCCATGCCCTCTTTTGCATGTCTCCTCTCATTTTCATCAATTTCATCGATGTTCTATGTCATTGCACGGTAGTAACAGACCGAATAAGGTTATTGTAATGAGAGTATTTGTACTGAGAGCTCAAAAAAATACTTTTCACTTGATTCCTAACCATGTTGGGTTACTTCCTTGGGTGGCCTGTGCGAGGAACACGGCATTTCCGGTTGGGGGCTGCACTTCCCTGAATTCTGAAGGGTTCGTACAATAGGCTTAAGCGCCTGGCGGAACGACTGACGTCGGTCGAGTTTCGCCTGTTGTATGCAGGGCGAAAAGACCTGCGAGATGTCTGAATGTCGCTGCAGTTTATGTGCTTACCGTTCCGCCGCGTCCGGAACGAAGATTCCTGGCACCGACTGACTGCATTGTCCTCATGATTCTGAGAATACTTGTGGACCGTGCCCTGCTGGGTGCGACTGTCTGACACCGGATGGCCGGTGGTCTAGGCAGGATGTTTTCGTAGCCGGTCAAATGGCAAGTTCAGTGCCCTCAGCTGAATAGCAGAGGCATGATTGGTCAACTTAAACTGAGGCTAGTTGACGTCATAAAACCCTGCTCGAAATCGGCGGGAACGGTCGCTATTGGCGCGAATGATGTTCTGAGACAGTGTGGGAGAATTTTGGAATCAGAACTGAATGCTGATTCGCGGGATTCGAGGAGAGTAGGGAGTTGAGCAATGTAGGCTTCGCTCTTGCGTTGCGCGGGCAGGGAATTCGGGATCTGATCTTCCTCGGAGTCGGACGGTCTTGCGACTTGGTCGCTCGTTTTCGGAAGAACTTAGAATTCTCGGACAGCCTTCAAGGCCAGGGGTTGACACAGAGTCGCTGCACGGCAGAAGTCGGCGCCTACATCATCAGGACGCTGCCTACCGACGACGTGCTGCAGATTTCAGTACTGGTACAGTATTTTGTGTCTCCGGCATTGTAGGACCTTATCAATTTTATACTGAATCTCTCAGCAGCACGCGCGCTCGCTTTGCTACAAGTCCACCTTGCTTGTTTCTCCATGTGTTACCGTTTGAGCTCTCACTACTAATTGCGATACTGCTATATAGTCGGGAGATTAACATTTGATTCATTAGGACCTCCAGTCTTTATTGTCAATCTATTGCATCACAGAGAGTAGGAGCCCCTTGTTCTCGAGCCAACTCTTGTTCTCATAGTAGTTCAGTATACCCTATCCCTTAACCTACTGTTTGTGTCGACAATCATGTGCTTTTATGTTCTGATGTATAATAAATCTCATTGTAATATTTAATCCTCATATCATTTCGTAGATATATGCAGAATCCCATTTCCTGTTGTTCACTTTCTTTTGAGTAGATTACGATCTTTATTAAATTATTGTGAGTGTGCACTCCTTATTTTACCAACTAGACAGGATCCACCATCATTTCCTTCTGGTACCGTTGTGCTCATAATTAATTAGCTGGTAGATAAGGAGGGTGTCGAGTGCATGTCTTGTTTTCATGCAAAATTCGTACCCCGGCACCCCGCAACTGTTGACCAAGAGCACATTGTGGCACCAGTAGGTACACATGCGACAGAATGCAAACCTAGTCTCATATGCAAATGCCTTTAGGCGATATTTGTGAGTCTGGCATGCGAAGTCTCCAAATAACATCCTTTGCAAATATTGCCTAACGGCAATTGTATAAGAGACTGTTTTTATTGTATTGCTCACTTACATGAGATTACTTAGCACATTTTATCTGATGATGATGACTCGAAACGCGTCATAAATAAATTTTTTAGCGATCAAGACATTTCCTTAGAATTACTGTGTACTGGTCGAGTCTTTGGCATCGCCATCAGATGGGATTAAAGGAAGAGATTGCAGCAGTTCAACCATTTGCTGCTAGAGTTGTTACTGACAGGTTAGACCAGCACACGAGCATTATGGAGATGCTTCGTGACTCTAGTGGGAACCACTGGAGGGAAAACAGCTAATGAGAAATTTAGTGAACGGGCATTTGTGGCTGACTTGTGGCAATGTACATTTCGCGTAACAATTAGGTTTCGTATTGAGGCGTACCGATGGTCGTTTTTCCTTCATTCGATTTGAGACTAGAAGAGGAAAGGAAATAACCAATAGTGGTAGAAACTCCTCTCAGACATGCAGCGTACTGGTGGCTTGTGGAGTATGTGTGTAGATGGAGATGTAGATTATTTAACTTCTAATTCAGCACAGCTGAATGTAAGTTACTGAGACGCTGGTTTATTCACATCCCTCATTCTCCTGGCACTTGGTTTTTCATTTTGAGCCACGTTTGAGTATTTTGTAATTATCAACTGAAGGGTAAAATGAAAAACAGAAGGGTACATTTGTATTTCAATCATGAAACGAAATTGTTTTTGAAAGATCATCACTGTTATCAGTATTTTGTAAAATTGTAATACTGTTTACATAAGTTACCAATAACCATTTTTTTAAATTTGAAATACTAGCATTAGTGCACGAACATCTGCCACACATAATCCACCCATTACGAACATATTTTGCACTTTGTACGACGACAGCTACAGTATGCCGTCTTGGTTTTTGCTTGTGATGTAAGGAGCGTTCTTGCTTGCTGTTGGTTCTACTTTGCGTAGCATATTGCCGAAATATCGCAATTTTGTGTTTCACGTGACTAAATGGCTCCTCAACGAAAAATAACAGGCAGTGACATCACAAAACTGATACAATGCCACGCCAACGTTAGCTAACTGGTTCCATGTGCCGCCGGCTTCAGTATCATTATGGTCTGATCCGCTGGTACGTTTAGCTACAACTGATTTGAGGCGTTAGTTGTCTCAAACAGTCCATGTGTCCTGCGAAGCGAATTGTCAAGTTCTACCTCTACATCTACATGTATACTCTGCAAATAACATTTAAGTGCCTGGCAGAGGGTTCATCGAACCACCTTCACAGTTCTCTATTATTCCAATCTCGTATAGCGCGCGGAAAGAACGAACACCTATATCTTCCCGCACGAGCTCTGATTTCCCTTATTTTATCGTGGTGATCGTTGCTCCCTGTGTAGGTCGGTGTCAACAAAATATTTTCGCATTCGGAGGAGAAATTTGGTGATTGGAATTTCGTGAGAACATTCCGTCGCAACGAAAAACGCCTTTCTTTTAGTGATGTCAGGCCCAAATCTCGTATCATTTCTGTGACACTCTCCCATATTTCGCGATAGTACAAAAGGTGCTGCCTTTCTTTGAAGTTTTTCGATGTACTCCATCTGTCCTGTCTGGTAAGGATCCCACACCGCGCAGCAGTATTCTGATAGAGGACGGACAAGCGTAGTGTAAGCAGTCTCCTTAATAGGTCTGTTACATTTTCTAAGTGTCCTGCCAATAAACCGCAGTCTTTGGTTAGCCTTCCCCACAACATTTTGTATGTGTTCCTTCCAATTTAAGTTGTTAGTAATTGTAATACTTAGCTATTTAGTTGAATTTACGGCTTTTAGATCTGACTGATTTATCGTCTAACCGAAGTTTAACGAGTTCCTTTTAGGACTCACGTAGATGACCTCACGCTTTTCGTTATTCAGGGTCAACTGCCACCTTTCGCACCATTGAGCAATTTTTTTTAATCGTTTTGCAATTTGTTTTGATCTTCTGATGACATTATTAGTCGATAAACGACAGCGTCATCTGCAAACAACCGAAGACGGCTGCTCAGATTGTCTTCCAAATCGTTAATATGGATAAGGAACGCCTATAACACTACCTTGGGGAGCCCGCATCTCGTGGTCGTGTGGTAGCGTTCTCGCTTCCCACGCCCGGGTTCCCGGGTTCGATTCCCGGCGGGGTCAGGGATTTTCTCTGCCTCGTGATGGCTGGGTGTTGTGTGCTGTCCTTAGGTCAGTTAGGTTTAAGTAGTTCTAAGTTCTAGGGGACTTATGACCACAGCAGTTGAGTCCCATAGTGCTCAGAGCCATTTGAACCATTTGAACTACCTTGGGGAATGCCAGAAATCACTTCTGATTTATTCGATGACTTTCCGTCTATTACTACGAACTGTGAACTCTTTGACAGGACATCACAAATCTAGTCACATAACTGAGACGATATTCCATAAGCACGCAATTTCACTATTAGCCGCTTGTGTGGTACAGTCTCAAAAGCATTCCGGAAATCCAGAAATACGGAATCGTTCTGAAATCCCTTATCAATAGCACTTAACACTTGATGTGAATAAAGAAGTAGTTGTGTTTCACAGGAACAATGTTTTCTAAACCCATATTGACTGTGTGTCAATAGATAGTTTTTTTCGAGGTAATTCATAATATTCGAACACAATATATGTTCCAAAATCCTGCTGCATATCGACGTTAACGATATGGACCTGTAATTTAGTGGATTACTCCTACCACCTTTCTGGAATATTGGTGTGACCTGTGCAACTTTCCAGTGTTTGGGTACAGATCTTTCGTTGAGCGAACGGTTGTATATGATTGTTAAGTATGGAGCTAATGCATCAGCATACTCAGAAAGGAACCTAACTGGTGTACAGTCTGGACCAGAAGACTTGCTTTTATTAAGTGATTTAAGTTGCTTCACTACTCCGAGGATATTTACTTCTACATTCCTCATGTTGGCAGCAGTTCTCGATTCGAATTCTGGAATATTTACTTCGTCTTCTGTTGTGAAGGCATTTCGGAAGGCTGTGTTTAGTAACTCTGTGTTGTGTACAAAGTTCCGCGTAGTCAGCGCGTACACAGCTTTCCCACTAGAGCGCGCCCCGCTAAGCACAACAGCGCAGGCACAGCGCTCGTCCGTCTCCGCATTACGAGATGGCGCTGCCTTAGATACGGACCAAATTCTGCTTCCGCCGATCCACGTATTAATATGTAAGGCAGCCAATGAGATTGCTGCTAACGTAGAACCTTTTCTCCTCGCGGATCACACTCGCGCAGTGATATCTGAACGCGCGAGGTATTATAACGAGTGTACAGACCTCCGATTAGTCAGTCTGCAGTTGTCTGCACCAGTCTGCATTAGTCTGTACCAGTCTGTACGAGTTTTACATTTGTCTGTACCAGTCTATAGTCAAGTTTCAGTTTGCGCCTAATAAGATTACCATATTCCTGTACATAGGCATGAAGATAAATGTATAGTACACTTTTGTCAAGTATCAGAGTTGGTCACCGTGAGTCTGCTACTCTAAGCGTACAAGTGGCATTTCTATCGTCTGACCTAACGGCAGAAAACAAACACGCCACGATAAGACCACGAGACATTTTGCTGACACTCGCATACTTCGTTAGAGTGACAAGTCAAATAATCTGATGGTGTGTGTACTGAAGGATTTACAGTTCGCTCACCACACTCTGCTTTGGCAGCACTGTCTTGGATAGTATCTCCATTGCTATCGTGCAGAAAAGTTCTTCCCCGTTTGCCCTGTGGCAGTGTAGTGACTGCTGTATCTCGGCCGCAGTGTACAGGAGCGGCCGGCAAACAGCCGCTGGCGGCGGCTGGCTGCCTAGGGCCACGGCGGCGCGGAAGTGCTGGTCCGGAGCGCAGAGCAGCCCAGCCGAGCGCCCTCGTAAAGCATGGCGACCACTTTGCATACCGGACAGCAGGCTCGGAGGGGGGCTGGTCACGCCGCCCGCTACAAATCGCTGCCCCCTCCAGTACTGGAGTTCCAGCTCCAGGCACACGCCACCGCAGTCACGTAGCCGGCCGGTCGTCCGTTTAGCCAATACGCCAGCCCCGACAAACGGCCACGTTCGACAACGGCGTGCAAGATGACTGTCGTGGTAGCTACTCCAGTAAGGCTCGTTCGCAGTTCACGGGAAACACAGTCAAATCATTCCACATTGTACCGGGCGTTTCAAAACTAATGTCGTGGTTTTTAAGGCTCTGTAGCGTATGTTACATTCAGCTTACAATTATAAATAAGTTAACTATACACGGAAGCGCTAAAGAAAACTGGTATACGCATTCGTATTCAAACACAGAGATATGTAAACAGATAGAACACGGCACCACGCCCGGCAACGCCTACATAAGACAACAAGTGTCAGGCGCAGTTACTAGATCGGTTACTGCTGCTACAATGGCACGTTATCAAGATTTACACTAATGGCCATTAAAATTGCTACATCAAGAACATGACGTCCAACAGACGCGAAATTTAACCGACAGAAGAAGATGCTGTGATATGCAAATGATTAGCTTTTCAGAGCATTCACACAAGGTTGGCGCCGGTGGCGACACTTACAACGTCCTGACACGAGGAAAGTTTCCAACCGATTTCTCATACACAAACAGCAGTTGACCGGCGTTGCCTGGTGAAATGTTGTTGTGATGCCTCGTGTAAGGATGAGATATGCGTACCTTCTCATTTCCGACTTGCGGTTTATCGTATCGCGTCATTGCTGCTCGCGTTGGTCGAGATCCAATGTCTGTTAGCAGAATATGGAATCGGTGGGTTCAGGAGGGTAATACGGAACGCCGTGCTGGATCCCAAAGGCCTCGTATCACTAGCAGTCGAGATGACAGGCATCTTATCCTCATGGCTGTACCGGATCGTGCAGCCACCTCTCGATCCCTGAGTCAACAGATGGAGACGTTTGCAAGACAACAACCATCTGCAAGAACAGTTCGACGACGTTTGCAGCAGCGTGGACTATCAGCTCGGAGACCGTGGCTGCGGTTACCCTGGACGCTGTAACACAGACAGGAGACCCTGCGGTGGTGTATTCAGCGACGAACCTGGGTGCTCGAATGGCAAAACGTCATTTTTTCGGATAATCCAGGTTCTGTTTACAGCATCATGATGGTCGCATCCGTGTTTAGCGACATCATGGTGAACGCGCATTGGAAGCCTGTATTCGTCATCGCCATACTGGCGTATCACCCGGCGTGATGGTATGGGGTGCCATTCGTTACACGTCTCGGTCACCTTTTGTTCGCATTGACGGCACTTTGAACAGTGGACGTTGCATTTCAGATGTTACGACCCGTGGCTCTTCCCTTCATTCGAGCCCTGCGAAGCCCTACATTTCAGCAGGATAATGCACGACCGCATGTTGCAGGTCCTGTACCGGCCTTTCTGGACACGGAAAATGTTCGACAGCTGCCCTGGCCAGCACATTCTCCAGATCTCTCACCAATTGAAAATGTCTGGTCAATGGTGACCGAGCAACTGACTCGTCACAATACGCCAGTCACCACTCTTGATGAACCGTGGTATCGTGTTGAAGCTGCATGGGCAGCTGTACCTGTACACGCCGTCCAAGCTCTGTTTGACTCAATGCCCAGGCGTATCAAGGTCGTTATTACGGCCAGAGGTGGTTGTTCTGAGTACTGATTTCTCAGGATCTATTCTCCTAAATTGCGTGAAAATGTAATCACATGTCAGTTTTAGTATAATATATTTGTCCAATGAATACTCGTTTGCCGGCCGGAGTGGCCCCGCGGTTCTAGGCGCTACAGTCTGGAACCGCGCGACTGCTACGGTCGCAGGTTCGAATCCTGCCTCGGGCATGGATGTGTGTGATGTCCTTAGGTTAGTTAGGTTTAAGTAGTTCTAAGTTCTAGGGGACTGATGACCACAGTAGTTAAGTCCCATAGTGCTCAGAGCCATTTGAGCCATTTTGAATACCCGTTTATCATCTGCATTTCTTCTTGGTGTAACAATTTTAATGGCCAGTAGTGTATAATACACACTGAAGCGCCAAAGAAAACTGGTATAGGCATCCGTATTAAAATACAGAGAGATGTAAACAGGCAGAATACGGCACTACGGTCGGCGACGTCTACATAAGACAACTGTGTGGCGCAGTTGGTAGTTCGGTTACTGCTGCTACAATGGCAGGTTATCGAGATTTAAGTGAGTCTGAATGAGGTGTTATATTCGGAGCACGATCGACGCTACACAGCATTTCCAATGTAGCGATGGAGTGGGGATTTTCCCGTACCACCATTTCACGAGTCTACCGTGAATATCAGGAAGCCGGTATGACATCAAATATCCGACATCGCTGCGGCCGGAAAAAGATTTTGCAAGAACGGGAGCAACGACGAGTGAAGAGAATCGTTCAGCGTGACAGAAGTGCAACAACCCCTCCGCAAATTACTGCAGATTTTAACAAGTGTCAGCTTGCGAAACTTTCAACGAAACATCATCGATATGGGCTTTCGGAGCACTACACAAAGCTTTACGCCTCGCCTGGACCCGTCAACAACGACTTTGGGCTGTTGATGTCTGGAAACATGTTGCCTGGTCGGACGAGTCTCGTTTTAAATTGTATCGAGCGGATGGATGCGTGTGGGTATGGAGACACCCTCATAAATGCATGGACCTGTATGTCAGCAGGGGACTGTTCAAGCTGCTGGAGGCTCTGTAATGGTGTGCGGCGTGTGCAGTTGGAGTCATATGGAACCCTAATACGTCTAGATACCACTCTGACAGGTGACACGTACGTAAGCACCTGTCTGATCACCTGCATCCATTCATGTCCATTGTGCATTCCGACGGACTTGGGCAATTCCAGCAGGACAATGAGACACCCCACACGTCTAGAATTGCTACAGGAGTGGCTCCAGGAAAACTCTTCTGAGTTTAAACACTTCTGCCGACCACCAATCTCCCCAGACATGAACTTTATTGATCATATCTGTGATGCCTTGGAAGGTGCTGTTTAGAAGAGATCCCCACGCCCTCGTACTCTTATGGATTTATGGACGCCCTGCTGGATTAACGGTGTCAGTCTCCTCTGGCACTACTTCATAAATTTGTCCATGCCACGTCGTGTTGCGGCCTTCTGCGTGCTCGCGGGGGCCCTACACGATATTAGGCAGGTCTACCAATTTCTTTGGCTCTTCAGTGTATTTGTAACAGGAATTGATCTCCAAAAAAGCAACATTACCATTCTACTACGGTTTCATTTCAGATGTTTAACTAATCCACTTCTGCTTGAGGACCTGAATTAGGCATGATGCAGTACAATTATTAGGTAATAATACGAAATGAAACATTACAAAATATCCGTTTATCACTTAAGCACATTTGTTTGTATTACCAGTTAAACATTATGTGTTTACATTATTCAAAAATGGTTCAAATGGCTCTGAGCACTATGGGACTTAACATCTGAGGCCATCAATCCCCTAGAACTTAGAACTACTTTAACCTAACTAACCTAAGGACATCACACACATCCATGCCCGAGGCATGATTCGAACCTGTAACCGTAGCGGTCGCGCGGTTCCAGACTGTAGCGTCTAGAGCCGCTCGGCCACCCCGACCGGCGTTTACATTATTCCAAAACAGAAAAGAACCCAGCAAATCGTACGTACAGAACAGTACTGTTGCATTACAGCATCGATGTAGTGACCGCCAACGTTATCACGGCCGCTGTACCTACGAAGCATGTTCTGGTACACACTTTCCAGTCTAACGTGTCTCTTCAATTTCTAGTGCAGCGGCCAGAACTCGCACCGGCAGATCTTCTCCTGTCTTTACAGGAGTCTCTAAATTAAATTTGTGTACACAGTGATAAATGGATGTTTCGCTATGTTTTCTTTTGAATTGTTACCTAACAATTGCGTTACACCTAATTCAATTGCTCAAACAGAAGTGGATGAGTTAAAAATCCGAATTAACGGCTTCCTGATCAAAATATTATGCACTCACTCCCCTCTGCAAGTCCTGTAAGTTTTTAAAGGGGAATTTCCGAACACCCTGTATATTTATTTATCGTATAATTCAGTCTGGAACCGCGTGACCGCTACGTTCGCAGGTTCGAATCCTGCCTTGGGCATGGATGTGTGTGATGTCCTTAGGTTAGTTAGGTTTAAGTAGTTCTAAGTTTAGGGGACTGATTACCTCAGATATTAAGTCCCATAGTGGTTAGAGCCCTTTCAACCATTTTGAACCAAAACCTTCGATGTCTTCTTCTCTGGTGATCCCATAGTCAGTGATTAACTTTCGAAAAAATGCTGTACTCCAGAGGTACATTCTCAGAAAATTCGTTCACTGTTTCACACCAATATTTGATACTAGTACACTCCTTTTGACCCTAAATACCTTCTTTACCTGCGACAGTGTGCTTTTTACGCCTCCCTTGTTTCGTCCTCATGTGTTAATTTGCTTCCAGGATGGCATAACGCTTTCACTTCATCTACTTCGTAGTCCCCAATTTTCATGTAAAGCTTATTACTACTCCTCTTTACTTTCAAGTTTCTTTCATTTACTCATTAGACTGTTCATTCAATCTCAATCCTGCTTTTCTACTTCGTTTTCACTGGGGAGAGCAACGTCATCAACGAAGCTTATGATTGACATCCTTTCACTCTCAGCTTTAGAGGGTGAGTCTGTTGCAAAAGGACACCTGCTGACAGCAATTCACGTCGCTTTGATTTGATTGCAGGCCGCAGATGATTTTTTAGGAGAACTGTGTATGATGCATTGGTGACAGTGGTCCCTCTAAGCATGTAATGCTCCAAAATGACGCATTTTTCGTCCCAAAAGAGAGTCAGCATAACCTTTCCTGCTGATGGTTCTGTTCGAAATTTCTTTGGTTTTGGTGATGAGGAATGGCGTTATTCCTTCCTCGCTCTCTTCGTTTCCGATTGGTGGAAGTGAACCCAGGTTTCGTCCCCAGTAACGATTCTTGCAAGGAAGCCATCACCTTCTCGTTCAAAGCGCCGAAGAAGTTCTTCACAAGCATCAACACGTCGTTCTCTCATTTCAGGAGTCAGCTGCCGTGGCAGCCACCTTGCAGACACTTTGTGAAACTGGAGCACATCATGCACATTGTGGTGTGCTGACCCATGACTAATCTGTAAACATGCTGCAATGTCATTCAGTGTCACTCGGGGATTTTCCTTCACTATGGCTTCAAATGCTGCAATGTTCTGTGGAGTCACAACTCGTTGTGCCTGACCTGGACGAGGAGCATCTTCCACTGAAGTCACAGCATTTGCGAACTTCCTACCCCATTCGTAGACTTGCTGCTGTGACAAACATGCACCACCGTACTGAACCTTCATTTTCGATGAATTTCAATAGGTTTCACACCTTCACTACGCAAAAACCGAATAAAAGAACGCCGTTCTTCCCTGGTGCAAGGCGCAAGTGGGGCGGCCGTCATTATACTGATACTGCGACGGTATGTGTGCATCTGCACTATGCTGCCACCTACAGGCCATTCTGCACGCTGTTTGTAGCACGCTTACCAAGTTAAAGGATAACGTCGCGACATTTCGATTTGTTATTACAAATTCAAGGTTTCTCATTTGACTCATCCTCGTAATAGAGCATCTCCACGTAACAGGCAGTAAGTACTCCTACGCGGTGGCTCAGCAAGTCATTTCAAGGAAGGAGTGGCTTAATTATCGCAATGGTCGGGTGGGAAAGTGTGACCATTTATGCTTTGGGCACCATATACCATCGTCTTACGAACCCACTGGCTAAACTCATTTCTGGAGATTTAGAACGAGTGGGTGGGGGAATCATGCAACTTGTACAGGATACTCTAAGAGTGGAGAGCTGCATCAAACCAGTCTTCGGGCTAAGGACTACAACAACTCCAATATAAAACTTGCCTTCTGTGCTACCTTTTATCGTCTTACCAGTTATAATTTTCCATCCTGACACTTTTATGACGATTCGATACATACAAAATATCAGGAAGACGTTCGACCACTAATCTTGAGGGTTAGAGCAGGTCTATGTTGATTTATCGATATCCCGGCGCGATGATTTCGAAAGCTTTCCAGAGGTACTAATGGATGCCTCCGCTTACAAAACAACCAGGTCGAATTCCTATCAAAAGCATTCCAGATGCACGAAGCTCCATCCACTTTAGTGCGGAATCTGGTTTTCAAAACAGGCATACCCTCTGACTAAGAATAAATGTATCACTTCTGCCGCTTTTAAGAGGTACTTTATTTTTTTGCGCCGGAAACGTGCGAAAAATAAACGTCAGCCATAAATCTCGGATTCTGAGTTGCACTGCAAGATGCATTTACTAGCCTGTCGAATTTGTTGATTTTTATCGATCTACTTGCTCTCGGGTGAATGCACTTCATGTTAACCTAACGCGATAAGGGTACGCTCTACGAACTAAATTAACATTTTAAAAATTGTTATTTATTGAGTGCATGCACTGTACATGCACTTTAAATTCTTAGCCAATTCAGTGCGCATTACCGGGCCTTTATGACATACTTGACTCGCTTTGTGTCTTGTTACCGTCACTTTACTTTTTTCTTTCGCTCGTATATGAGCCTCTTAATATATACTTGTTTTCACATAATTTGTAGGACATATTATGTTCTGTTTGTATACGTTTTAATACATTTGTTTTACATAGTTTTTATGTTCATGCACACGGTTAGTTTTGAGCGCTATCTGGTGGTGTTTTGCCACACTAGCGCACTGTGTGCTTTCTAAGGTAACTACGGTTTTTTGGAACTTTTTTATAAATTTTCCCATCTCTTTCATACATGGGGTAGTTTATTGTTGTAATTTCTTTTTCATAATTAGATCTGACTCTCATTTTTGATGATTCTAGGACAGATGGGTTTTATATCCAGTTTTAGTAAGTGTCTGTTTTAGTTTATTTATTCGCTTAGTCGTACAAGATACAACCACGCACCTCCCTCTCTTCTGTTTTCTTGTTTTTTAGGCAATCTGATGATGCCTCAAAGGGCGAAACGCGTTATTGAAATTAAATAAATTTGCAGCCCAGCCTGTTTTCCATTTTCTAACTTTAAAAAAGTATTTTATCAGTAAATAGCATCGAAAAAGAGATTCCAATACAATGAAAAAAATTCCCACAGTCGATAATTAACTATCATGAAACTTTACTTCCACGTACATTCTCATGTTTTATGCCTCATATTAAGACAATGTTTGCTACCAGGAGACTTCTCTTGGCCAGCAATGCCCTCTTTGCTTGTACTAGTCTGCTTTTTAAGTCTTCCCTGCTTCGTTCGCCCTGGGTTATTTTCTCTCCAAGGCAGCATAATTTCTTAACCTCGTCTACTTCGTGACCAATTTTGATTTTAAGTTTCTCATTAGTCCCATTTCTGGTATTTCTCTTTACTTTTGCTTTTCCCCAGTTTACTCTCAATCCATACTCCGTATTAATTAGACTGGTCATTCCATTGAGGAGACCCTGTAATTCTTATCCTTTTCACTGAGGCTGGCACTGTTATCAGTGAATTTTTTCCTTGGCATCCTTTCATGATGAATTTTACTCACATTTCTTCCAACAATTCTATTTTCCACACTGCCTATTACATAATGACTTTTGTTTACAGTATGATCAGCTGATTTAGGCACTATCAAGCGCGTATTCCTTAAATTTGCGCCGTCACCATTTATAGGTGCATACTAATGTAGATCTGCCATAGCAAACCCGGGAGAGAAAAGCGTCATATACTCGTCAACGCTTTATAAATAATTAGTGCTCTAGTGACATACGCACATGAACTCACCTCAGTACTGGCACAGAACATTCTCCTACCTGGGTAGATTTGACTGTGAAGCCAGATGGTTGTTAATTTCTTTTCCCTAAGATATGGTTCAAATGGCTTTGAGCACTATGGGACTTAACATCTGTGATCATCAGTCCCCTAGAACTTAGAACTACTTAAACCTAACTAACCTAAGGACATCACACACATCCATGCCCGAGGCAGGATTCGAACCTGCGACCGTAGCGGTCGCGCGGTTCCAGACTGAGGCGCCTAGAACAGCTCGGCCACAGCGGCCGGCTCCCTAAGGTACTTGAAGACGGTAGGGGGCTTGGATCTGGGAGATGGTAAGGTTCTAAGCAAAAATTGAAAAAATCGTAGATATATTTATTTTACTCAGCGGCTTTTTAACATTGACAAAAAAAAAAGTAAGAAGATGTGTTATAAGAGGTACTACGAAATCGTTAATAATTCCAACAATGAAAATGACAACATTTACCCAAAACGTTTAAGCTTTGTAGATACAAGGTGTCCCTCCTAAGAGTTGTCAGAAACATTTTCTCTAGTATTTAGTCAGATGTTTCCGTTTCAGTTTTCGCGATGTGTATCTGGAGTCAGTCCAAGAAAATACTGCTCATTACATCTTTCATACAACGCCTCGTGTCTACGGGAAACGTCGGTTTGTTTTCCGTTGCAAACAAAATGATTTTTATATCGGAATTCTACGTGCTCATTCTATAGGGCACTCCGATAGTAGTCTAGTCTAGTCCGAAATCCGTTTTATCGATACGTATTGACAAGGACAGTAAAATGCTACGAGGGTAATCCCAAAAGTAAGGTCTCCTATTTTTTATAAGAACATAGACCTGTTTATTTCTACAAAGGTTTACATCAGTTTACAGCTTGAACATTTAGCTATTTTTCGACATAATCACCATTTCTGTCGATGTATTTTTGTAGAAGCTGTGGCAGTTTTTCTATGCCCATTTCATACCAGCTCGCCGCCATGCTGTTCAGAAAGTTATGAACCTCTTCTTTCACCCCGAATCGCTGGGACCACAGTTAACGGTGACAGGTACTGTGAGACTCTGAAAAAACTCAAACGGGCAATTCAGAACCGGAGAAGAGGAATGTTGAGCAAGGGCGTACACATTCTCCATGACAACGCTCGCCCACACGTCGTTCAACAAACCGTTGCTCTCCTGCAACAGTTTCAGTGGAACGTAATCACTCACCCACCTTGGCGCCCAGTGACTATCACCTGTTCCCTAGGTTAAAAGAACATTTGGCCACGATTCAGGTCCGACGACGAGGTGAAAAAGAGGTACATAACTTTCTGAACAGCATGGCGGCGAGCTGGTATGAAATGGGCATAAAAAAACTGCCACAGCGTCTAAAAAAAATGCATCGACAGAAATTGTAATTAGATCGAAAAATAGCTAAATGTTCAAGCTGTAAACTGATGTAAACCATTGATGAAATAAACGGGTCTACGTACTTATAAAAAAAATAGGAGACCTTACTTTTGGGATTAGCCTCGTATGTATACACAGGAATCCAACAGCGACTGAGTAGCGCTGCATGCGTGGCGTTAGCAGTGAGCGCGGGCCAGGGCGGTGATGTTGCTGTTGGACACGCTACACTAACTTCGGAGAGCTCTGTCGAAACGGCGCGTAGAATTCCGCCTTAAAAGTCACTTCGTTTGTAACGAGGAACTGGGCGTCCCATGAAAGATGTGATGAGCACTATTTGTTTGGGCTGACTCCAGACAGACATCGTGAAAGCGAAATGGTAAATTTCTGCTGAAACAGCAGAGAAAATGCACCTCACGACTCTTAGGAGGGACACCCTGTATGACGTGTATGTAGGATAAATAGTAAGCGAACCAACCGTAACAAGTTCGTAGGTTTCAAAAAGATGAGTCACGGAAGAGCTGAGAACGATTGGCGCGTTAATGTCAGGCTAGCAAATTGAGTTAGCTCATAGCTCACTGGGGTTCTTGAAATCACAAACACACTCAGCATAAACATTACAATGACAGGACACATCTGAGTCCAGAAGATGTTACAATTTCAACTAAATAATACAAGTTTGCATGCCTAGGCACAGCAATCTTGCATTTAAAAAAAAAATGGGTAGCAGTTTAAAATAAACGAACAATGCCAAACAATTGTCGATCTTATCACATGGGCCGTTACACGAAACAACACAATTAAAAAAATATCAATTTCTTGTAAATGAATGAAATACAGATATGAAACTGAAATCTGGTTTCGCTGGATGGAGCGGATCAGGTTATGGTTGTGGGCCGTAATGAGTTACTGTTAGTTGCACAAACACACAAACTTTTATTTTCCTAAGAACGACTTAATTACACATTGCCTTAAAAGGATCAAATTAAAACAATACGGCTCAAGGCCTAGTTAAGAAAACTTGTGATACCTCTTGGGCTGCAGGCCCAAAACCACACCTAAAACAAGAACGGCTGAAGGCCTGAACACAAGTTATTAAAAGTGCTTTAAAAAATACACGTGGCTGAAGGCCTTTAAAAGAGACAATAAATACTTGGCTGTAGGCCACACACAAGACATTGAACAACTAAGGACTTACGGCCTGGATAACAAGAATTTCAGATAAAAAAATTGTTTAAAAGTTAGTTATAAGCAAATCAATTTTCAAATTTTAATTTAAGACGACTGAACACCTTATTTTAAAATTAAAACAAAGTAAATTAATAGACGGCTGAAGGCCTTGCACAGTACTTAAGACTAAAATGAAAATCGCCAGAACAGTGGTGCTCAGAAGTGTTCCAAAGGTCGGCGTGAGGAGGTAGCTCTAACGTAAGATGAGGTGAGACAGGCAGCCAAAAGTAACGTTAAACAATCGGATAGCAATCCGACCCAGGGACGGCTGAAGGACCCACCAACAACCTAATCTATTCCCTTCCGCCCGACCAATGGCACGGCAATGAAAGTATCAGCCGACACGAGGATATCAGCAGCACTATGTCTTCAAAATTGGCGTCTAAAAACAGCCAAGGTACAATAACCACTCTAAGAAAAAAAAAATACGAACAAACAACTAAAAGGCTGTCGAACTACACGCCGTGCCGGACAGCATCAGCACGGCAAGGAAAAACACACTGCCGGACAGGGCAGATGACTGGGGCATTAATGGCCACAAGGCAGAAAATACCGCTGGTGAACTTCACTGATAAGTAAGAACCAATTTAACAGTTAGCGACTGTACAGCAAGACGGCTGCAACATTTCGCCGACCAGCTGCTAGCTGGAACGGCCCAGGAAGCAAGAACCCGCAGTGAACGAAGAGACGTCACAGCAGTTAAGGTTTCATAACTGGTTAACTGATCACTCAACTTCAGTGTCCCAAGTTCAGTGGGCGACGAACTCGCAGCTAGTGCCTCACACTCCGCCCGCGCGTGCACGCCGCCAGCGGTCCCGGACTGACTCCACGCTGTGGAGACTTCCTCGCTGCTCTGTCCCCACCGAACGACTGCCTGCAGCACGCAAACAGTATTAAAACAGCTGCTCAGACAAACCACACAAGTCTTCAGCAAGGTCCTGGAATCTATCCTCACCCGACGCATCCACCAGCATCTCCGCCAGCACCGCCTCCTTCCCGATACCCAGTGTGGCTTTCGGCCGTCCTTCTCTTCCGACGACCTTCTCCTTCACCTCACTCATCTCCTTTCCGAACAGCTTAATTCCCGTCGCTCTGCAATCTTCCTCTCCCTGGACCTCGAACGTGCCTATGACCGCGTATGGCATTCCGGTCTCCTCTTCAAGCTCCAAACCTTCGCCCTTCCCATTAACTACGTCCGTCTGATCGGCTCCTTTCTCTCCCGCCGTCCTTCCTATGTCACCATCCATAACGCAGATTCCTACACCCTTTTCCCCTCCGCCGGTGTGCCCCAAGGCTCCGTCCTCTCCCCCCTTCTGTACCTTTTGTACACGGCGGACATGCCGCCGCCATCACCCCCCGTCCACCTTCTCCAGTTTGCCGATGACACCGCCTTCCTTGTCCTTGCCCCCACCCTGCAGCGCTCCCAACACCTTCTCCAATCCCATCTTGACCGGTTCACCGCTTGGTGCAACCAGTGGTTGCTCAAGGTCAATCCCTCCAAAACCCAGGCGATCATTGTAGGCAAAACCACCCCTTCCTTCCGCCTCCTTGATTTCTACATCACCATCTATGGCCGTCCTATCGCCCTCACTCCCACCCTTAAGTACCTTGGCGTCACCCTCGACCGTCGCCTCTCCTGGACTCCCCACCTCCGGACAATCCAAGCCAAGGCACGCTCCCGACTCAGTCTCCTCAAGCTCCTCTCCGGCCGCACGTGGGGTCTGGACCCCTCCACCATCCTCCACACTTATCAATCCCTCATCCGCCCTATCCTTTGTTATGCCCATCCGGCTTGGATCTCCGCCCCCCCTTCCTTTTATAAATCCCTCCAAATCCTTGAACGCCATGCTCTCCGCCTCGCCTATCGCATCCGTCTCCCCTCCCCTACACGGATCCTGTACGATCTCATCCCCTTCCCCCACATCCTCCTTTTCCTTGAAAGGATACGGATCCTGTACACCTCCCGTAAACTCGATCCTCCTCACCCACTCGTCTCCCCGATCCTCTCCCACCCCCGCCCGCTGCCGCGCCTGTATGCCCACGTCCCACCTGGTCTCCATCTCTCCACCCTCCTTACCCTCTCCCAAGGTGGCTTCCGCCAGCTCCCCCTCCCTGATGATGTCCTCCTCCCCTCCATCTACCCCTCCTATCAACTTTGATCCTCCCCCCCACCTCCTGTGTCCTTTCCTTTAGGCACCCTCCCTCCCTCCTTTCCCTTCCCTTCTCTTTCCTTTCCCCCCTCCCTCCTCCCCTCTCCCCCGGGCTTCCCCTCCCCCTTCCTCCCTCCCCCTCTCTCTCCTTTGCCCATGGCATCTCTGCTCTCCCCTCTCGCTCTCCCACTCCCCTTCCTCCTCCTCCTCTCTTGGCAGGTCCCCGGACTCGCACACGCATAGTGAACATTCGCGCGCCGGAGATCATCGCCTTCTGTGTCTCGTGTGTGTGACGTCGTTTAGTGTTTTTGGTGTCCGCCGTCCCACTACTACGTTCACTTGTGCCGTCGGATTCGTCAGTGTTCTGTGCGCCGTGCCAACGTGTTTTCAGTGTTGTTATCGTCATGTGTGAACGACTCCGTGTTTTTTGTGTCTCTGTGACCTCTCTCTTTTGCCCATCACTTTGTTCATTATCATTCTCCGTTTTTATACTCTTGTAAAACGCTATGACTGAAGAGCGGCGTAGTGTGCCGCTGCCAGCCTACCTGATTTGTGCAGGTTTTAAAATAACAATAAAGTAAAAAAAAAAAAAAAAAAAAACACACAAGCTATATACGGTTCTACGAAACGCTTCCACAAACAACTCGAACAATACTAAAACCAGTGACTGTGGAACAACAAGCACGGATCACAAGTCGACACACACAAAGAACCCAGAAGAGGTCGGCGACCAAATACACGTCGTCCGATGAGACGACCGACCGAACGACCAACCGAGGTCGTTCCCACTCACGTCATGTGTGTCGGCAACGGTCGGGCGAGTCACGGCTGTCCGGAGCTCACAGCTGTTCCTTCCCGACTCAACTCCCGACACACGACGACCCGGGAATACTAGCAGTCGCTCCATAGATAGTACGGCAGCGCTCTTATCGATAAGCACTGTCACTGCCACTCACGGGCAGGCAAGCCAGCCGTTTAGTCACGCCAGTGAATCGAATAAGAAACGGGACGGCAGTACCGCAAAGACGTCAGGCAATAAACGGCAGGAACACGAGCCGCGCATGGCTCAAAAACTTCCACAAAACAATCAAAATTAAAATATAATATCTCTAGCCTTTTTGCCAATGAACTTAAAAATATCTCGAACTTGTTCTGCGAACACTGAGTGCTGATCGAAATAGAGCTCTAAGATAAGTGTAGTTGCAGAGTTAAGCATCATTATACACGGGGAAGTTCGCGAATGCCAAAGACCATTTTTGGCTCTTCAGCTACACGTAACAAAGCTGCTCGCCACTTTGGTGGTAGGGCTTTGGTTGGCCGTAAGTAAACAGCGGAAGCACAGCGTCCACAATGAAGACAGCAGATACGACAAACGTGCCAACTGCGAAGATGCAAACGCGCGAGCTCGGAGACACAGGGAAGCGGCCGAGCGAGGTGGCGCAGTGGTAGCACACTGGACTCGCATTCGGGAGGACGACGGTTCAATCCCGCGTCCGGCCATCCTGATTTAGGTTTTCCGTGATCTCTCTAAATCGCTCCAGGCAAATGCTGGGATGGTTCCTTTAAAAGGGCACGGCCGACTTCCTTCCCCATCCTTCCCTAATCCGATGAGACCGATGACCTCGCTGTTTGGTCTCTTCCCACAACCAACTACCAACCAGGGAAGCGGTAATTCATCAAGTGTCGTACGTGTTACTGTGGGAGTCAGAGCCGACACAAACAAGGAAGGAGATGGCCCGTGGCAGGAATCCAAAATGATCTGTACATAACACTTTCAAATGAATAGAACAGTTGTTTTTTTTTTTTCTAAAAAGGAAAGAAACGTAACTTAACCTCTCGTTATGATGTAGCTTCATGTGCTTCCTAAATGCTATTATTTTTCCTATTACTTCTCGCAACACGGAGGCAAAGAATCGACTTCCTGTTAGTACCAATGCTCTCGAAGTCTGAGACTGAACTGGGGCCGTGGAGCCGACCAGCGTTGGGAGACTGGTTGAGTCAGTGCTGACAGGTGGCGCTCGACTCTGTCTTCCTGGAGGCGGGGCGCTCTATCGCCTGGCGCGCTGGTCAGCGCCTTCTCGAAGCCGATTAGCGGGACAGCGCTGGTCAGTGTGCAGTCGATGCTCTATTACTGCACTGTACGCACACCGCTTCCACAGCCAACTGCAACACGGCGGGTGGACCTCCGTCCTCGGTGAGAGACCTCAGGTAACTCTATCGAACAGCAGACAAAGATTCAGACGTCGACTAATACTTCGCTCGGAAACGAAGGGCAGGGAAGTTCCGTGAGCGTCAGAAATCGACTGTAACAAGCGCGCGGCCCAGGTCTGCTTGGTGAGTCTGATATCATGTGTTGTGCAGATTCGAGCCGTGTGGCAAACGTAATGAAACTGGCAACACGGCGAGCGATCTGGCAACGCTTCGTTGCAGGCCCGGTTCGTTCATCCGATCCAGATGCTCAGCTCGAGTTTCAGCTCCGTACAGCAATCACGCCATTTTTGAGAGCGCCATCAGTGTAGTCGTGTCTTTATTGTGTGTTACGAAAATACGAGGGCAGTTCAATAAGTAATGCAACACATTTTTTTTTCTCGGCCAATTTTGGTTGAAAAAGCCGGAAATTTCTTGTGGAATATTTTCAAACATTCCCGCTTCGTCTCGTACAGTTTCATTGACTTCCGACAGGTGGCAGCACTGTACGGAGCTGTTAAAATGGCGTCTGTAACGGATGTGCGTTGCAAACAACGGGCAGTGATCGAGTTTCTTTTGGCGGAAAACCAGGGCATCTCAGACATTCATAGGCGCTTGCAGAATGTCTACGGTGATCTGGCAGTGGACAAAAGCACGGTGAGTCGTTGGGCAAAGCGTGTGTCATCATCGCCACAAGGTCAAGCAAGACTGTCTGATCTCCCGCGTGCGGGCCGGCCGTGCACAGCTGTGACTCCTGCAATGGCGGAGCGTGCGAACACACTCGTTCGAGATGATCGACGGATCACCATCAAACAACTCAGTGCTCAACTTGACATCTCTGTTGGTAGTGCTGTCACAATTGTTCACCAGTTGGGATATTCAAAGGTTTGTTCCCGCTGGGTCCCTCGTTGTCTAACCGAACACCATAAAGAGCAAAGGAGAACCATCTGTGCGGAATTGCTTGCTCGTCATGTGGCTGAGGGTGACAATTTCTTGTCAAAGATTGTTACAGGCGATGGAACATGGGTTCATCACTTCGAACCTGAAACAAAACGGCAATCAATGGAGTGGCGCCACACCCACTCCCCTACCAAGAAAAAGTTTAAAGCCATACCCTCAGCCGGTAAGGTCACGGTTACAGTCTTCTGGGACGCTGAAGGGGTTATTCTGTTCGATGTCCTTCCCCATGGTCAAACGATCAACTCTGAAGTGTATTGTGCTACTCTTCAGAAATTGAAGAAACTACTTCGGCATGCTCGTAGGCACAAAAATCAGAACGAACTTCTCCTTCTTCATGACAACGCAAGACCTCACACAAGTCTTCGCACCCGAGAGGAGCTCACAGAACTTCAGTGGACTGTTCTTCCTCGTGCACCGTACAGCCCCGATCTCGCACCGTCGGATTTCCATGTTTGGCCCAATGAAGGACGCAATCCGTGGGAGGCACTACGCGGATGATGAAGAAGTTATTGATGCAGTACGACATTGGCTCCGACATCGACCAGTGGAATGGTACCGTGCAGGCATACAGGCCCTCATTTCAAGGTGGCGTAAGGCCGTAGCATTGAATGGAGATTACGTTGAAAAATAGTGTTGTGTAGCTAAAAGATTAGGGAATAACCTGGTGTATTTCAATGCTGAATAAAACAGCCTCTGTTTCAGAAAAAAATTGTGTTGCATTACTTAGTGAACTGCCCTCGTAGAACAGCGGAATTTACGCTGAGTTGACGAAAGTCGTGGAATACCTCTCAATATCGCGTCGAACCTCCTTTTACCTGGTGTAGTACAGCAGCTCGACGTGGCATGGACCCAACAAGTGGTTGGAGGTCGTACTCTCCCCCCCCCCCCCCCCCGTTTCCCAGTTCCATCCATTGTCCACATTAGTCCTTTATGAAGATTCGAGAGGAGTGTCTGCAGCTCGTGGTCTAGTGGCTAGCGTTGTACCTCTGGATCAAGGGATCCCGGGCTGCATTCCCGGCCGGATTGGGGATTTTCTCTGCCTGGGGACTGGGTGTTCCTGTTGTCCTCATCATTTCATCATCATCATCATCATTCGTGACAGTGGCTAGAGTGGACTGTGGAAACAAAAACTGGACTCTGGAAAAAATTGGACTTTGTACGGGCGCTGATGATGACTGCGCAGTTCAGCGCCCCACAAACCAAATATCATCATCATCATCGAGAGCAGCGAAGATTACAATAAACATTCTAGTTTACTTAGCTCGTCATATAGAGTTGGGTCCAGTTGCTCTTGCAAGGGGTCAGATTCTTGAAGCTGAAAATGTCACATTTTAGGTCCTCACGGTTGGACTGATCTAAATAAATTTGAAGATTATTGTTGCAGAATAATTTTTTTTTTGTTTTGTTTTTGCAAATCTATTTTCTCACATTTTAGTTCAAAAGGTTCAAATGGCTCTGAGCACTATGGGACTCAACTGCTGAGGTCATTAGTCCCCTAGAACTTAGAACTAGTTAAATCTAACTAACCTAAGGACATCACAAATATCCATGCCCGAGGCAGGATTCGAACCTGCGACCGTAGCGGTCTTGCGGTTCCAGACTGCAGCGCCTTTAACCGCACGGCCACTTCGGCCGGCTCACATTTTAGTATGCCATACAGTTTTTTTTATTTTTTTACATTAACAAAGCCGAAATTACATTGTTCGCACAAAATGCTAAAATACGTCCGATCACGTCAGAGGCATGCTTACGACACTCCCACTCTGCGGAAATAATCGTATTCCAAAGGGTTTTCAATTTTGAAACTTCCTGGCAGATTAAAACTGTGTGCCCGGCCGAGACTCGAACTCGGGACCTTTGCCTTTCGCGGGCAAGTGCTCTACCATTTGAGCTACCGAAGCACGACTCACGCCCGGTACTCACAGCTTTACTTCTGCCAGTATCTCGTCTCCTACCTTGCAAACTTTACAGAAGGTCTCCTGCGAACCTTGCAGAACTAGCACTCCTGAAAGAAAGGATATTGCGGAGACATGGCTTAGCCACAGCCTGGGGGATGTTTCCAGAATGAGATTTTCACTCTGCAGCGGAGTGTGCGCTGATATGAAACTTCCTGGCAGATTAAAACTGTGTTCCCGACCGAGACTCGAACTCGGGACCTTTGCCTTTCGCGGGCAAGTGCTCTAGCATCTGAGCTACCGAAGCACGACTCACGCCCGGTACTCACAGCTTTACTTCTGCCAGTATCTCGTCTCCTACCTTCCAAACTTTACAGATCGACATCTATAGCCGTCCATAATTGCGCAGGTGTTGCCGTTGCAGGATTTTGTGCACGAACTGGCCTCTAGATTACGACCCATAAATGTTCTATGGGATTCATGTCGGGCGATCTGGGTGGCCAATTCATTCGCTCGAACTGTCCAGAATGTTCTCCAAATCAATTGCAAATAATAGTGGCCCGGAGAAAGATCGCATTGTCATTCGTGAAAATTCCATCGTTGTTTGGGAACATAAAGTCCAAGAACAGCTGCAAATGGTCTCCAAATAGCCGAGCATAACCAGACGATCCAGTCCATGTAAATACAACCCGTACCGCTATGGAGCCACGACCAACTTCTCCAGTGCATTGTTGACAAATGGAATCTACGGTGGGTCTGCTCGACACTTGAAACCTACCGTCATCTTTTACCAACTCAAATCGGGAGTCATCTGACCAGGCCATCTAGTTCGCAGATGTCTAGGCTCCAACCGATATCGTCACAAGCCAAGAGAGGCGCTGGAGGTCTTTAAGTGAAGGCCGTAGGCCTCTGCGTTGTCCATGGTGAGAGGTAATGCCTGAAATGTTGTATTCTCGGCACAATTTTGAAACTGTGGATAGCCGGCCGGTGTGGCCGAGCGGTACTAGGCGCTACAGTCTGGAACCGCGCGACCGCATCGGTCGCAGGTTCGAATCCTGCATCGGGCATGGGTGTGTGTGATGTCCTTAGGTTAGTCAGGTTTAAGTAGTTCTAAGTTCTAGGGGACTGATGACCATAGATGTTAAGTCCCATAGTGCTCACAGCCATTTGAACCATAGTCACGTCGGAAGCGTTTCACATGAATCACCTGAGTAGAAATGATTGCCCTTTTATACTTTGTGTAAGCGATAGCCCTCTGCGTATGTACATATCGCTATCCCATAACTTCTGCCACATCAGTGTAGAGCAACGTTAGGACATCAACGTTTGTGTTAAACCTAGGGAATCCACGAATGTGACATCTGAAAAATTGGAACAGGCCTATGGGGAACACCATCATCAAGGACAGAAAGTTTTTCACTGAAAGGCCGACAACACGTTCAAGATGAACCTCACTCAGGGAGACCAACATCGAAAAGCAAGAGAAACGTCGAACGTCTTGTCGGATCAGACCGACGATCAATAGTAAGGATGATGGGTGAGCTGTAAAATTTAAACAAATTCATCATAGTTCAAATTTTGACCGACGTTTTGGACATGCGGGAAGTTTGCGCCAAAATGTGCCGTAAAACTTCAGAACTGAGCAGAGGGGCAATCGAAGAAACTTGCTTGTTGATTTTCTTGAGAGGACTGCCAGTGACCGCGAATGGTTCAGTTGTGAGATCACAGGTGATGAATCGTGGAGTTTTGAGTACGAGGCTGAAACA
Organism: Schistocerca nitens; assembly: GCF_023898315.1. Taxonomy (NCBI): domain Eukaryota; kingdom Metazoa; phylum Arthropoda; class Insecta; order Orthoptera; family Acrididae; genus Schistocerca; species Schistocerca nitens. The sequence goes on along the minus strand of NC_064623.1, from coordinate 99,316,277 downwards.
AAGCGGCAAAATGAGAAGTGGCACGATAAGACATCTCCTCGTCTGAGAAAAGTTCGAATGAGCAAATCCGAGATCAGAGTAATGCTGGTTTGCTTTTTTTGGCGGTAGGGACATCGTGCATAAAGCATGTGTTGCTCCAGGGCTACATGTCAACAACGTTTTTTACAATCATGTCTTTGAAAGAAAAATTTGTAAATTTGTGGTAAGGACTATGGGACCAAACTGCCCAGTTCATGGGTCCCTAGACTTACGCACTACTTAATGTAGCTTAAACTGACTTACGCTAAAGACAACTCACACACCCATGCCCGAAGGAGAACTCGAACCTCTGACAAGGGAGCCACACGAACCGTGACAAGACGCCCCAGACCGCACGGCTACCCCGCGCGGCTGTCGCTGAAAGGGTGGACATTGCAGACAAGAGGTTGCTGCACCATGGCAACGACGACGTCACACGGCCACTTCCATCACGGAATTTTATACCTCAAAACGCGTTTCTGTTGTGCCACAACAAACTGTGGCAGATAAAAAATATGTCTCATTACTTTTCTCGTACATCTCGTATGTCTAAAGAATAGTAATCTCCTCTTCCTTATTGTTTCTAATACGTCTGTTTAAAATAATTTTTGTGGCTTTTGTACATAAGTGTTGTGGCTTTTATTAATTTGCCACACTAACCATGCGACCATAGTGGCTATTGTCGACGGGACATTACACCCTAATATTGCTTCTGTGCTTGTCCTTTTTTTGAATGGGCCGAAACGAGCCGCCGCATAACAGCGTAGTTGCCTGCTAACTTCGAAAGAAGGTAGATGCGGTCCCTAGCGCAACTTATAACATTGTCGAAAATCAGTTAAAAAGAACGGAAAAATGGAGGCGGTACAATTGGAGAGCGATCCGCCTTCACCAACATGCATAAGCAATTCATTAATACTTTATATATATATATATATATATATATATATATATATATATATATATATATATATATATATATATATTTGAATTACAAAAAACTAATTCTAAAAAAAATTGCATGGCGCGAGATTCGATCCGACGGCCTTTTTTTTACGCTCTATCCTTTTCTTTTTTTTTTTAATAAAGAAAGAAAATTACCTCTTCCACTTCAGGCGTTGGCCCCTATCACCCATACTACTCCCAAAAACCTATCTAGCCTAAAAACAAAAACAAAGCTAGTGCCACCGCCACTTTCATCCTAAAGCTAACTAGGACGGCCGTTCGCCACCACTTCAGGTTCCGCCAACGAACAAAAATTAAATATGCCTCTGAACTTTGTATAAAAAAATAAAATAAATGGAGAAAGGAAAGGGTATAATACTTTATTATATTTTATTTGTTGTTCATTTTGTTCTTATTTTGTTCTTGTGTATTTATTTGGATTCGAACGCAGGTCTCCTGCCCACGTTTTTTTAATTTTTTTTTTTAATATAGGTATCAATGTGCGAACAGTCATAGTTAATCAAGCCTGGAAAACTAAAACAGAATGAAGACGCCATCGAAGATATGAAACATAAATAACATGAAAAGAAAGCTACCACGTCGTAGTGAGGCTTCCCAGCGACTGCGCCCACTGATAAGATTGTTCAATATATGGTCGTTTGCAGTTAGTTCTGACCTCATCTGCCACTGCCTGGAACATTCCAGCTACACGGCGGGCTGTGAAAGGCACTCCATAGGTAGTTTGCGAAGCACTGTCGATATCTGGTATGCCCGGAAATAGCATGATGTCTTTCTTGCAAATAGAGCCAGAAGTCAAGGAAATCCTTGTGTCCGTCACGACAGAGGTAATGGACTGCATGTCCACGTATCCAGGTGACAGAGTTGGTTCGAGTCTTGGGGTAAAATGTCTCATCCGGAAACAATAACGTGCGTGCAGATATATGCTCCGGCCTAACTCGCAAGAGATAAGCCAGCATCTGCCGCACTAGGTGCCAAACCGGTTCCGCCTCTCCACAGCTGAGGCGGTGCTCGTCAGAATCTACTGTATTACAACCCACACAATTGGGAGATTCTGTCATGTGAATATTGTAGAGACGTTCTTGCGTCACGAGCTTCCCATTAACGGCTACGTACCATTGGGAAACAACATCGGATTCAAGCATGGCATCGTGTACAGTCTTCCACACCACGCGCCACCGTACGTCAGGATATTTTAGTTCGACCACATTTAGGGGGCGGCGTTGCAGCATGTGGTGATATAGGCGTCGAGTTGTGGCCATTTGGGTGTCGTGAGCGCGACACTGCAATAACTTCATTCTAAATAGAAACGTCCTATATAAAAGAGAGGCGCTGGGATGTCCTGTAGTGGCACCGGCGCTCTTAGTGAAGCAGGTCGTATCGCCGTCAGAAGCAGACTCGTGAGGCTCGTAGGACAACGGCGCAGCAGACATAAATGTGAGCTAACATAGAGGGCAATGGCCCTATCATGGACGTTAACTAGGCCGAGACCACCTTTTTCCTTGGGGAGGGTAAGAGATACGTATCTGATCTTCAGTAACATACCAGCGGTGACGAAGTATCCCAGCGCTGCCATAATGCTACGACCCAAGGGCTTCGGAATGGGTAGCGTTTGGGCGACATGCGGTATGCGGGACGCAAGGTATACATTGGCATAATACGCCCGCTGAACGATGTTGAGGGATCGCAAGCGCTGATTTGCAATTCCGGCCCTAATTTGGTTAAGAAGGCGTCGATAATTGAGCGTCGTCGCGCGTCGTTCTGATGTTGTTGGGTCCCCCCAAGCCCAAGCAGCGTACAGTATCACTGAAGCGTAAGGGGGCAATGTGTTCCTGCGGTAGCCCAATCCCGATGCTCAAGGCCACGGACTTGTCAACGTTGATTTGGCTACCAGAAGCTGTACCGTAGGTTGCAATCCAGTCCAAAGCCGCGCCCATGTCGTCAGCGCCACGTATGACGATCATCAAATCATCCGCATATGCGGTGCAGCGATAGATGGAGCCGCCGAACGGTATCCCAGTGAGCCTGTCTCGGAGACCACACAACAAGGGTTCTAAGGCAGATGCAAATAACAGTGTAGATAATGGACATCCGTGTCGTACTGATCGGCGGATCGGCATGGGTGCCGTCAGTCTTCCAAAGAACTCGAGAAGTTGCACCATGTAGTAGGCGTGTCAACACTGTGATAAAGGGGTCGGGGTATTCCATGAGCCGTAGAATGACCGTGAGGAAAGTGTGGCCCACACGGTCAAAAGCCTGGCTAAAGTCGATAGACGCGAGGGCTGCCGGCAAACGTCTCACCCGTGCAAGGGAGATGAGATCTCTGTAACGACATAACGCAGTTCTGATGTTGTTGGGTCCCCCCAAGGACGTCTGATCGCCGGACAAGACGTGCAATAGTGTGCCGCGAATACGTTCTGATAGCAGCCTCGAAAAGATCTTGAAGTCGCTGTTCAATAACGTTAAGGGACGATAGTCGCGGACATGATTCCGTCCCTTCGGCTTATGGATGGGGACAATCAGACCTTCCAAGAATGGTGCAGGCAATGTTATACCCGGGGACATCAATTCCTGGCAAATTTCAATCAAACACAGTTGTTTAAAGGCTCGATAGAACTCTAATGGTAACCCATCGATTCCTGGTGATTTATGGGGAGCACCTTTACCAATGGCGTCGAGCACTTCCTCTTCTGTCACTTCTCCCAGTAAAGTCGGTACCATGTCTGGTGGAACTGTACCGTGGACATGTGCTGAAACGGTGTCTACCGTCGCCATATCAGGGAGCACTGCTGAATAAAGTTGAGCGTAATGCCCATAGAAGGCTTCTGCTATATCTGCTTGTTCTACCACATGTCGACCGTCGTCGGTTATCATGTCGGTTACCAATGCCCTACGGCGCCTCCTGCGTTCTATGAGCACGTGGTGCATAGATGGCCTTTCTGATTGTATCATGTCTGGAGCACGCGACCGTATAACAGCGCCATGTAAATGATGGCGTGCTAAGGAGACGAGCTGCGCTTTCGCGCGATTGACTGTGATCTGCCTGTCAGGTGAGGGCTCCAAAGCAAGACATTCCCGTAGGACGGTGTAATAAAAGTTTTCCGTGCTCCTCCTCCATGCCGCTGCTTCCCGGCCGTAAGCCATGAAGGTGCGTCTAAGAGCAGGCTTCGCACATTCAATCCACCAACTGAGGGTCGATCGGTAACGACCACGACGCCGTAAGGACGCGTTCCACGACTCTTCGACAGCACCTTTACATGCCGGCTCGTCCAGATGGGCGACGTTCAGTTTCCAGGGGGGCCTACTGCGCCACACACGTGCAGGTTGGAGGGCAAAGGTGCAAATATAGGCTGTGTGGTCGGTGAATGCAGTGGGCCAGAGCTCTGCTCCTCTCGTCGCCGTCGAAAGGGTGCTTGTGACGTAAATCCTGTCCAACCGACTTGATGAATGGCTTGTATAATGGGTGTAACCAGGAGCTGGGCCATGGATGTGGCGCCACGTGTCAATCAGGTGGAGGTCACGCACTAGCATTTCCAATTCCGCACACGGGACGTGATGTGGCTGCTGATCAGATGGAGATAATGTACAGTTAAAATCTCCTCCGATCACCATATCGTCTATGTGGCCCATAAATAGACGCGTAGTATCTTCCGAAAAAAAGCGGGCCCGATCTCTCCGTCTCCCTGATCCTGAAGGGGCATATACATTGATGAGTCGGACACCGTTGGCAGTTACTGCCATGGCTCTTGCACTCGGTAAGTACAGTACGTCCGTAGCCGCCAAACCGTCCCGTAGCAGAACAGCCACACCACAATCGGTAGAAGAGGCGTGGGAGATGTAGGCGGTATATCCGTAGAAGTCAGGGAAACTAGCGACACATACTTCCTGTAAGAGGGCCATGTCGATGTCCGCCGCATCAAGCATGCGTTGTAGCATTGTCAGTTTGTGTGGTGCCCTTATCGCGTTGATATTGATTGCGGCAAGGCGAAAGGTGTGCTGCGTAGCCTCTTCACCTACGGTAAACGCCATGGCAATCAAAGCTAACCGCAAGAGATGCCGGACCCACCAAACCCGTTACAAATTATGAGTCTTTAACGCTAGGAGTGGCATCCCCAATGCCGCCCCCTCCCCTGTCACCCGTGCCCTCTTCAGGAAGTTCCTCAACATCGTCCGACCACAGTGGGTGCAACACGATGCTGTGTAGCTGATCGGCACCTAAATCTCTCTGATGTACGTCGTCTTTGGTAGAGGTAGACGGAGCGCCATCCATCGACGCGACCTGCCGCGTTTGTGGTGCAAGAAGTAACTGGGCAGTCGTAGTATGGGCAAGTGAACCGTCTACACCACTTAGATCCTCAGCAGGCGCAGCATCCATGCTGTCTGATGAGATGTCACCTTCTTGACCGGCCGTGTGTAGGAGGCAATCGTCAGAAGGGGTCCGCCGACGTCGCTTGCGTCGTCGAGGCGCAGCAGTCTTTGGAAACGATTTAAATACGAAGTCCGATTATTTGAGTCTTATTTCACGGTCAACTACGAATAACATTACATTTACGAAAAAGCCATTGTCAAGCGTCTGATACCGAATAATTAAACGTCCACGTTCCAGATAAGCAAATATTAATTACATCCAATCACTATTATACAATAATTAATAATTAATATTTTAATTTATTTCATTTATTTTATACGTCGTACATGATGATTGCACGACAGCCACCGATGTTCAAATTGGACGGCACATGTTTCTTGAGCTCAAGTTTAATTTGGCGCACACCATTGTAGACCTTATACGTCGAGAAAGTTTGCCACTTTTCTGCAACGTGGCTGATAACATTGCCATATGGTCGGAAGGCGTCCTTGACAACTTCCTCTGGGATCTCGAAGGGGAGCTCAAAAACTCTTACAGTCCTTAGGCCCATGCCTGCATGATCCACCGTCACTGCACCGATATGCCCGTCAGAATGTTTGAATCGGAGAGAGTTCGAGTATTTAGAAACCACTGTGGCGCAGACCTCTGCTCTGGTCATTTTAACATAAACCACGCTCGCCGTTATAGAAAAATGTATTCCGACGACAGTCGCCGGATCTTAACGTAGATCGTCGCGTATGAACTGTTCTATTTCATAGGCTCGAGGACGCGCGTGATCTGGTTGGAAAGTAATTTTGATCGTATCGTGGCGCCATGTGTGTGCCATAATCGCACTGAACTTGGAACAAATGCAACTCGCGCCGCGAGAAGGTAAACACAAGCAAGCGCTCACGGTCGCGCACGGCGGGGCGCAGCGGACGTCCTCGCCCCACCGCAGCCGAAAGCAGACTGTGGTCCTCGGTGGGACAGACAGGCGTACCATGCGAACTTTCTGTTGTGTTGGCAATCACGAGCGCGGAAGCCTCTAGTTGGGCTGAGGCGGCAGCCACGTCGGCGCCACTTTACGACCGGAGTAACAGACGCAGCTGCCGGCGGCCGCTTCCGGAGAAACGCCGGGGGATCTCTCAGCAGACTTTCTTCGCATTGCTGTGCCGCTCTTTCCTCTCCTCCGCAACAAGTGTGTAATTGCCTCCCAGGCTGCAGGCTGCAGCAGCCGGCGCTAATTAGGGCCCGGCGTGGCGTCGCAACGTTCGTGACGGAAGACGGCTGCGTGCAGAGTCTGTCAGCTGCTGCGTGCGTGTGGCTGCACAGGGGCCCCCGTAACACCCGTCACCCGACTTCCTGCTCCAAAGGCGATACTGTACGATGACGACAAGCGTCCAGAAAATTCGAGGATACTCTCCCGCACCAGCTTCCGACAGCTACGTCTCCCTACATGCTCCTCGAGCCACCAACCATATCGTGCAAGGGAGAGGGCACCTAAGTTGTCTTTCATGTTACACTAGGAAGTGCAGAGAGGGAAAGACCACTGTGTGTATGCTTCCCTTAACAGTCTCGATTCCTCTTTTTTGCGCGAAGTGGACGTTGTGGGGCAGTAGGATCCTTGTGCAGTCAGCTTCAGATTTCGATTCTCTAAATTTTCTGAATAGTGTTTTGCAAAAATAGTCATCTTCGCATCATGGAGTCTCATTTCACTACTCGAAGCATTTCCGTAATACTCGCGTGCTGATCGGACCTACCGGTAACAAATCTAGCCGCACGCCTGTAAATTGCTTCGGCGTCTTCCTCAAAAAAAAAAAAAAAAGAAAGAGTCGACTTGGTGGGGATTCCAAACACTCGAGCACTACTCAAGAATGTGTCGCACTGTGGTGTCGTACACGCAGTCATCTTTACAGAGGAGCTGCCCTTTCCCAGAGTCCTCCAAATACACCGAAGTTGAACATTCGACTTCTCCGCAACCAGGCTGATGCGCTCCTTCAGTGTCATGTCACATATGTATTTGATCGACGTGACTGCGTCAAGTACCACACCACGAATACTGTATCCGAACATTACAGGCGACCACTCTTCTACATTAAGTTACCTTCCTCTACATTTAAAGCTACCAACCAGTGAATATACCAGATACAAATTCTGTCCAAGTTTATCCTGTGCCGTCCTACAGCCACTCAGTGACGATACTTTCCCGTACATATTTCCAACGAAAATTCCGCACTGGCTGTATCAATGATTTTTATTAAATCTGCGACCGGTTTCGCACCCACTTATCGGTGCATCCTCAGGCAGGCAATATACGCTATTTATAACATAGTAACGTTGAACATTGCCCTGTAGCCATTCCCCATCATTCACGTCCAATATACCGTCATCTGGTGAAAGCGGTAGTTAAAATTTAAAAATCTTTTTTAAAAAAATTTGAAATGGTGAGAGCGGCAATGACCGTGCAAGCTGAGAGGAGCCGCGCGGTATATTGGACGTGAATGGTGGGGAGTGGCTACAGGTCAATGTTCAACGTTACCATGTTATAAATAGTGTATATTGCCTGACGATGCCCCTATAAGTGGTGCGAAACCGGTCGCAGATTTAATAAAAATCATTGATACAGCCAGTGCGGAATTTTCGTTGGAAAAATGTCGAAGTTTGGTTGTGGTTGCCCGCCCTACAAAACTTTCCCGTACACTTACAGTGTCCCCATAACAACTATGTATATGAAGCCACAGAACCTTCTTTTAACGTGATGTAATGATAATTTCTGACTTGAAAAACTAGTTTCTAAATGTGATGTATAACTTCATCTACTTCTATACTTCAGAAGCCACCGTACGTTGCGTGGCGTAGGGTATCCTGTACCATTACTAGTCCTTTCTCGTACCACTCGCAAATAGAGCGAGGAAAAAGCGACTAGCAATATGCCTTCGTATGTGTCCTATCTTATCTTCGTGGTCCTTACGCACATTGTATGTTGGCTGCAGTAGAACCGTTCGGCAGTCAGCTTCAAATGCCGGTTCTCTAAATCTACTCAACAGCGGTCTCCGAAAAGAACGTCGCTTTCCTTCCACGGATCCCCATTTGAATTCCCTACACACCTTCGTAACACTTTCATACTGGTCGAACCTAGCGGTAACAAATATAGCAGCCCGCCTCTGAATTGCTTCGATCTCCTCCTGCAGTCCGATCTGGTATGGCTCCCAAAACACTCCAGCAGTATTCAAGAATAGGTCGACCCAACGTCCTATACGCGGTCTCCTTTTTCAGTTGAACCATACTTTCCTAAAATTCTCCCAATAGACCGAAGTGGACCACACGCTTTACCTATCACAGTTTTCGTGTGCTCATTGCACGTCATATCACTTTGCAACGTAACGCCCAGATATTTAAACGACTTGACTGTGTCAAGCACTGCACTACTAACGCTATGTCTGAGTCATATCTTCCACATTCACTTAACTTAGACACCTTACCGTACACCACCAGCATAGTGTCGGAAGTTGCATGCGGCTTTTCGCGGATGATGCTGTAGTATACAGAGTAGTTGCAGCATTAGAAAATTGTAGCGAAATGCAGGAAGATCTGCAGCGGATAGGCACTTGGTGCAGGGAGTGGCAACTGTCCCTTAACATAGACAAATGTAATGTATTGCGAATACATAGAAGGAAGGATCCTTTATTGTATGATTATATGATAGGCGAACAAACACTGGTAGCAGTTACTTCTGTAAAATATTTGGGAGTATGCGTGCGGAACAATTAATTGTTGGTAAGGCGGGTACCAGGTTGAGATTCATTGGGAGAGTGCTTAGAAAATGTAGTCCATCAACAAAGGAGGTGGCTTACAAAACACTCGTTCGACCTATACTTGAGTATTGCTCATCAGTGTGGGATCCGTACCAGATCGGGTTGACAGAGGAGATAGAGAAGATCCAAAGAAGAGCGGCGCGTTTCGTCACAGGGTTATTTGGTAACCGTGATAGCGTTACGGAGATGTTTAACAAACTCAAGTGGCAGACTCTGCAAGAGAGGCGCTCTGCATCGCGGTGTAGCTTGCTCGCCAGGTTTCGAGAGGGTGCGTTTCTGGATGAGGTATCGAATATATTGCTTCCCCCTACTTATACCTCCCGAGGAGATCACGAATGTAAAATTAGAGAGATTAGAGCGCGCACGGAGGCTTTCAGACAGTCGTTCTTCCCGCGAACCTTACGCGACTGGAACAGGAAAGGGAGGTAATGACAGTGGCACGTAAAGTGCCCTCCGCCAAACACCGTTGAGTGGCTTGCGGAGTATAAATGTAGATGTAGATGTAGATGTAGACATCATCAGCAAGCAACCGTAGATTGCTGACCATCTGGTCCGCCAAGTCATTCATGTACAGGGTGATTATAATAGAAGTTAAACTTTCAAACCGCTGTATAAATGGCACCACTAGTCAAAATGACGTCAGATTGCAACGGGATATTATCGGAGAAAGGGAAAATCGTATAGAAGAAGAAATGTAAATACTTACAAAATGTAGCAATATATGGTGCAGTAAGCATCATAATTTAATAGTGGTCGATTACAAATGACAATGCCTAAGGTGTACGTTTCACGTTAAACAAACTGTACCACCCAGTGTGCATGGGTGTATGGGTGTACAGGTGTCATACTGTTAGTTACTAAGCCCACCTACCCCGGCAACGTCATATCACACCGGGGAAAAATCGGCTTTTAATCATCCTCAGGCCAAACACCGCATAGAAAGCAACAAAAAATGGTTCAAAAAGCTCTGAGCACTATGGGGCTTTACATCTGAGGTCATCAGTCCCCTAGACTCAGAACTAACTAACCTAAGGACATCACACACATCCATGCCCGAGGCAGGATTCGAACCTGCGACCGTAGCAGCAGTGGGGTTCCGGACTGAAGCGCCTAGAACCGCTCGGTCACAGCGGTCGGCTGATTGTTTTTATATCGTCGCACAAGTTTCGTAAATTTTCACAATAACGTCATGAGAATGGCACACAGTTGTGCACATCCACTGTGCCCGCGCGGCGTAGTGGTTAGCGCATTCTGTGTAGTGGGTATGAGAGCCATGTTCGAATGCCAGCCTTGGTACAAATTTTTATTTGTCGATTCAGTTTGCGTATACGTATATACATAATGGATGTTCGAGATTAAAAACATCTCTAGACCCATGTAGTTTCATATGATTATAATTTCTAATAATAAAGATACGCGCCACATCCACTCACCCTTAGACACACACACACACACACACACGTTCACATTCGCTAACACACTTTTACCGGCGCTACGCCACCGGCCAGGCACAACAATTGACTGTAGTGCGGCCCACTTCCCAGCGGTGGAGAAAGAGACCGGCGAGTTGTCGGGACATAGCTTTCACCGGACTCACGCCGTCCGGCATCCTTCGGTGGAGCTCGTCCACTCACGAGCATCCGTGTCAAGTGTTATGCTGCCACAAACTCATATCACCATGTCTAGGGGGCCACCGGCTTGCGACAGACGTTACAGCTAGATACCCTTCCTGTGACTGAATCTCTCTTCTGTCCTTGTTGATTCCTAATATATATGCGGTTGTGGCTTCAGTAAACACAAATTCATCTTGTTTAACACCCAAACTTGTTTCGGTAAAGTCTCATCATCGTCAGCGGGTTTATTTATTGTGTTCGTATCACGTACACGCACTGTGTTAGAAAGTTAACATACCCTATAGAGGGATGAAAATCCGGAATCAACAGAAAATGATAAACGAGAGCAAAATATCAGCTGGACTGCAAATGTCCGACGTCCACATAAACATGAATATATGATACTGAGACAGTAAATGAACCCACTGACGATGGTGAATCTTCACCGAAACGCGTTTGAGTGTTCGGCTCACTCTGCAGATATCCGAACGGTACTCGGCCGAAATGTTAGGAGAAGTGGAATTTATGCGGCTGCACTGCCGAAATTTTGTGGAACAAAATACGAGGGTAGTTTGAAAAGTTCTGGGAACGGAATAGGAAAAAGTACTTACATCATTGAAACTTTTTTCCTTTACAATGTAGTCTCCATATATAATAATGCATTTTGTCCAAAGATGTTCCAGTGCATTGATCTCATCTCGAAAATGAGTTTCATCCAGGCCTGCAAAATAGTTTTCAGCTTTGGCTATCAATTCTTAATTTGGGGGAGAGGGAGTGGTGGGTTGTTTGGGGTGAGGAGACCAGACAGCGAGGTCATCGGTCTCATCGGATTAGGGAAGAACGGGGAAGGAAGTCGGCTGTACCCTTTCAAAGGCACCATCCCCGCATTTGCCTGGAGCGATGTAGGGAAATCACGGAAAACCTAAATCAGGATGGCCGGACGCGGGATTGAACCATCGTCCTCCAGAATGCAAGTCCAGTGTGCTAATCTTAATTTCAATGGAGTATTCGTCCACCAAGAAAAACTTTCAGTTTTGGGAAGAGATGGAAGTCTGATGGAGCAATATCAGGTGAGTAAGGCTGGTGTGGCAACAGCTCATACCTTAGTTCTTGTAATTTTGCCATGCCGACGGCACATGTGTGAGGGAAGATGACTTTCTTCCTTCCTAAACCTGGCCATTTCTCGCGTATCTTTTGTTGCAATTTATCCAGGAGGCTAGCACAGTATTCTCCTGTAATTGTTTGCCCAGTGGGGAGATAATCTACAAACAGAATCCCCTTCGCATCCCACAACACTGATGCCATGACCTTTCCCGCCGAAGGAATTGCCTTTGCTTTCTTTGGTGGTGGAGAATCAGCACTTTCTACTGCTTTGACTGTTGTTTTGTCTCTTGGGGTATAGTAGCGCACCCAAGTTTCAAATGTGGTCACAAACCGGCGCAAAAAAAAAAAAAACAACCTTGTTCGTTTCTCCTAAAACGGACCAAACATTGTTCCGATATGTCCATTCTCATGCGTTTTAGATCCAGCATCATCGTGCAGATAATTTTTCAGTTCTAATTCTTCACTTAAAATGTGATATACCCTTTCAGATGACATCTGGCAAACGTGAGCAATTTCACGCACTTTCAATCGGCGATCCTCCATGACCATTTTGTACACTTTTGCAATGTTTTCTGGATTGGTGACACATTCACTGCGACGGTCATCATCTATGCTCTCCCGACCAAATTTAAATTCGTTTGCCCACTTGGCAACAGTCTAATATGAAGGACCAGAGTCCCTCAGTGTATTCTGGAAATCGGCATGAATGTCCTTTGCTTTCATACCTTTCTTTCGTGATGATTCCGAGAACTTTTCAAACTACCCTCATAATTTGTGTGTGATCAAGGGAGAACCGCATTTCCGTAATTATACAGGCTGTAAATGATGCTGTTTACTGAGTACCACAGTTGGGGAAGTCGAGACAAATAATTTTATTATTACATGTGTGGTCCGTCAAGCCGTAGAACAGCCTCAAACTGCCCTACAAAAGCTGTCTAACACACAAACATCCAGATGTAAGACACTCACATCTGTAGCAAACGTTGTATGTCGATAGAGTATCAACCAAAACTCCGATTCAGCTCGTACTATGAGCAGTCGTTCAGTAGAAGTAGTAAAACTGTACATTTATAGTGTCACAGAATATACAATCATAGCAGAAAAATAAAGGAACAATTCCGTCATACGTGCGGCAGTAATATAATAATACACATAATAAAACTAATTACGACGACCTAACGCTGTACCAACTCACCTTGGAGGCGATTCGAAATTAATTACTCACAGTTATGGTTTTGCTGTGCTCTGGTCCTTCAGGTGTTACTCTTAATTAACGTTTACGCGCGTTCTACTGGGCGACAGCACATAGTGCGAACTAAATCGGAGTTTTTGTTGATGCAATATCTACATACCACGTTTCGTACAGATCTGAGTGTCGCATCTGCCGGCCTGAGATTTTCAATACCCTCTCGGTCTCTCACAGATAAATCGTCTATTTCGCTAACATTAGTAATACGACGGTAATGGAAGAAAAAAGACTTTAGTAAACGTAATGCAAAAACTAATTACGTTTATACTTCGATCTAAATTTAACCCTTACAATCCTTACAAGCAGACAAACAAAACAATTTAATTGTTGATTTTACACTGTTAAATTTCACAAAATTTTGGGGTGAAGTTCACACAAGCGTCAATGTTACACTTTTAAGTGTATAACCGGAGGTTTTTAATGTTAAAGGACGATGTTAGGCAAAATTTCCCATTATGCGAATATGCTGTAGCTCTGTGACTTTTTTAGGCCAGTTTGAGACTGTTTCCCGGCTGGTACACCGCGGCTCTGCCATGCCAATTTTTTCGTCTGAGCTACACCTACACTAGTTGCGATACGTTTTAGACAGTTGTAATTTACACCTTGTATATGTATTTATAATCCCTTTGTCAGAAAAGTTCCAGGACAGATTTCTTCATGTCTGAGTTTGCAATTCTAGAAAGGAACAATTTTTTTTTTTTTTCAAATCTAGATGTGTGCTTTCTTAAAATGACCTTGGGCACATTTCCGCGGCAACTCACTAGGTGGCAGGGCTGTGCTTAGCAACACACTGATTGGGTTCTTGGCGCATTAGTTACGGTGACACAATGGACGCTGATTGTCAGCAGAGCGAACGCTGAGATACGCGATAACCACTGGAAAACCCCGGCAAGCAAAATACAGGCGAGGCACTTTCAAGAAGCCGTGTTTTCGAGTGGCACAAAACGTTTCGTGAAGGCAGAGATACAGTGCAGGACGATCCCAGAGCTGGTCGCCCGTCTACAGCACGTACCAAAGCAAACGTGGAGCGTGTAAGGCAGTTGCTGCAAGAAGATCGTCTTGAAACTGTGCCTACGATATCAGAAGAACTTAATTTGAATCGTGGTGTGTGTAATAAGATTTACGCGACGATTTTAGAAAACGGAAACTTAATACAAAACCCGACCCCCACACACACTAACAGACGAACAGAAAGAGAAAAGGCGAATAATTTCTGCCGAACCACTGGATACAGCCAGAGGGGATCCCACATTTCTGTCAGAGATTATTGCTGGGGGGGGAAGGTTGGTGCTACCAGTATCACCCTCACACGAAGTGTCAAACTGCTGAATGGCCGAATCCTGGATCACCAGGCTCGAAAAGAGTCAAACGGTAACTTCCGAGAATAAATACAATGTTGGTGGTATTCTTTCATAGTAAAGGATTAGTTCACCACGAGAGCGTTCCTCCAGGTTAACAGTGAACCAAACTCATTACGTCGTAGTCTTGAAACGTTTGTGACAAGCAATTCGACGTCGCCGCTCTGATGTGGGACTGATTCTTACTGCATGACAACGCAGGACTGCTTTATCTGTTACCGAGTATCTGGCCAGACATTCTATTATTGCTATCCCACATCCGCCATATTCGACCGACCTCTCGCTTTGCTATTTTTTCTTGTTACCGCGAGTGAAATGGCGACTGAAAGGAAAGCCTCATCGAGATGTCGCAGACATCTAGCGGGCTGTGACAAATAAGTTTACAAGCATCGCAGTTTACAATTTTCCTGCCTGCTTCCAAGACCTCTAGAAACGTTGGCAACGACGTAGGCCTATACATTGTAACCTCCCAACAGAAATATATATATAACATTCAGATTTAGTGTAACCTCCCAACAGAAAAAAATATAATTATATCATTCACATTCAGTGTAACCTCCCAACAGAAAATTCCGTAACCAACCAATAATACAATGTGACTAACCTCTCAATAAAAGTGTGGCTTACTTATAACCTTTCAATAATTGATTGTGAATTTAAAATGGTACATTTGGACGTCAGCAGTGCTGCGTCATGGCCCTGAAAGATCATTCTGAATAAATTGAAAATTCTTACCCCAATAAGGTCGCCGGATAACGCATATATATCTGCTCCTATAAGAAATTATTCTGGCACAGCCCAGTGCAATGCTGGCCAATAGATTTGTCGAGTATGAAAAGTAACAACTGATTTTTCTTTACAATAATCGGGATGACCAAGAATTGGATAAATTAGTAAATTCTTTAAATTGAGACGAATGAGTGTCAAAAGTTAATTTTTTTATAAGGAAGATTATTATTAAGAGATTTTTTAAAAACATTTACATGGGACTTGATGTAACAATTGTACATATTCGCGAGGCTGCCTTTACCTTATACTACATCGCTCAGGCACTGCCATCGCTCCCCACGACTGGCACAGTCAACTCCATACACACACGACTGCTAGCAACAACTTACTGCTACAGCTACACAGTTCCTACTGCAGCCAACACTGCTCTCTGGTCTGAGATTCTCTTATAGCTTACATATCGCAGGCAGCGCGTGAGCAATCCATCGAAATTACATCTGCTCGAGTGCGCTAGCAACAAATTCCTTAATCATTGACCTCTTACAACATAGTGAATGGCACTACTTCGATAGGAGCTAGTGTCGTTACTTGGTATGTCCAATTTTATGTTTTTATAAAAACCCATCGTGGAACTTTTCTGACAAAAGGAGTATATGCGTAGGGATGAGATGGGTAAAATGACTACCCTAATGAAAGTGGTTTTCCCTGACATCGTCTCATAAATCAGCATATGAAATATATCGCATAAGCTGCACAAATTCTGGAACTGTAAAACAGTTGTATTACTATTCGAATCCTCCTTTCTTAGTAGAAAAGTGAGCTTCTTCGTACCATGTTAAAATTATGGTCAAGGTATTTTTCCTCTTGCTCTTTGCTGCACACGCATCTGAAGTCCCCAAGAATCCTCTTCAGCAACATTACTTTTAATTAACCTTTTAATTGTGTTTCTTGAGACACTGAGTAATTCGGCTGCTGTAGAAAACGGCATGTTTTCTTTTCTTACAACATCCAGTTCCTGCTGCATAGCTTTCGAATGCAAGATTCTCTTAAATAGTTTGATGGCATATTTCTTAACGTACCCTACAATAAGACAGAGCTTTCCACCTAGTTGTTAGTACACTTATGTACTTATTTTATGAAATGCTCCTGTCGTATCAACAGTTCTGTCAGCTTGACGCATGCTAAATTCGTTACACATTATACATTGAAGTCCCAAAGAAACTACACTCCTGGAAATTGAAATAAGAACACCGTGAATTCATTGTCCCAGGAAGGGGAAACTTTATTGACACATTCCTGGGGTCAGATACATCACATGATCACACTGACAGAACCACAGGCACATAGACACAGGCAACAGAGCATGCACAATGTCGGCACTAGTACAGTGTATATCCACCTTTCGCAGCAAGCAGGCTGCTATTCTCCCATGGAGACGATCGTAGAGATGCTGGATGTAGTCCTGTGGAACGGCTTGCCATGCCATTTCCACCTGGCGCCTCAGTTGGACCAGCGTTCGTGCTGGACGTGCAGACCGCGTGAGACAACGCTTCATCCAGTCCCAAACATGCTCAATGGGGGACAGATCCGGAGATCTTGCTGGCCAGGGTAGTTGACTTACACCTTCTAGAGCACGTTGGGTGGCACGGGATACATGCGGACGTGCATTGTCCTGTTGGAACAGCAAGTTCCCTTGCCGGTCTAGGAATGGTAGAACGATGGGTTCGATGACGGTTTGGATGTACCGTGCACTATTCAGTGTCCCCTCGACGATCACCAGTGGTGTACGGCCAGTGTAGGAGATCGCTCCCCACACCATGATGCCGGGTGTTGGCCCTGTGTGCCTCGGTCGTATGCAGTCCTGATTGTGGCGCTCACCTGCACGGCGCCAAACACGCATACGACCATCATTGGCACCAAGGCAGAAGCGACTCTCATCGCTGAAGACGACACGTCTCCATTCGTCCCTCCATTCACGCCTGTCGCGACACCACTGGAGGCGGGCTGCACGATGTTGGGGCGTGAGCGGAAGACGGCCTAACGGTGTGCGGAACCGTAGCCCAGCTTCATGGAGACGGTTGCGAATGGTCCTCGCCGATACCCCAGGAGCAAAAGTGTCCCTAATTTGCTGGGAAGTGGCGGTGCGGTCCCCTACGGCACTGCGTAGGATCCTACGGTCTTGGCGTGCATCCGTGCGTCGCTGCGGTCCGGTCCCAGGTCGACGGGCACGTGCACCTTCCGCCGACCACTGGCGACAACATCGATGTACTGTGGAGACCTCACACCCCACGTGTTGAGCAATTCGGCGGTACGTCCACCCGGCCTCCCGCATGCCCACTATACGCCCTCGCTCAAAGTCCGTCAACTGCACATACGGTTCACGTCCACGCTGTCGCGGCATGCTACCAGTGTTAAAGACTGCGATGGAGCTCCGTATGCCACGGCAAACTGGCTGACACTGACGGCGGCGGTGCACAAATGCTGCGCAGCTAGCGCCATTCGGCGGCCAACACCGCGGTTCCTGGTGTGTCCGCTGTGCCGTGCGTGTGATCATTGCTTGTACAGCCCTCTCGCAGTGTCCGGAGCAAGTATGGTGGGTCTGACACACCGGTGTCAATGTGTTCTTTTTTCCATTTCCAGGAGTGTAGTATAAGCATGAGTATTCAAATATAGAGATACGTAAACAGGCAGAATACGATTTTGCGGTCGGCAACGCCTGTATAAGACAACAAGTGTCTGGCGCAGTTTTTAGATCGGTTACTCCTGCTACAATTGCAGGTTTTCAAGAATTAAGTGAATTTGAACCTGGTGTTATAGTCGACGCACGAGCGATGGGACACAGCATCTTCGAGGTAACGGTGTAGTGGGGATTTTCCCGTACTGCCATTTCACGAGTGTACCTAGAGTGTCAGGAATCCGGTAGAGTATGAAATCTCCGACATCGCTGCGGCCGGAAAAAGATTCTGCAACAACGGGACCAACGACGACTGAAGAAAATCATTCAACTGACAGAAGTTTAACACTCCCGGAAATTTGCTGCAGATTTCAATGCTGGACCATCAACAAGTGTCAGCGTGCGAACCATTCAACGAAACATCATCGATAAGGGCTTTCGGAGCCGAAGGCCCACTCGTGTACCCTTTATGACTGCACAAGACAAATCTTTACGCTTCGTCTGTGCGCGTCATAGGACTGTTGATGACTGGAAACATGTCACCTGGTCGAACGAGTCTCGTTTGATATTGTATCGAGCGAATGGTCATGAACAGGTACGGAGACAACCTCATGAATTCATGGACTCTGCATGACAGTAGGGGACTGTTCAAGCTGGTGGAGGCTCTGTAATGGTGTGGGTCGTGTGTAGTTGATATTTCTAGATACGACTCTGATAGGGTGACACGTACGTAAGCATCCTGTCTGATCAACTGCATCCACTCATCTCCACTGTGCATTCCAAAGTAGTTGGGAAATTCCGGCAGGAGAATGCGACATCCCATACGTCCAGAAGTGCTACAGAGTGGCTCCAGGAACACTGTTATGAGTGTAAACTTTCTGCTGGCCACCAAACCCCCAGACATGAACATTATTGAGCATATCTGAGATGTCGTGCAAGTGCTGTTCAGATGAGATCTCCACTCCGCCGTACTCAGCCTTGCAGCACTACTTGAGACATTAGTCGAGTCCATGCCACGTTGTGTTGAGGCACTTCTGCGTGCTCGCGGAGGCCGTACACGATGATAAGCCGTCGGCACACGGACCGTGCATCCGAACGTTGAGCGTTGAGCGTGCCCAGTTTCTGACGTCATAGCGTGGAATAGCACCTTCGGGAGTCTTTCCGAACGTGCAGAGCAATATCTGGCATGTCAGATATTCTGAGCGTGCGTCTGAGCGTTGACCAATGAGATGGCACAACGCCACCTACGTCACACGCACGCCGTCTCCCTTCAGTAGAGAGTTGTGAGGCGCCATATTGGCATTCATTTCAAGCCTATACGTATGTATGCCGTTTCTGAGCACCAGTAAATTGAGAATCACTGGAAAACCCGTTGTTAGTTGTGTGATTCGTTCCAATAAAATAATGAGAAACATCGTATTCATGGCAAAAGAATTATTGTAACTTGCGTATTATGAGAGTAGGCTATTTGAAGGCAGCGACACACTGAAGATCCATGCAAAACGCATTGTTCTTCGTACAATTTCTTATAATTTCAATTAATAACATAATTATCTACGATTAACGTTTTTAGCGACGGTAACACAATATTTGTAAGGAGTAGTAGTCTGTTGCTGGTTTAGCGTAACGAGTAGCGTCCTTAACTAATGACGTAATACTGTGGTTGACAGTGGATCGTGTCTTTGTACTCCCAAAATTTTTTTCTTAAAATTCGCGTTTTTTATTTAGTTCTGACACATTATGATTAGTTTAATATAATTATATGCTATAATATTTGATGTTATGTGAATATAAGTTCACCTTTTTTTTGAGGGGTGACTGTTGGATTGGCTTAATCTACAGGACAGCTTGCGCTACTTGTATAAAGATATTTTGCTCCTTTTTCTTTTACGCTTCGTAATTCACATGTTTCAAAGATTCTGCTACTGGGTAGGAACTGTGATCAAGTAAGACTGACCTTAGGGTTTTACTAAAATGTGGGAATGATGAAATAAGGTTTATCTTATGTGGAGAAGTATTCCAAATTTGTACCGCCCTGTTTGTAATGGAACTTTTATAAGCCTGTGTTCTTATTGATTGGACATGGTACTTTCCTTTTCGTGGACAATGGAAGAAATGTGCGTTTTAATAGAGCTAACGTGGGAATTTTACGCGCGTCCGTTGAGTAAACAGTGTGATTAACGAACTAGAAACATCCCTCAACTGCCGCTGGAGTGCGTTGCGATCGCGTATACCACGTTGGTGCCCACGTACCGTATGCACGAGTCGCATCGTTCCTGAGCGTTCAGTAGCACGTTGAACGTGGCACGCTCAACGTTAACGTTCGACAGCATGGTCCGTGTGCCGACGGCTTTAGGCAGGTGTAGCAGTTTCTGTGGCTCTTCAGCGTATGTTAAGGCAGAGTGGCGACTTGGACACTTTGGCTCATCAGGCGACTGAATACTATGTCCCACTAGACGCCATTATGCTAACTTTCGTCTGAATACGAAATTAAATAGCCTAAGCAATTCATGAACATGTAGTTTCGAAGGCTAGTATATTACGTTTTACCGGATTTGTAGCGGTTAACGGTTACAGTACATTTTTTTATGCTTTCAGATGACTTTGTTACCTGCCTGGCATCAAGCATGGAGAATGCTAGCAGTTATCGCCACTAAACTTGCTGACAAAACAAAAGAAGTCTTTTGAATAATTTTAAATGTTCGCCTCTAGGCTGTAGCAGTCTCCAGTGGAAACGGAAATAACCGATCGGTACTGGTATTTAGGTCTGAATAATCGGGATTCTTCGATATTTGTTTCGTCTCCGTTATAATAGATACATCTTTTTTTATTTTTTACTAATAATCGCGTAAGGAACCGAAGTATCTGTTAGCCATGGCAACAAAGCTGAAATTTTTGGCTTTCAGATGAACCTGTTTTTTAAAAAAAACGAGTAACTCTTATTCGTATTATTGTTATCTCCTTCAAATATTGCTTTAGAATAGAAAATGGGAAAAGCGATAAGTGCTGTTTTTGTAACAGTTCCGACATAAACGAGCAAAAAATGCACGACATAGCAATTGGTACAGCATTGCCGAGACAATAACGTATCTGTTACCAGGTGGTACATGTGCAAGACGTGCCCCCATCTCATGTGTGTGGTAGAGTCTCACCGTCGTTGTCGCACATCAGTTCTATTACAAAATAGCAGAAGTGCGGTATCACTGCAGCATAATGTTCCATTTGCTTTAAAATATTACAA
This sequence comes from Schistocerca nitens, assembly GCF_023898315.1. Taxonomy (NCBI): domain Eukaryota; kingdom Metazoa; phylum Arthropoda; class Insecta; order Orthoptera; family Acrididae; genus Schistocerca; species Schistocerca nitens. Next base: position 99,295,168 of record NC_064623.1, on the reverse strand, counting down.
GCGGAGAAAGCCACTACAAACGTGCGGCATCATATGAGAAGAAAAGTTAAAACATAACAATTCATTCAAAGTTTACCATAAAAATAGACAGTAGCTGATCTGCTGCCTGAGTTCTTCGACGTCAGTTTTGACCGTTTAGCACTGACTATGTATAATGCCCAAATAGTGTTATGATCGTCGATTACAATGCGATTTTTGAACATAGTTCCAAAAAATTAGAATCAGTAGAGAATTCTGGTAATTTTTTTGTATTGAACCACTTACCACTTTTTGAAAAAAGCAGCGAACTGTGGACGAAGAAAGTTTCCTTTGATTTTCCTATTTAATTAAATATTTTGATTCTGTGCGTTTTGAAACGAAGGAGTCAACGTGTTTCAGACTTTGTTCGATTTCTGCTTTTATTACAAGAACTAATGGGGAGAAAAAACTGACAATCGGTTATTTCAGAATCCGGTTATTTTGAGCTGTTGTAACTGTCACGTTAAATCAGTGTTGAAAAACAAAAACGACGTATTTCTGGATATCCGGAAGGCTTTTGGCACTGTCCCACACAAGCGGCTAGTAGTGAAATTACGTGCTTATGCAATATTGTCTCAATTATGTGACTGGATTTGTGATTTCCTGTCAGAGAGGTCACAGTTTGTAGTAATTGACGGAAAGTCATCGAGTAAAACAAAGTAATTTCTAGCGTTCTCCAAGGTAGTGTTATAGGTCCTTTGCTGTTCCTTATCTATATAAACGAGCCGGGAGACAATCTGAGCAGCCGTCTTAGGTTGTTTTCAGATGACGCTGTCGTTGATCGACTAATAAAGTCATCAGAATATCAAAACAAATTGCAAAATGATATCTGAATGGTGCGAAAATTCGTAATTGACCCTGAATAACGAAAAGTGTGGAGGTCATCCAAATGAGTGCTAAAAGGAACTCGTTAAACTTCGGTTACACGATAAATTAGTCTAATCTAAATGCCGTAAATTCAACTAAATACCTAGGTATTACAATTACGAACCATTTAAATTGGAAGGAACACATAGAAAATGTTGTGGGGAAGGCTAACCAAAGACTGCGTGTTATTGGCAGGACACTTTGAAAATGTAACAAATCTAATAAGGAGACTGCCTACACTACGCTTGTCCGTGCTCTTTTAGAACACTGCTGCGTGGTGTGGGATCCTTACCAGACAGGACTGACGGAGTACATCGAAAAAGTTCAAAGAAGGGCACCACGTTGTGTATTATCGAGAAATATGGGAGAGAATGTCACAGAAATGATACAGCATTTGGGCTGGAAATCTTTAAAAGATAGGCGTTTTTCGTTGCGTCGGAATCTTCTCACGAAATTCCAATCACCTACTTTCTCCTCCGAATGCGGATATATTTTGTTGACACCGACCTACATAGGGAGAAACGATCACCACGATAAAATGAGGGAAATCAGAGCTCGTACGGAAAGATATAGGTGCTCGTCCTTTTCGCGCGCTATACGAGATTGGAATAATAGAGAATTGTGAAGGTGGTTCGATGAACCCTCTGCCAGGCACATAAATATGATTTGCAGAGTATCCATGTAGATGTAGATGTAACCGAAAACCCGTCGCTGCAGCGATAATAGCCATCCCTAGTCTCCAAGAGGATAAAGCGATGTGGTGACTTCACTAGCCCTGACCAGTATTCGCGTCCTTGCCCTGTATACAGGGTTGACGCTGTAAACGGAAGGCAGCTGTTGGAAGGGTGAGGTGGTCTCTAATGACACAGTAGCTGTAGAAGTTTCTGTTAGTTCCACTGTTAGCTGTGGACATGGCTTGGTCGAATGAGCAACGCGCTTTTGCCTTTTTCCCACAACCGATGTGCCGTTAGAGTACAGTGCCTGGTGCGTACTCGTTATTCTCCCTCAGAATGGTGTTCCTGGCCGGAAATCGATTTTGTTATAGGTGGAGAACTTCTGTGCGTGTTGTAATGTCGTGCAAAAGGGAATTGGAGCATCAATGGACCATGTTGGTACCGCCAATTGTGAGCGGCATGTCAACTTGATCCAACAAATTTTTGAACGGCACCTTCAACAATGGTTTGGGGGTAGTGTGGTTTTAGCAGGATGGCGCCACTGCTCACACTTCTAGAAATTCGATTACTGTTTTGAGGGACATCTTATCGGGGCACTTAATCTCCAGGCACAGCGACATTCCAAGGCCTCTGCACTCACTGGATTTAACCCCGTGCGACTACTCGAGAGTGAGATGATAAACATCGACCCAGAACCCTACAAACCATGAAACTAGCAGTACGCCTTGAAGTAGGCCGCATTCCGCAACAGACGCTTCACAAAGTTATGCAGAAGTTCAGAAACCGGTTGCAGCAGTGCAGTAACAATGAGAGAGATGATATGCAAGAAGACTTGTTCTTCAAACATCATGAAATTAACTTCCAGTTGTACCCCAGTGATGTCAAAATATAGGTAATTTTATTCTACTATTTTTAGGGTTCCATATAACAATGTCCGCAGCTCGTGGTATTGCGGTAGCGTCCTCGCTTCTCGCGCACTGGGTCCAGGGTTCGATACCCGGCGGGGTCACGGATTTTCCCTGCCTCGAGATGACTGGGTGTTGTGTTGTCTTCATCCCCATTACGGTCGGAGGAAGGCAATGGCAAACCACCTCCACTAGGACCTTGTCTAGTACGGCGGTGCGGGTCTCCCGCATCGTTCCCTACGGCTCTGAGCACTGTGGGACTTAACATCTCAGGTCATCAGTCCCCTAGACTTAGAACTACTTAAACCTAACTAACATAAGGACATCACACACATCCATGCCCGAGGCAGGGTTCGAACCTGCGACTGTAGCAGTCTTGCGGTTCCGGACTGAAGCGCCTAGAACCGCTCGGCCACAACGGCCGGTTCCCTACGCTCCTCGGAGTATGGGATATCAACAATGGGTAAAAACAGAACCCTTATACGATCACTTTGTTGTCCGTCCGTTCGTCTGTCTGTCTGTCTGTCTGTCTGACTGACTGTCTGTCCGTTCGACTTAAAAACACCTTTCCTCAGGAACGGATAGACATCAAGTTGAAAATTGTCACTTTCTGACGTCTATGGTCCCTTGACAATCTAAAACATTGAAGCCTCTAAGTCAGTGCAATCAACACATACGACCATTCATGTCACATATTTGAATAATCCCAAACTCAAAAAAAATGTTCAAATGTGTGTGAAATCTTATGGGACTTAACTGCTAAGGTCATCAGTCCCTAAGCTTACATACTACTTAAGCTAAACTATCCTAAGGACAAACACACACACACCCATGCCCCAGGGAGGATTCGAACCTCTGCCGGGACCAGCTGCACAGTCCATGACTGCAGCGCGTTAGACCGCTCGGCTAATCCCGCGCGGCAATCCCAAACTCACTCTTAAAAAACTATAGGCTACTTCCCGTTAGACTATAATCATGAAGTTTGCCAAGAAGCGAGGCTTCACAGTACAAGTAAAGAAAACAATCTGAAAACCGTAAATTTGTAATTAAGTCGCACGAAAAAAATATTTTTTGTAGTTTCTTGTCTGTCTGCCTGTCGTTAAGACCCCTTTACGTTTTCTCAGGAACGGCCAGACGTATCACGTTGAAACTTGTCACATACTAAGGTCTGTAGGCTATTCAGCGAATATTTGTTTCACATACAATTTGAGACGCCTTATCTGCTTGCAATTATCGTCCCTGCACACCTCATGACGGTTAGATTCAGAAACGGGGTAAATGAACAATAAAGTCATTCTTTGCCGCAGGCAAATTCTTCGTAAAATGCGCCCAGACTGGGTATGGTGCCATTATGTAATGATTTATTATGTCCAACGACGACATCGAGAAACTAGCATATACACCAGATGCGGCAAGCCTCGCACACTGCACGCACGCGTATACCATCGAGCAGCCGACATCACATGGTAGCAGGTACGTTACGGTCTCAGCAACGCCGTACCAGTTCATATGCCATGTATTTGTTGCTCGTTTTGGTCGACACTGTTATGAAAATAGCACCCATCCGTTTTCCCATTTTCTGTTGTAGCGCAATATTTCAAATCAATGGAAATTTTACGAATAAATATTACTCGTTTTAAAAAAGGTTTTTTTAAAAACCAAAAATTTCAGCACTACTGCCATGGCTAACTGATACTTCGGGTTTTTACCGTGTTGTTACACTGAAGCCCCAAAGAAACTGGTACACTTGCCTAATGTCTTGTAGCGCCTCCGTGAGCACACAGAAGTGCCGCAACACGAAGTGGCATGGACTCGACTAATGTCTGAAGTAGTGCTTGAGGAAACTGACACCATGCATCCTGCAGGACTGTCCATCAGTTCGTAAGAGTACGAGGGGGTGGAGATATCTTCCGAACAGCATTATACCAGGTATCCCAGATATGGTCAGTTACGTTCATGTCTAGGGAGTTTGCTGGCCAGCAAAAGTATTTAAACTCACAAGACTGCTCCTGGAGCCACTCTGTAGTAATTCGGGACGTGTGGGGTGTCACATTGTCCTGCTGGAATTGCCCAAGTCCGTCGGAATGCACAATGGGTATGAATGGATTCAGGTGATCAGACAGGATTCTTACGTACGTGTCACATCTCAGAGTCGTATGTAGAGGTATCAGGGGTCCCATGTCACTCCAACTGTACACGCCCCACAGCATTTACTGATTCCATCAGCTGGAACAGTCCCCTGTCGACATGCAGGATCCATGGATTCATGACGTCGTCTCCATCCGCTCGATTCAATCTGAAACGAGACTTGTCCGACCAGGCAAAATGTTTCCAGTCATCAGCAGACCAATGTCGGTATTGATGGGCCCAGACGAGGTGTAAACCTTTGTCTCTTGCAGTCATCATGAGTAGGGCATCAGCCGCGTAAGCCCAAATCGATGATGCTTCGTTGAATGGTTCATACGCTGACCTTGATGGCCCAGCATTGAAACCTGCACCATTTAGGTGAAGGGTTGACCTTATGTCACGCTAAACGATTCCCTTCACTCGTCCTCGGTCCCGTTCTTGCATGACCTTTTTCCGGCAGCAGCCACGTCGGAGATTTGATGTTCCATCGTATTCCTGATATTCACGGTACACTCATGAAATGGTTGTACGGGAAAACACCCAATTCATCGCTACCTCGGAGATGCTGTGAACCATCGCTCGTGCGCCAAGACCAGGTTTAAACTCATTTAAATCTTGATGACCTGCCATTGTAGCAGCAGTAACCGATCTAACAACTGCGCCAGACACTTGCTGTCTTAAATAAGCTTAGCCGATCGCAGTGCCGTATTCTGTTTACATATCTCTGTATTTGAATACACATACCTGTACCGGTTTCTTTGCCGCTTCAGTGTAGTAGGAAATAAAAGGCACCTGTTATAACTGAGGCCAAACGAATAGCGAAAAATACCGGACATTCAGAACTGAAGTACCGGTAGCGGTTATAACCAGTCGGTTTCTAGCGCTCTCTAGTCTCCAGCCTGTGTGAACCGCGTAGCGTCGGGAGTGGCGGCTGTGTTTACGGCGTGTACCCCGGTCGGCCTCGTCGCTTCCCATGAGCAGGCAGGCAGGCCGGCCCGTGTTGGCGTCGAACACGACTGGTCTGCAGACCCGCGGCGTCTCGCGTTACGTCCCCGTGAAGGCTGAGCCGCCCCCAGACCGGTTGTGCGGCGGCCGCCTCAGCTGCAGCAGGCGCGGCGAGCTGCGTCCCACCGACACGGCTCTCCCAACCCACTGGGTCTCTGATGGCGTTCCCGAGCGACAGGCGGAAGATACCAGCTCCATCCGAGAACGTCATGGAGGTTAACAATCAATGTTTACACCTACACTACTGGCCTTTAAATTGCTACACCGCGAAGATGACGTGCTGCAGACGCGAAATTTGGCCGACAGGAAGAAGTTGCTGTGATATGCAAATGACTAGCTTTTCCGAGCATTCACACAAGGTTGGCGCCGGTGGCGACTCCTATAACGTGCTGACAGAGGAAAGTTTCCAACCGCTTTCGCATACACAAACAGCAGTTGACCGGCGTTGCCTGGTGAAACGTTGTTGCGATGCCTCGTGGAAGGAGAGAAATGCATACCATCACGTTTCCGATTATGATAAAGGTCGTATTGTAGCCTATCGCGATTGCAGTTTATCGTATCGCGACATTGCTGCTCGCGTTGGTCGAGATCCAATGACTGTTAGCAGAATATGGAATCGGTGTGTTCAGGAGGGTAATACGGTACGCCGTGCTGGATCCCAACAGCCTCGTATCACTAGCAGTCGAGACGACAAGCATCTTATCCGGATGGCTGTAACGGATCGTGCAGCCACGACTCGATCCCTGAGTAAACAAATGCGGACATTTGCAAGACAACAACCATCTGCACCAACAGTTCGACGACGTTTGCAGCAGCATGGACTATCAGCTCGGAAACCGTGGCTGCGGTTACCATTGACGCTGCATCACAGACAGGAGAGCCTGCGATGGTATACTCAACGACGAATCTGGATGCACGAATAGCAGAACGTCATTTTTCGGATGAATCCAGGTTCTGTTTACAGCATCATGATGGTCGCATCCATGTTATGCGACATCGCGGTGAACGAAAAGCGTGTACTCGTCATCGCCATACTGCCGTATTACCCGGCGTGATGGTATGGGGTGCCATTGGTTACACGTCTCGGTCACCTCTTGTTCGCATTGACGGCACGTTGATCAGTGGACGTTACATTTTAGATGTGTTACGACCCGTGGCTCTACCCTTCATTCGATGCATGCGAAACCCTACATTTCAGCAGGATAATGCACGACCGCATGTTGCAGGTCCTGTACGGGCCTTTCTGGATACAGAAAATGTTTGACTGCTGCCCTGGTTAGCACATTCTCCAGATCTCTCACCAATTTAAAACGTCTGGTCAATGGTGGCCGAGCAACTGGCTCGTCACAATACGCCAGTCACTACTCTTGATGAACTGTGGTATCGTGTAGAAGCTGCATGGGCAGCTGTACCTGTACGCGCCATCCAAGCTGTGTTTGACTCAATGCCCAGGCGTATCAAGGCCGTTATTAAGGCCAGAGGAGGTTGTTCTGGGTACTGATTTCTCAGGATCTATGAACCCAAATTGTGCGTAAATGTAATCACATGTCAGTTCTAGTATAATAAATTTTTCCAATGAATACCCGTTTATCGTCTGCATTTCTTCTTGGTGTAGCAATTTAAATGGTCGGTAGTCTATATAGTGGAAGTGACGATACGGTATTTGGCACTGCATCTCACTGACCTTCTCAAAATCCACCATCGCCTCACCCGCCCACCGTAGCCGAGGTCGCTAACGCACGCCTGTTCATTGGCGCTCCGCTCTGACTGCTGTGTTTCTGCCACATTTTTACTCCTATTTACTATCAGTCGGACAAGTAGGCTCAGTAGTAGCAAGTTAGGGAGAGCGTATCCTGCATCGCTAGATGGTTCAGAGTGTGCGAATGAGTCGTTAGCGGTGACTGTATCGTTCTGGAGTACCGTTCCGTGTGTGTGTGTGTGTGTGTGTGTGTGTGTGTGTGTGTGTGTGTGTGTGTGTGTGTGTGTGATTGTGTTTGTTTGTTAAAGCTGGACTTCTGGAACGTCTGTGCACAGGAATTTATTCAGGCTTTATTTACACGTAAGCAGGGGGAAGGTATAGTTCCCCGTTGCCCTATTAACCCTAGGACTCACTCTGGGGTCATAGGTGACCCCAATCATCTTTACTATGGATAAAATAATATTTCTATTTCTTGTAAAAATCCAGAATTTTATGACTTTTACCACACAGTATTGTAGTTCTCTCACAAAAATTTTTAGAGCGCTTGACGCAACATTTAAGTCAATAATTAACAAAAAACTACTGTTGGGGTCAATTATGACCCCAGATAGATTATATGTAACATTCATAGAATGTATAGATTATCAACTAACAATCTCTTTCTTAGGTATTTTGAGTTGTTAACACTGAATTCAGGTGTTATTCAGGTGTTACTCAGAACTAACCTCAAACTGGAAGTTCGTTTGTACGTTTGTTGTTGCAGTGTAATTTCAGCATGGATGGAATACGTTTTGCTCCTGGCTATAGTGTAGAACAAGCTACGGAAGACTTATTTCGTAGCAGTAGTGATTCAGGAGGTAGTGACGCCGAAGACACAGGTAGACCAAAGTGATGAAATTTGTTTACATGAATTAGAAGAAAATGATATTCTTGCTGAAAATGATAACAGTGGAGAAGATGAAAGTGCAGTACCGGTAAGCAGGGATCGGGTTAGAATTATGTTTCCTGTTGAGTTGTTCATCACATTTTCTGTAAATTTTAAGCCATTGTGAAACATTTATGAGTGAAACAAATTATGACTTAGAGTAATATTGTAACTTCTGATATGTAATTACTCTGTCATATGTAATTTAATTCTACTACGTACATACCTGTTAAAAAAGCTGTGAAATGTGTCTAAATAATAAATAAAATGTAAACAAACAGTATTAAACGACAGTACGTTGTTCTCTGAATGATTAGTACACACAGTCAATTATATATTGATTGGGGTCATGTATGACCCCAGATGGAGTACTAAGGAAATATTAGCAGAGTGAGTCCTAGGGTTAAAGGTATTGGATCGTATTAATTGGGTAACTGCACGGGGGGACCTACACTCGGTGCCACAGTCGTGGAACGATAGGGCCAGTATTCTCCAGGTGTCGGGTAGTGCGCCTCAGTTCGTCGATCACCCTACAGAGGAGATTCCGCGTCGCAAACGTCCCAAGCGACTCGAAGAAAGCGCAGGTGACTCCTGTATATACTGTTCCAAGAAAAGTATCTGGACAGCTGGCTGAAAATGACTTACAAGTCCGTGGCGCCCTCATTCGATAATGCTGGAATTTAAGGGGCTCCGGAAAGGCTCAAAATCATGAAAAGTTCAATTTTTACTTTTTTGCGTTTTCTGAATCTGCAGACTATTACCTTTTAATAGATATATAATTTATTCAATTCCGAAGACTACAACTATTTTGAAATTTTTTTTGAAATGTTTTCTACATGGGCGTGACCCACTGTGGCGCTGTTAAACTGCTGTCAAATGCTGTTATTATTAACGTCCGTGTTCATCAGGTACATTTTAGTGATGTGAGATAAAGTATGTGTTGTGGCTAACCTGTGATGGTTCAATATATATCGCTGGTGTGATTGTCGATTGTTTCATGTTTGTTTACTCTGTCGTTATCTCGAAAATATTCGTAATTAATTCTGTTTCTTGAGTCTCTGTTTTGTTGAAGTATAATAATGAGTAAAAGTAAAGTTATTAGAAATCCTCCGAAGGCTTTTAAGAAAAGGAGAAATGTTGGAAAGCCAAAGGTATTTAGAAATATGGGAATGAAGATAGGTTCGAACATGGTACGAGCGATGCTTGCCTTAGACAAGGAACGCCTTCGGGCTGCAGACAGGGCTGTAAAGAGTCTAGAAATACAAGCAAGAGTAAACAGGAGGAGGAACAAGAGGAAGCTGGAGGAGGAGTTTGCAGAGGATGAAGATAATCCATCCTATGGACCTGGAATGCACTAAAAAGTTAATCCAATCTTTGTCGCTCGATTCCCAAAACTTTTATTTTCTCATACTAATTACATGTTTTCTAAGGATCTTCCAAACATATTTGTTTCAAACTTTCAGTAAATGTTACACAGTACCTTCTGCATAATTTAACACAGCCTTTTTCCAAAAAACTGTAAATTTTTAATATATAAATAAAAAATTGCAAAAAAATGTTGTGCATTTTCATTACAATTGAAAAAAAATCATCTTTAATAACTGAACTAAAATTTTGTAAAATCCCTGTGTTAAGTTGTAGCACATATTCCAATAAATAATCTGTAAAAAGCTCAACTTCCTACCTCAAATACTTTGTGAGGAAAGATGTAATTTATAAGCGTTATTTTAACATTGCAAGTATAGGGCGTTCCGGAGCCCCTTAATAAGGTGTTGGCCCACCCTTAGCCTTGATGACAGATTCCACTCTCGCAGGCATACGTTCAGTCAGGTGCTCGAAGGTTTCTTAGGGACTGGTAGCCCATTCTTTACGGAGTGCTGCACTGAGGAGAGGTATCGATGTCAGTCGGTGAGGTCTGCCACGAAGTCAGCATTCCGAAACATCCCAAAGTTGCTCTACAGGGTTTAGGTCAGGATTCTATGCAGCCCAGTCCATTTCAGGGTTCTAATGGCTGTCACCACTATGGGATTTTACATCTGAGGTCATCAGTCCCCTAGACTTAGAACTACTTAAATCTAACTAACCTAAGGACATCACACACTTCCATGCCCGAGGCAGGATTCGAACCTGCGACCGTAGCAGCAGCGCGGTTCCGGACTGAAGCGCCTAGAACATCTCGGCCACAGCCGCCGGCCATTACAGGGATGTTATTGTCGTGTAACCACTCCGGCACAGGCCTTGCATCATGAACAGGTGCTCGATCGTGTTGAAAGATGGAATCGCCATCCGCGAATTGCTCTTCAAAACGGGGAAGCAAGAACGTGCTTAAAACATCAGTGTAGGTCTGTGCAGTGATAGTGCCACGCAAAACAACAAGGGGTGCAAGCCCCCCTCCATCAAAAAAACCACCACACCAGAAAACCACCGCCTCAGAATTTCACTGTTGGCACTACACACGCTGGCAGATGACGTTCACTGGCATTCGCTATACCCACATCCTGCCATCGGATCGCCACGTTGTGTACCGTCATTCGTACTCCACACAACGTTCCACACACTGTTCAATCGTCCAATGCTTACGCTCCTTACTCAAGCGAGGCGTCGTTTGGCATTTACCGGCGTAATGTGTGGCTTCTGAGCAGCCGCTCGACCGTGAAATCCAAGTTTTCTCACCTCCCGCCTAACTGTCACAGTACTTGCTGTGGATCCTGATGCAGTTTGGAATTCCTGTGTGATGGTCTGGATAGATGTCTGCTTATTACAGATTCCACCCTCTTCAACTGTCGGCGGTCTCTGTCAGTCAACAGACGAGGTCGGCCTGTACGCTTCTGTGGTGTACGTGTCCCTTCACATTTCCACATCACAATCACGCCGGAAACAATGGACCTAGGGATGTTTAGGAGTGTGGAAATCTCGCGTACAGACGTATGACACAAGTGACACCCAATCAGCTGACCACGTTCAAAGTCTGTGAGTTCCGCGGAGCCATTCTGCTCTCTCATGATGTCTGATGATGACTACTGAGGTCGATGATATGGAGTACCTGGCAGTAGATGGCAGTATAATACATCTAATATGAAAAACGTGTGTTTTTGGGGGTATCCAGATACTTTTGAACACACAGTGTATAAGAAATGTAAAAGAACGGTCGCGCAAAATTACAAAATTCCTAGCTTCTGTTCGCTGCTGAATCGTTGAACATATTCTCAATTCGAATATAATAAACTTTCTTAAGACTGAGAAGCTTATGTCCACGAATCACCGTGGTTTTAGAAGGCATCGCTCTTGCGAATCTCAGCTTGCCCTTTTCTCACATTAAGCACTGAGAACCATCGATGCAGGGCAACAGGCAGTGTCCATATTTCTGCAATTCCGGAAAGCATTTGAAACGGTGCCCATTGCAGGCTGTTAGAGAAGGTGTGAGCATACGGAATTAGGTCGCAGATATGTGAGTGGCTGGACGACTTCTTAAATAATAGAACCCAGTATGCTGTCCTCGACGGTGAGTGTTCATCAGAGATAAGGGTATCATCAGGAGTGCCCCAGGGAAGTGTGATAGGACCGCTGTAGTTCTCTGTGCACATAAATGATTCGGCGGATAGGGTGGACAGCAATCTGCGGTTGTTGTTGATGATGCCGTGGTGTAAGGTAAAGTGTCGAAGTTGACTGACTGTAATAAGATATAAGTCAGACAAAATTTCCAATCGGTGTAATAAATGGCACCTAGCCCTAAATGTGGAAAAATCTAAGTTAATTTATTTATTTTATTTATTTTTATTTATTGATTTATTTAACCTGGCAAGATTAGGGCCGTCAGGCCCTCTCTTACATCTAACCAGGCATTCTACTTATTTTACATTCATATGTTTTAGTAGGCATGTTAAACTACATCTAGTACAAAAAGTGAAATAAACAATTAGAAAGGTACACCTGTAAAAATACATACATATAGAGTTTATATTCGCAGATCATAAGTACTGTTATAATTAGACATTATTGAACAGACAGATTTTAGATAGGAGTGCTGGCAGCAGGGAGTATGAGGGAGACTCATGGTGAAGGGAGGAGAAGAATAGAGAGACATGATGAAACATAATTAAGGAAATATAAAGGAAAAGAAGATTGCGTGGCTAATAGAGATAGATGAAGAGGAAGGCATCTCAGGAGCAAGATAGGAGACGCTAGCTTTGCTATTTGACAGATGAGGGGATTGCCCTTGTACATTAATTTTGTGGAGAACTTTATGAGGATGATAGTAGGAAATGCTTCAACTTCTTCTTAAAAGCAGCAGGAGATTGAATTTTGCGGAAGGTAAGGGGCAATTTGTTCCAGAGGCGGACTGAGAAGGAGTTTGCAAAAGTTTTTGTTTTGTGAGTGGGCACAGTTAGGATACCAAATAAGAGTGACCTCGTGTTTCGATTATGATGGCATGACAGGTTTTTAATCTCTGAAGCAAGGTACTGGGGTGCTTGCGCGACGAGGAGTCGGTCGAGTAGACATAGAGTGTGGTAGTCACGCAATTTGTCCGGCCGCAGCCACCCTAGCTCGGAGTATGAAGCACTAACACGATCGTATCGGCGAATGTTGCAGGTGTAACGCACACAGGCATTCGTGGTTAGCTCTAGCCGTCTTTTGTTTGCGGTTGAGTAGGAAAAACAAACCCGTAATGTTCGGATACAGCATTAGTAGTGCCCTGCTTGACACAGTGACGTCATTTAAACATCTGGGCGTAATGTATGAGATGGAATGTGTGGTGTCACCGCCAGACACCACACTTGCTAGGTGGTAGCTCAAATCGGCCGCGGTCCATTAGTACATGTCGGACCCGCGTGTCGCCACTGTCAGGATCGCAGATCGAGCGCCACCACACGGCAGGTCTTGAGAGACTGACTAGCACTCGCCCCAGTTGTACGACGACATTGCTAGCGACTACACTGACGAAGCCTGTCTCTCATTTGCCGAGAGACAGTTAGAATAGCCTTCAGCTAAGTTAATGGCTACGACCTAGCAAGGCGCCAATTGTACCATTTCATGAATCTAAAGAGTCTCACTTGTATCATCAAGAATGCTGTATACCAAAGGACGAGATAAAAGTTAAGTGTTCTAGTAGCTATGTTCTTTTCTTTATCACATTCATCACGTATCCTGTTCCAGACTTAACGCCAGACGGCGTGAGTGACGCGTGCCCTTTCGGCTACTTCACTGTGGACTGGCTGCCTTAACAGTCCACAACAGAATGAGCGAGTGAGAACTGTGGTACGGAAGTCGAATGGTCGGCTTCGGTTTACTGGGAGAATATTATGAAAGTGTGGCTCATCTGTAAAGGAGACCAGATATAGGACGCACGTTCGATCTATTCTTGAGCACTGCTCGAGTGTTTGGGATCCATACCAGGTCGACTGAAGGAAGACATAGAAGAAATTCAGAGGAGGGCTGCCAGAATTGTTACCGCTAGGTTCGAACAGCACGTAAGTGTTATGGAGATGCATCGGGAACTCAAATGGGAGTCCCTGCAAGGAAAGCCACGTTCTTTTCAAAGAACGCTGTTCAGTAGATTTAGAGAACCGGCATTTGGAGCAGACTGCCGAATGATTCTACCGCCGCTGAAATACATCGCGCCGTAAGGTTCAAATGGGTCTGAGCACTAGAGGTCATAAGTCGCCTACTGCTTAAACCTAACCAACCTAAGGACATCACACACATCCATGCCCGAGGCAGGATTCGAACCTGCGACCATAGCGGTCGCTCGGCTCCAGACTGTAGCGCCTAGAACCGCACGGCCACTACGGCCGGTGCGCCGTAAGGACCCCGGAGATAAGGTACTAGAAATTGCGGCTCATACGGAGGCGTACAGGCATTTTCCGATCGTCTTTAATCCAGTAAATTACGGGCGATTTAGTCGACGGACCACGTGGCTCTGTGGCAGATTGATCGCCTGCAGCGTATGTGGCCCAGGTTCGAATCCTGGCTGATGCAAATTTTTTAAACAGTAGTGCATGTTCTATGAGCGAGCGTTTGCGTAAGGCGTAAAATACATGAAAATGAGAAAAGCAGTATTTTTATCCAAACAATCATTATTAACAATTTTTATAAAAGATCGGTAATTATGAAATTCCATTTTGTGTGTGAAATGTAATTAGAAAAAAGAAGACTTGCATTTTTTATAAATAATGCCCACTATATTTGTGTCAATTAACATATATTGATGAATTTTATATCTAAATAACGCAGGTATTAGATCTGAATAGAAAATACAAAAAAAAATTGATGAGGTGCGAGTAGGACTCACGCACTGAGGGTTCCGTGCAAACGTAATTTTATATACAGGGTGTTTCAAAAAGAATCATCAGATTTGGCAAGTCTATATTTCTGAAACTAGTAAACATAAAGAACGAATTTCGTTTTGTGATGAATGGGAAACTCAAAAAGTGTTTTTTTCGATACCTTTTCATGCGTGTTCAATATGCTCCCTTGAGATGCACAGCATATGTGAATGCGGTATTCAAAATGTCCCCACACAGCAGCGAGCACGTCTTGGAGCTACAGCTTGCAAGGCTGCTGTTGTGCGATGCCTCAGTTCATTCATTGTCGTTGCTAACGGAGGCACATAGAGTCTTTTATAAACCCCCACTAGGTCCGGTGACACTGCAGGCCAGTAATGTAAGGCTGAATAATTTGGTCCAGTGTGACCGATCCATCGTTGAGTAATCCTTTGATTTAAAAATTCCTGCACTTCGAGATGCCAGTGTGGCAGTGCCCTATCCAGTTGGAAAATGAAGCCGTTCGAATCAGTCTCCAAATGAGGGAAAAGAAAGTTCTCAAGCATATCAAGATATGTGCTTCCTGCAAGAGTGTTCTCTGTGAAGAAAAATGGACCGTACACCTTTTTCCATAAAACTGCACAAAACACGTTAAATTTTGGAGAGTGTCTCTCATGTTGTATGACTTCATGTGCTTCTTCCATACCCCATAGTCTCACATTATGACAATTCACCTTTCGATTTAAATGGAATGTTGCCTCATCAGTAAACTCTAAGCGTGGAAGGCAACTGTCATCCTCTATCTTGCCAAGAACGAAATTACATAACTGCAAATGTTAGTAGTGGAGCAACCACTCTCCATTGTTGCCAGATGTATCCAAGATGGTGGCGATGACGTCATCCAAGATGGCGGCCTGTAGACTTGGCGACAGCACAACATCATCCAAGATGGCGGCTGTGACGTCATACAAGATGGCGGATTTTAGCAGGAAGTTAGGACAATTGGGCTACCTCCACTAACCTAACCCCCTCCCCACCCCTCCCCAGAAAAAGGCGGCAAGTTCAAATTCCATCAGGACAATGCAACACACCTCTACTAACCTAAGAAAATGGCAGGAAAATAGGTCACTTGGGCTATCTCCACTAACCTAAGTCATCCGACCACCACCTCTTCCTAGCAAATGGTGGGAAGAGGACTCAGCCTATGCTGGACATAAGTCTTTATTTTGCACTCAGTCTTTATTTAAACAATTTGAGGCAATGCAGCCATCCAGTGTGTTCGCCACAAGGTCCGGAGCCCAACTGACCTAGTACACAGTACTGCCACCAAAGGGCACTGTCTTCCATTCTATGACGTAATGCAAGATGACGGGGGAAAATGGCGGGAAACAGTGTGTTCACCACGAGGTCTGGACCTGGTCACAGAATGGACGACAGTGCCCTCTGGTGGCAGTACTGTGTACTAGGTCAGTTGGACTCCGGACCCCATGGCGACCACACTGTTTCCTGCCAATTCCCCCACCCCAGACCACCATCTTGGATTATGTCACAGAATGGACGACAGCGCCCTCTCGTGGCAGTACTGTGTAATAGGTCAGTTGGGCGCTGGACCTTGTGGTGAACACACTGGATGGCTGTACTGCCTCAAATTGTTTAAAGACTGAATGCAAAATAAAGACTTATGTCCAGCACAGGCTGAGTCCTCTTCCCACCATTTTCTAGGAAGAGGTGGCAATCAGGTTAATGGAGTAAGCCCAGCCCGCCATTTTCATAGGTTGGCAAAGCTGTTTTGCATTGTCCTGATGGAATTTGAACTTTCCGTCATTTCTGGGGAGGGGAGGGGGGTTATTTTAGTGGAGGTAACCCAATTGACCTATCTTCCCGCCAAAATCCGCCATCTTGGATGACGTCATCGTCGCAATCTTGAATAAATCTGGCAACAATAGAGAGTGGGGCAGAACATACTTAGTCCCCCTACTGGCGTATTGCACCTGGGGTATAGTAGATGCACTGAAATGGTTGCAGATAGCGTAATGGCATGGGTACCAGAGCGCCATCTGTGTCTATGTTTTAACAGGGAATGCTCACAGCCAGAAGGCTCAATGTGGTGCAAACGTGTAAAGCAAGCAGGTAGCCATGCCACGGAGACGCACTCGTGCTTCCAACAGCCAAATGGGCGAGATTGAAAGCGGTCCATTTGTAGCCTTTCGAGTGGCGGGGATGGTCCATTCGGCGAATTGCCACACGAGTTGGACGTACTGCGTCAGCTGTGCAATCAGAAGTGGGCCTCAGCACAGTGTAGAGGGTAACTAGCCAGTCAACAACTTCGGTTCACACAGGTAGGGGAAGCCCAGACCGTAGAGAGAGTTTTGATGCAGCTTAATAAAGACGAACTCCACGATTCGAATCACAAATTACGGTGAAGAGCCGTGAGTAGAAAAACTTCGCGAGCACTCGGACAGCGACGGCGCGACGAAGATTAACGACTTAACGAGGATAAAAACGTGGCGCTGATCTCTCGCTGTACAAACCGAACATTTGTCTCTTAACCACGGTCGGTCGGCTTTGCTATGAGCGTTCTGCCGCCAGTGACTTGGTAAAAACTGAGCCCAACTGTGCATGTTTGCTTCCAAGTCAGTGGAAACGGAACACATGAATCGTAAAATGTAACAATGTGGTTGGAATCTGTATTCTAAACATGAACTCTTATGGTACTGTTTGGTAATTTGTGCTATGATTCTCCACATCACATTACCAAAATTTTCATACTTGTTCCATTAAGCCGGCCGGAGTGGCCGTGCGGTTCTAGGCGCTACAGTCTGGAACCGAGCGATCGCTACGATCGCAGGTTCGGGTCCTGCCTCGGGCATGGATTTGTGTGATGTCCTTAGGTTAGTTAGGTTTAATTAGTTCTAAGTTCTAGGCGACTGATGACCTCAGAAGTTAAGTCGCATAGTGCTCAGAGCCATTTGAACCATTTGTTCCATTAAGGGGGTGTAGGACATCAAACGGGCCGGCTTGGAGCAGGAGAGGCACCACAGCACATTTTAATTTCCACTGTCTATACTTTTACAAAGAAATTCATAAAACTTTGTCAGCATGACCAGGAACGATTCAGGATTCACACTCATAGCAGTGTAAGTTCAAAAACATAAGAAAATATTTTTTTTACATATGAAATTTCATCATTGTTTCATTTACTATTGGCTGCATTTGTTGCTATAGGTACACTTTTCTTCATAAGTAAGAGAGATTCTTCGATGAATTTTACACAACATACAAACCACATCTGCAGATATGTGAAATTCTAGAATTTTCCAAATGGCTCTAAGCACTTTGGGACTTAACATCTGAAGGCATCAGTCTAGAATTTTCCAAATCTATTAAAACTGAGGTAAAAATTGAGGGAATTAATTATAAAATTTCAGTTTTTTCTTAACATGAAGTAAAAATGTAACAGCTCATTTATTTTTTGATACATTAAATAAATTCTAGAGTTTCATACACCTGTCAGTATGGTTTGTATGCTGTGCAAAATTCATCGAAGACTCTCTCTTACTTATGAAGAATAGTGTACCTATAGTAACAAATGCAGTCAATACTAAGTGAAAAAAACTATCAAATTTCACATGTAAAAAAAATACATTTTGTTATGTTTTTGAACTTTCGCTGCTATGAGTGTGAATCTTGAATCGTTCCTGGTCATGCTAACAAAGTTTTATGAATTTCTTTGTAAAAGTATAGACAGTGAAAATTAAAATGTCGTGTGGTGCCTCTCCTGCTCCAAGTCGACCCGTTAGACATCCTACCCCTCTTAATATAAAATTAAAGGAAAGGATGAACATAGGTAAAACATACTACTGACTGTTTTGTTGGGATGAAATTTTGTCTTTGGGCAACCTTATGTTACGTATATCATGTAACAACTGAAGAAGAATCGTTGGAAATATTAATAATACTATTTAACGTAACTTTTTGTCAGTTGGGTTACTGAAACGTTAATCCTAGGCCCTGACAAATAATCGCCTATACAGGCGAGAACATCTTTCTCGGTTGCGTTGACACAGTTCATTTCTTACAAGCGACCAATCACATTGTATCATCTACGGTGATAAATAGCAGAACTCGCGTAAAACGTAGAAATCGCAGACGTCACAGAAATAGCTTAAGTCGCGGAAATCGCAGAAGTAGCAAAAATCGCAGAAGTCGCAGTTAAGAATCGCAGTTACCGAAAATTAACATTCACAGAAAATCACTGATATGAGAAAACCGCGGTTTAGCCCATCCTTAGTCCAGTGGCAGACAAGGTGCCGTATTGCGTTAAGGCTGTGGCTGGCGGGTGAGTGGCGCGTCCAGCGCCGTCCCTGGCTGTTTTTGCTGGAGACTCGGTGTCCCCGCACTGGATAGGACCGGACAGTTGAGGAGCTGGAAAAGAGGGGGGGGGGGGACGCGGAGGGGAAGGGGTGGAGGACAGAGACACGGAGGTACCGTTGTCTCGCGGCGACACTGGGGTCCGGCCGACGCCCGCTGGCAACACTTGTGTGCAATTACTGTGCAACTACGGCTTCGAGCTTACGCAGCGATCCGAGCTAAGGAGGGAAATACGAATTTCAGTGATTCTAGCGTGGCGCGCAAAACGAAATCAGCTTAGTTTTTATAGCCGACACTATTATCATTGAACAAATACACTACTGGCCATTAAAATTGCTACACCAAGAAGAAATGCAGAGGATAAACGGGTATTCATTGGACAAATATATCATTGAGTCAAACAGAGCTCGGATGGCGTGTACAGGTACGCCTGTCCATGCAGTTTCAACACGATACCACAGTTCATCAAGAGTAGTGTCTGGTGTATTGTGACGAGCCAGTTGCTCGGCCACCATTGACCAGACGTTTTCGATTGGTGAGACATCTGGAGAATGTGCTGGCCAGGGCAGCAGTCGAACATTTTCAGTATCCAGAAAGGCCCGTACAGGATCTGCCACATGCGGTCGTGCATTATCCTGCTGAAATGTAGGGATTTGCAGGCATCGAATGAAGGGTAGAGCCACGGGTCGTAACACATCTGAAATGTAACTTCCACTGTTCAAAGTGCCGTCAATGCGAATAAGAGGTGACCGAGACGTGTAACCAATGGCACCCCATACCATCACGCCGAGTGATACGCCAGTATGGCGATGGCGAATACACGCTTCCAATGTGCGTTCACCGCGATGTCGCCAAACACGGATGCGATCATCATGATGCTGTAAACAAAACCTGGGTTCATCCGAAAAAATGACGTTTTGCCATTCGTGCAGCCAGGTTCGTCGTTGAGTACACCATCGCAGGCACTCCTGTCTGTGATGCAGCGTCAAGGGTAACCGCAGCGATGGTCTCCGAGCTGATAGTCCATTCTGCTGCAAACGTCGTCGAACTCTTCTTGCAGATGGTTGTTGTCTTGCAAACGTCCCCATCTGTTGACTTAGGGATCGAGACGTGGCTGCACGATGGCATCTCCACTGCTAGTGGTACGAGGCCGTTGGGATCCAGCACGGCGTTCCGTAATACCCTCCTGAACCCACCGATTCCATATTCTGCTAACAGTCACTGGATCTCGACCAACGCGAGCAGCAATGTCGCGATACGATAAACCGCAATCGCGATAGGCTACAATCCGACCTTTATCAAAGTCGGAAATGTGATGGTACGCATTTCTCCTCCTTACACGAGGCATCACAACAACGTTTCACCAGGCAACGCCGGTCAACTGTGTATGAGAAATCGATTGGAAACTTTCCTCATGTCAGCACATTGTAGGTGTCGCCACCGGCGCCAACCTTGTGTGAATGGTATGAAAAGCTAATCATTTGCATATCACAGCATCATCTTCCTGTCGGTTAAATTTCGCTCCTGTAGCACGTCATCTTCGCGGTGTAGCAATTGTAATGACCAGTAGTGTATGTACGCACTGAAATTAAACGCATTTGCAAAAGAAAGTGGTTTTGTTATACACATTACACAAGGAGTCCCACATAAAAATGGCACATCTCACGCTCGAGATAGATGTAACTATAAAGTAACTAAAAAAATGGAACATAGTAATGTAAAAAAAAAAGTGTAGTTGCCAGTAGTATTTGTATGGAGTGAAGCCATGTATGGAAGTGAAACATGGACGATAAATACAGACAGTAAGAGAATAGGAGCTTTCGAACTGTTGTGCCGCAGACGAATGGTGAAGATTTAATGGGTAGATGTAACTAATGACGGAGGTACTTAACAGAATTGGCGAGAAGAGCAATTTGTGGCACGACTTGACTAGAAGAAGGGATCGGTTGGTAGGACACGTTCTGAGGCATCAATGAGTCACCAATTTAGTATTGGAGAGAAGCGTGGAGGGTAAAAATCGTAGAGGGAAACCAAGAGATGAGTACGGTAAGCAGATTTAGAAGGATGTAGGTTGCAGTAGTTACTCGGAGATGAAGAGGCTTGCAGAGGTTAGAGTAGCATGGAGAGCTGCATCAAACCAGTCTCTGGACTTAAGACCACAACCATAACAACCTATTTACGAGGGGGGTGGGTGGTCGAAATGTACACTAATACACTTGCGGCACGCTCAGATAACTTCTGCAAACCATTCAAATCCCTACAAATATAAGGTCTTCGAGTCCAACCAAGCGTTGATTGCATCATCATTGCTAAATCGTTGTCCTTTGAGGTCTTTTTTTTAGGTTTGGGAAAAGAAAAAGTCTGATGGAGCTATATCTGCATAATATGGCGGATGACGTAATAATTCGAACACCAAGTGACGCAGTTTTCAGTGTTACGAGAGCTGTGTGCGCCGGCGTTGTCCTGATGGAAAATAACTCAGCGCGCCAATTTTTCGCACATTTTTTCTTTATCTCTTCTATCAAACCGCGCAGGAGGTGCAATAGTATGATGCATTGATCATTACACCCTTTTCCAAGTAATCCACCATAATTACCCCTTCTGCATCCCAGAAGGCCCTTACCGGCTGATTCTTGCACCAGGAATTTGTTTGGGGTAGGGGATGAAGTTTCCATGGTTGTGACTCTTGTTCTGTCTCAGTATCGAAGTGGTAAACCCACGTTTCGTCCATTGTCACATACCTTCCAAGATAGCCGTCCTCATCCGCTTCAAATTGGCGGACGATTTCTTCACAGCACTGCACACGCCCCTGTCTCTGATCTGCATTCAAGTTTTTCGGAAGCCACCGAGATGAAACTTTTCGCATTCGCAAAAGTATCCACAACAATGTCATGATCACGCCCGTGGGAGATTTCAAAATGTGATTTCAATGTGCTGCAACGTTAAATGTAAACGTAGGCTTCCGCGTCCGTTGTCACAGTCAATAAAATTCTTCTGGGTTTGACGCCGCATTGTCAACTATAAAATTCCGCCGTTTCGGCGATTGTTGCCTCAGAGTGTACTGCTAATTGCTGAGTGAACACTATTTTGGTTACTTATATGCCATGGAGGAAAGAAATACAGTAGAAGAAGAATGGGTAGCTCTGAGGGATGAAGTAGTGAAGGCAGCAGAGGATCAAGTAGGTAAAAAGACGAGGGCTAATAGAAATCCTTGGGTAACAGAAGAAATATTGAATTTAATTGATGAAAGGAGAAAATATAAAAATGCAGTAAATGAAGCAGGCAAAAGGGAATACAAACGTCTCAAAAATGAGATCGACAGAAAGTGCAAAATGGCTAATCAGGGATGGCTAGAGGACAAATGTAAGGATGTAGAGGTTTATCTCATGATGGGTAAGATAGATACTGCCTACAGGAAAATTAAAGAGACCTTTGGAGAGAAGAGAACCACTTGTATGAATATCAAGAGCTCAGATGGAAACCCAGTTCTAAGCAAAGAAGGGAAGGCAGAAAGGTGGAAGGAGTATATAGAGGGTTTATACAAGGGCGATGTACTTGAGGACAATATTATGGAAATGGAATAGGATGTAGATGAAGATGAAATGGGAGATAAGATACTGCGTGAAGAGTTTGACAGAGCACTGAAAGACCTGAGTCGAAACAAGGCCCCGGGAGTAGACAACATTCCATTAGAACTACTGATGGCCTTGGGAGAGCCAGTCATGACAAAACTCTACCATCTGGTGAGCAAGATGTATGAGACAGGCGAAATACCCACAGACTTCAAGAAGAATATAATAATTCCAATACCAAAGAAAGCAGGTGTTGACAGATGTGAAAATTACCGAACTATCAGTTTAATAAGTCACAGCTGCAAAATACTAACGCGAATTCTGTACAGACGAATGGAAAAACTGGTAGAAGCGGACCTCGGGGAAGACCAGTTTGGATTCCGTAGAAATGTTGGAACACGTGAGGCAATACTAACCTTACGACTTATCTTAGAAGAAAGATTAAGAAAAGGCAAACCTACGTTTCTAGCATTTGTAGACTTGGAGAAATCTTTTGACAACGTTAACTGGAATACTCTCTTTCAAATTCTGAAGGTGGCAGGGGTAAAATACAGGGAGCGAAAGGCCATTTACAATTTGTAGAGAAACCAGATGGCAGTTATAAGAGTCGAGGGGCATGAAAGGGAAGCAGTGGTTGGGAAAGGAGTGAGACAGGGTTGTAGCCTCTCCCCGATGTTATTCAATCTGTATATTGAGCAAGCAGTAAAGGAAACAAAAGAAAAATTCGGAGTAGGTATTAAAATTCATGGAGAAGAAGTAAAAACTTTGAGGTTCGCCGATGACATTGTAATTCTGTCAGAGACAGCAAAGGACTTGGAAGAGCAGTTGAACGGAATGGACAGTGTCTTGAAAGGAGGATATAAGATGAACATCAACAAAAGCAAAACGAGGATAATGGAATGTAGTCAAATTAAATCGGGTGATGCTGAGGGAATTAGATTAGGAAATGAGACACTTAAAGTAGTAAAGGAGTTTTGCTATTTAGGGAGCAAAATAACTGATGATGGTCGAAGTAGAGAGGATATAAAATGTAGACTGGCAATGGCAAGGAAATCGTTTCTGAAGAAGAGAAATTTGTTAACATCGAGTATAGATTTAAGTGTCAGGAAGTCGTTTCTGAAAGTATTTGTATGGAGTGTAGCCATGTATGGAAGTGAAACATGGACGATAACCAGTTTGGACAAGAAGAGAATAGAAGCTTTCGAAATGTGGTGCTACAGAAGAATGCTGAAGATAAGGTGGGTAGATCACGTAACTAATGAGGAGGTATTGAATAGGATTGGGGAGAAGAGAAGTTTGTGGCACAACTTGACTAGAAGAAGGGATCGGTTGGTAGGACATGTTTTGAGGCATCAAGGGATCACAAATTTAGCATTGGAGGGCAGCGTGGAGGGTAAAAATCGTAGAGGGAGACCAAGAGATCAATACACTAAGCAGATTCAGAAGGATGTTGGTTGCAGTAGGTACTGGGAGATGAAGAAGCTTGCACAGGATAGAGTAGCATGGAGAGCTGCATCAAACCAGTCTCAGGACCGAAGACCACAACAACAACAACAACATATGCCATGGAGGAGTGCTGTCATTGGATGTGAGGGTGAGGAGGAAGGGTATCAGGTGTTCTTTTATTGGCCTTTGCATTGAGTGTTGTCATCGACAGAAAGAGACGTTTTCCATTGGAGTTTCCCTTATTGCTTGCCGTTGGTGGAAACCGGCGAATGGGAAGCTGAGCAGCGGCTGCAGTTTAGCGCTGTTTCCTAACTGCCTAGTATCGACTAGGGCGCGTCAGCAGTCGGTGTGCCCTTCACCGCTGTGGCCCACCGCGCACCTGCTGCTCTGCGAGAGCTGTCCTTCCGCAAAGCTGTCACTGCTGGCAGCCAAGACGCTCGAATTCGGCACCCGTCTTTTCTATTCATGTTGCCGGGTTGTTTGGCTATTTCTGTAGCCTCTCTAATCCTCCTCCTCAAACTAAACGGCTGTTTCGCCAGTACGCGGGACTCTCGAAATTCGATCTTCATCCTGCACTATTCCAGGTGTTCTGCCACCGCTCATTTGTTGTATTGTTTTAGGCGGATATATCTCTCGTGTTCAGATAACCTTGTGCTTATTCGACTCCCAGTCTCACCTACATACAACAGTCCACTTTCGCTCCCGACTTCATAAACTCCAGTGGCATAAAACTTGTCAATTGTATCTTTCGTCGAGCCCTAAACGTCTTTTATTTTGTTGTTGCTACGAAAACTTCTGCTTAATACCTGCCTTACGGAGAATTTTGCCCAGACGTTCAGTGCAGTCAGCCAGGGTACACGTTGGCTCTTCCGAAAGCCCGTATCGATGGTGTTTCGTTGAATGGCTCGCACGCTGACACTTGTTGATGGCCCAGCATTGAAATCTGCAGCAATTTGAGGAACTTCTGTCACGTTGAACGATTCTCTTCAGTCGTCGTTGGTCCCGTTGTTGCAGGATCTTTTCCCCGGCGCAGCGATGTCGGAGATTGGTTCAAATGGCTCTGAGCAGTATGGGACTTAACATCTATGGTCATCAGTCCCCGAGAACTTACGCATTCGGGAGGACGACGGTTCAATCCCGTCTCCGGCCATCCTGATTTAGGTTTTCCGTGATTTCCCTAAATCGTTTCAGGCCAATGCCGGGATGGTTCCTTTGAAAGGGCACGGCCGCTTTCCTTCCCAATCCTTCCCTAACCCGAGCTTGCGCTCCGTCTCTAATGACCTCGTTGTCGACGGGACGTTAAACACTAACCACCACCACCACCACCCCGAGAACTTAGAACTACTTAAACCTAACTAACCTAAGGACATCACACAACACCCAGTCTTCACGGATTTCGGAGATCTGATGTTTTACAGTACTCCTGATATTCAAGGTACACTCGTGAAATGGTCGTATGGGAAAATCCCCACTTCATCGCTGCCTCGGAGATGCTGTGTCCCATCGCTAGTGCTGCGGCTGTAACACCACGCTGAAACACACTTATATCTTGATAACTTCCCACTATAGCAGCCGTAACCGATGTGACAACTGCGCCAGACACTTGTCTTCTATACAGGGTGTTACAAAAAGATACGGCCAAACTTTCAGGAAACATTCCTCACACACAAATAAAGAAAAGATGTTATGTGGACATGTGTCCGGAAACGCTTAATTTCCATGTTAGAGCTGATTTTAGTTTCATTCCAACGTGGTCAAATTGTAAATTTTCACAATCAACATGTGTCGGCTGACGAGAATACGCACGCAATTGTGCAATCACGTCATCAACACTGATTTTCTGTGAACGTTTGGCAGGCATTGTTGGTGATGTCTTGATTGGGCCCCATGTTCTTCCACCTACGCTCAATGGAGCACGTGATCATGATTTCATACGGGATACTGTACCTGTACTGCTACAACATGTGCCTTTACAAGTACGACACAACGTGTGGTTCATGCACGATGGAGCTCCTGCACATTTCAGTCGAAGTGTTCGTACGCTTCTCAACAACAGATTCGGTGACCGATGGATTGGTAGAGGCGGACCAATTCCATGGCCTCCACGCTCTCCTGACCTCAATCCTCTTGACTTTCATTTACGGGGGCATTTGAAAGCTCTTGTCTACGCAACCCCGGTACCAAATGTAGAGACTCTTCGTGCTCGTATTGTGGACGGCTGTGATACAATACGCCATTCTCCAGGGCTGCATCAGCGCATCAGGGATTCCATGCGTCGGAGGGTGGATGCATGTATCCTCGCTAACGGAGGACATTTAGAACATGTCCTGTAACAAAGTGTTTGAAGTCACGCTGGTACGTTCTGTTGCTGTGTGTTTCCATTCAATGATTAATGTGATTTAAAGAGAAGTAATAAAATGAGCTCCAACATGGAAAGTAAGCGTTTCCGGACACATGTCCACAATACATATTTTCTTTCTTTGTGTGTGAGAAATGTTTCCTGAAAGTTTGGCCGTACCTCTTTGTACCACCCTGTATATCAGATGTTTGAGATTGGAAAATGTCTCTGGAGCCATGTAGTATCATTTGATATATGGTGTCTGTCACCCATGGGCGATGTCTGGCATGCGATAGGAAGATAACAAGCAATTTTTCACGAAATAACACGGCATGTGTTTCAGACATGATAAATTCCTCAAAATGATATTGCTTCCACGCTACAGGAGTGTCTCCGTGAGTGTGGAGGTCACATCTCATGCTGGTGTTGCCGATGAGTATCAGTTGGAAACTGAACGCATGTTTAATCATTTAATACGCGTCACGTGATGGGTGTGTCCACAGAGCTCGATAAACATCGGTCTGGTGCTTCACGGTGTAACACTTTCGGTTTCCACCGGCGTAATTTGTCTCGCCGTCCGCTGCCCGTGGCGGCGCGGCGTCCTACTTGGCAGAGCGGTGAGACAGCGCGCGTCGCTCTATGTCCGTATATAGTGCCGACCTGGGGACCAGCTCACTCCGTAGGGCAGGGGGACACTTGCTGCCCCTCCGCAGCGGCCGCTGGCGACAACCAGCCGGCACCGACCACAGTCCATTCTGGTGGCTCTACGTGTTCATCTGCGTCTCCCCCAGCCGTGTCTCAAGCACCGCACCTCACTGAAACTGCATACTGTAAGTCCTCTCTCTCTCTCTCTCTCTCTCTCTCTCTCTCTCTCTCTGTGTGTGTGTGTGTGTGTGTGTGTGTGTGTGTGAGAGAGAGAGAGAGAGAGAGAGAGAGAGAGAGAGAGAGAGAGAGAGTCTTACTCCAGAATATCTTAGTGATCCAAAATTCATCTT
This sequence comes from Schistocerca nitens, assembly GCF_023898315.1. Taxonomy (NCBI): domain Eukaryota; kingdom Metazoa; phylum Arthropoda; class Insecta; order Orthoptera; family Acrididae; genus Schistocerca; species Schistocerca nitens. The sequence continues at coordinate 99,267,966 of NC_064623.1, read as the reverse complement.
AAAGAGGATCTTATATTCTGGCCCTCTGAGAAGTTTATCCACACGTGCAAGAGTTGAAAGGCAGTGAACAGACATCAATTTCCTAAAGCACCAAGACGCAATTCTCAAAAGCATGCAAAGAATCGCCTTCGAAGATAAAATGATTTCTGTTGCACCGAACGAAAATACACTCTACATCTACATCTACATGATTACTCTGCAATTCACATTTAAGTGCTTGGCAGAGGGTTCATCGCACCACAATCATACTATCTCTCTACCATTCCACTCCCGAACAGCGCGCAGGAAAAACGAACACCTAAACCTTTCTGTTCGAGCTCTGATTTATTTGATGATCATTCCTACCTATGTAGGTTGGGCTCAACAAAATATTTTCGCATTCGGAAGAGAAAGTTGGTGACTGAAATTTCGTAAATAGATCTCGCCGCGACGAAAAACGTCTTTGCTTTAATGACTTCCATCCCAACTCGCGTATCATATCTGCCACACTCTCTCCCTTATTACGTGATAATACAAAACGAGCTGCCCTTTTTTGCACCCTTTCGATGTCCTCCGTCAATCCCACCTGGTAAGAATCCCACACTGCGCAGCAATATTCCAACAGAGGACGAACGAGTGTGGTGTAAGCTGTCTCTTTAGTGGACTTGTTGCATCTTCTAAGTGTCCTGCCAATGAAACGCAACCTTTGGCTCGCCTTCCCCACAATATTATCTATGTGGTCTTTCAAACTGAAGTTGTTCGTAATTTTAACACCCAGGTAATTAGTTGAATTGACAGCCTTGACAATTGTACTATTTATCGAGTAATCGAATTCCAACGGATTTATTTTGGAACTCATGTGGATCACCTCACACTTTTCGTTATTAGCGTCAACTGCTACCTGCCACACCATACAGCAATCTTTTCTAAATCGCTTTGCAACTGATACTGGTCTTCGGATGACCTTATTAGACGGTAAATTACAGCATCATCTGCGAACAACCTAAGAGAACTGCTCAGATTGTCGCCCAGGTCATTTATATAGTTCAGGAACAGCAGAGGTCCCAGGACGCTTCCCTGGGGAACACCTGATATCACTTCAGTTTTACTCGATGATTTGCCGTCTATTACTACGAACTGCGACCTTCCTGACAGGAAATCACGAATCCAGTCGCACAACTGAGACGATACCCCATAGACCCGCAGCTTGATTAAAAGTAGCTTGTGAGGAACGGTGTCAAAAGCTTTCCTGAAATCTAGAAATACGGAATCAACTTGAGATCCCCTGTCGAAAGCGGCCATTACTTCGTGCGAATAAAGAGCTAGCTGCGTTGCACAAGAACGATGTTTTCTGAAACCATGCTGATTACGTATCAATAGATCGTTCCCTTCGAGGTTATTCATAATGTTTGAGTACAGTATATGCTCCAAAACCCTAATGCAAACCGACGTCAATGGTATAGGTCTGTAGTTCGATGGATTACTCCTACTACCCTTCTTAAACACTGGTGCAACCTGCGCAATTTTCCAATCTGTAGGTACAGATCTATCGGTGAGCGAGCGGTTGTATATGATTGCTAAGTAGGGAGCTATTGTATCAGCGTAATCTGAAAGGAACCTAATCGGTATACAATCTGGACCTGAAGACTTGCCCGTATCAAGCGTGCCGGTGCAACAGTGGCTTCTTCATTTTGTTGCGAGAGGAAACCGAGTGGAAAATACACACATAAAAAAAAGTTTTGCATCACCCCCGTTCCCAGAATCCCTGAAGATAGACGTTGCCTGTGGATATTATATCACAGACACAGTCCCTTTGTTCAGAGATGGTTACTAAACCCGCCCAAAGATGTAAAGAACCATTAGTGAGCAGTGCCTATTAGACGGAGGGGGTCCGACAGCCGATAAGTTCCAGTCATTCGACCAGGAAGGAGGTACACGACTCGTGTTGTCTGTAGTTCAACCATGCCCAGACGGTCAATACCGCGGTTCGATCGCGTCGGCATTGTTACTTTGTGCCAGGAAAGGCTCTCAACAAGGGAAGTGTGCAGGCGTCTCGGAGTGAAGCAGAGCGATGTTGTTCTCGCATGGAGGAGATACAGAGAGACAGCAATTGTCGATGACAAGCCTCGCTCAGGCCGCCCAACAGTGGATGGCCGCTACCTACGGATTATGGCTCGGAGGAATCCTGACAGCAACACCACCATGTTGAATAATGCATTTCGTGCAGACACAGGACGGAGTGTTACGACTCATACTGTGCGCAATAGGCTGCATGATGCGCAACTTCACTCCCGCCGTCCATGGCGAGGTCCATCTTTGCAACCACGACAGCGTGCAGTGCGGTACAAACGGCCCCAACGACATGCCGAATGAACCACTCAAGACTGGTATCACGTTCTCTTCATCGATGAGTGTCGCATAGACCTTCAACCAAACAATCGTCGGAGACGTGTTTGGAGGCAACCAACTCAGGCTGAACGCCTTAGACACACTGTCCAGCGGGTGCAGCAAGGAGGAGGTTCCCTGCTGTTTTGGGGTGGCACTATGTGAGGCCGATGTATGCCGGCGGTGGTCATGGAAGGCGCTGTAATGGCTGTACGATACGTGAATGCCATCCTCCGACCGATAGTGCAACCATATCAGCACCATTCTGGCGAGGCATTCGTCTTCATGGACGACAATTCGCGCCCCCATCATGCACATCTTGTGAATGACTTCCTTCAGGATAACGACATCGTGGCCAGCATGTTCTCCAGACATAAACCCCATCAAACATGCCTGGGATAGATTAAAAAGGGCTGTTTATTGGCAACGTTAACCATCAACCACTCTGAGGGATCCACACCGAATTGCCGTTGAGTACTGGGACTATCTGGACCAGTAGTGCCTTGATGAACTTGTGGATAGTATGCCACGACGAATACAGGCATGCATCAATGCAAGAGAACGTGCTACTGGGTTTTAGAGGTACCGGTGTGTGCAGCAATCTGGACCATCACCTCTGAAGGTCTCGATGTACGGTGGTACAATATGCAATGTGTGGTTTTCATGAGCAATAAAAAGGGCGGAAATGATGTTTATGTTGATCTCTGTTCCAATTTTCTGTAACGGTTCCGGAACTCTCGGAACCGAGGTGATGTGAAACTTTTTATTGGTGTGTGTATAACACATAAAATATTGGCTCACTGTATTACAACATGGATAAGAAGCGTCACTAAACGTTGTAAAAGCCATTTCCACAGAGGTGCCGCCCGCGGTAGCCGAGCGGTTGTAGGCGCTTCAGTCCTGAACTGCGCGACTGCTACGGTCGCAGGTTCGAATCCTGGCTCGGGCATGGATGTGTGTAATGTCCTTAGGTTAGTTAGGTTTAAGTAGTTCTAAGTTCTAGGGGACTGATGACCTCAGAAGTTAAGTCCCATAGTGCTCAGAGCCATTTGAGGCATTTTGAGTCCACAGATGTTCATGAGTATTTACAACTGTCTCCGAACATTGGCTCATAGCTTGTCTTTCATATTAAATCGATGTTTACAGTTTTTTAAACAAAATGGTATTTAAAATAATTGATTTAGACAGCGTAAAGTTGTTTAAGAACGAACTTAAAGATATGTTGGTGTAGGGGCATACGCACGTTTCCGCCGCTTTCACACGTCAAATGTTGGCATTAGACAACAGTTTTTCTAGTTGACAACCGTGTTAAAAGATACGATTTGCGATCCTGTTATATTAACGCCTGTATATCTTTGGTTTTCAGCATTGTTTCGCTGTCGTTTGAAATGTTGTTATTTAGTGATTCTGTAAAGTTGTTTGTTTTAATGATGGGGCACCTAGCAGCTGCGGATTTCAGAGCTGCTAGGAATATAATCTGAGTGTTAAAGTGGAACAATAGCTGGTGTCAGCTGATTCCGCGAGAGTGGCCGAAACTGAAAAGTGGGTCCTTGAGGCAACGAAAAAGGCCGGAATGAAAAGGGGAAATAAGAAAAGGAAGGCAGAAGATGAGGAACTTGTGGTACACATAAACAACAACAGGAACAGGTGAGGCGTAAAGCTTTGTGTCGTGCAGTCATCAAGGGTACACGAGCGGGCCTTCGCCTCAGAAAGCCCATGTCGATGATGTTTCGTTTGAATGGTTCGCACGCTGACGCTTGTTGATGGCCCAGCATTGGAATCTGCAGCAATGAGCGGAACTTCTGTCACGTTGAACGATTCTCTTCAGTCGTCACTGGCTCCGTTCTTGCAGGATTTATTCCGCCCGCAGCGATGTCGGAGCATTGGATTCCTGATATTCACGGTACACTCGTCAAATGGTCGTGCGGGAGAATCCCCACTTCATCATCGCTACCTCGGAGTTGCTGTGCCCCATCGCTCGTGCGCCGACTATAACACCATGAGTTCAAACTCATTTAAATCTTGATAACCTGCCATTTTAGCAGTAGTAACCGATCTAACAACTGCGCCACAATTTGTTGTCTTATATAGGCGTTGCCGACCTCAGCGTCGTATTGTGCTTGTTTACTTATTTCTGTTTTTGAATATGCATCCCTATCTTAGCGATCCTGGCGTATGATTTTTGTCACACATTTTAACATAACTCATCGCCTGTCTCCCGATTTGACAGTGATAAATAACAGCGAGTCTATTATTACCCTCGGATGCTAAGCGGAGATATGAATGGCTTGCGATGTGCTTAATGCGTAATACGACGATGCTCCCTTGTGTTGGTGAGGCGTGGGCGCCCAGACCCTTGACGACGAATATGTCTGCCCTCCTGTTTCCATTCAGTCCAACATGGGGCATTGCCACATCCAAATGCTCATTAAATCCGAATGTTGCACGATTGGAGCTGCCGGCGAAATCTAGACTCCAACGAGGCCCTCTCAAATTCTGTCAGGTGCTGATAACGCTGTCTCAAACGATTACGTGGTCTCTCCGTCTCTTTCGCAGCGATCACTGGACGTCGGGTGACACCAATTGCTACTCTAAGCATTTACGTAACCACTGATGTCTTTACCTGTACGAAGTTTCTTCCACTTCCAACCACATTTACTGGGTGCCTAACATTTTTACCAGGCAGGAAGGTCGCAGTTCGAAGTAATAGACGGCAAATCATCGAGTAAAACTGAAGTTATATCAAGTGTTCCCCAGGGAAGTGTCCTGGGACCTCTGCTGTTCATGATCTATATAAATGACCTGGGCGACAATCTGAGCAGTTCTCTTAGGTTGTTCGCAGATGATGCTGTAATTTACCGTCTAATAAGGTCATCCGAAGACCAGTATCAGTTGCAAAGCGATTTAGAAAAGATTGCTGTATGGTATGGCAGGTGGCAGTTGACGCTAAATAACGAAAAGTGTGAGGTGATCCACATGAGTTCCAAAAGAAATCCGTTGGAATTCGATTACTAGATAAATAGTACAATTGTCAAGGCTGTCAATTCAACTAATTACCTGGGTGTTAAAATTACGAACAACTTCAGTTGGAAAGACCACATAGATAATATTGTGGGGAAGGCGAGCCAAAGGTTGCGTTTCATTGGCAGGACACATAGAAGATGCAACAAGTCCACTAAAGAGACAGCTTACACTACACTCGTTCGTCCTCTGTTGGAATATTGCTGCGCAGTGTGGGATTCTTACCAGGTGGGATTGACGGAGGACATCGAAAGGGTGCAAAAAAGGGCAGCTCGTTTTGTATTATCACGTAATAAGGGAGAGAGTGTGGCAGATATGATACGCGAGTTGGGATGGAAGTCATTAAAGCAAAGACGTTTTTCGTCGCGGCGAGATCTATTTACGAAATTTCAGTCACCAACTTTCTCTTCCGAATGCGAAAATATTTTGTTGAGCCCAACCTACATAGGTAGGAATGCTCATCAAAATAAAATAAGAGAAATCAGAGCTCGAACAGAAAGGTGTAGGTGTTCGTTTTTCCTGCGCGCTGTTCGGGAGTGGAATGTTAGAGAGATAGTATGATTGTGGTTCGATGAACCCTCTGCCAAGCACTTAAATGTGAATTGCAGAGTAGTCATGTAGATGTAGATGCAGTGTATAATTTTTTTCTGGAGGGGGCGTTATGCTGGAATCGCGCCTGAAATATAGATGCGTAGGTATTTTGTCCATAGTTCCGCGTACCCCTTTAGTTGTACGCAGCATGCAATTTCTTTTGCTAGTTATTTTGCATGACTGCACGGTTTCGTCGAGTGAAGCAGAGATTTGGTCTCCGCGATGCAGGGAGGTGTGTATGGGAGCCAGAAGCATGTAGCTTATTACGAATCAGCTCCGACGTGAAAGCAGCGAGATGAAGGGAGGGGGCTGGATTGTGTGCCCTTGGGGGGCACCGGCGGAAGCCGTGCCGCGCGTCCACTTCCTGTGCGCGATCAAAGCGCCCTTCCCTCGCCTCCTGCTCGCTGCCCTTCCTGTCCCTACGTGCAGCCTACACAGGTCCTGTTGTTGCAACGGTCTCACGCACCTGCCCAGGAAAACTCCTTCCGCCCTTCCTCATTTCCTTACTGCAGGGACGGAGGAACAACAGTCTACAGCAGTGGTTCCCAACAGGTGGTCGGCGGACCCCCAGGGGCCTCGAGCTATGCCACAGGGGTCCGCAAGATGCTATTAGAATAAAAAAATATATTAAATATTTTTCGTACGATAACAGATTTTTTGTTTTGGACGCTCAATATGTTTCAATAATGAAATGTCAATGTTTTTTCTAAGTACCAGAAATAGAAAACGTATAAAAAGACTCTTAATTTGGCTTTTTCAGGTACTTGATACTGTGATATGACAAGGTACCAATCACGCTCGATGAGGGGGTCTTCGAGAAAATTTTGTTGGGAACCCCTGGTCTAAAGTATCACTTCTGCGGAAATAACCAGTCTACAATGATTTTTAAATCAACACACCTCCAATCGACTGATTTGTACTTTGTTAATTATGACGCAGGTTTCAGCCTTGATGGTATTTGCAAGTGATTGAGTTTATTTCATTAAATGCCAGATGTAAAATCGTCATCTTATAAAAAGTTGATTTTACATCGACATTTCGTTATGAGCGAATATTTTTCTTAATTTATGGCCAATTTTGAGCTTGATATCTTGAATATATGTTAATGACATATACTCAATCACTTGAAAAAGGCATAGAAGGCCGACACCTAGGTCGTCATTAAATAAACAAGAATACAGTCAAATGGCAAGGTGTTCATTTAAAATTATTGTGTGACTGTTGATCAGCAACACCAAAAACATCATATAAAAAACTTAACATAGCTTTCTTACGTCTATGTATGTTTAAAGTCGATTCACAATTTTACCTACTTCTAGATGGAGTGACGTTCATAATTCATCTTGGAGTGGGTATTTGTCTGGTGCCAAGTTGTATGAATTAAGTAATTCCGCCTGCATTTTTTGGCAGATAAAATGACAGTTCTCGCTCCAGTTTGCTTTATGTTTACAGCGCACATCGTATGTCTGAAGGACAAAGATGGTCGTTTTATATCATACATATAACTTTGTTGTTAACTGCAGAAAAAGGTGCCCTATTATTTCCGTGTATCCAGTGCTTTTAATTTGTTTCCTTTTTCTAAAATTTCATCAATGTTTTCTAAATACTTTTTACTTTTCAAACTTGGAGACAAACAAATGAAGATAGTAGGCAGATTCGTATAGATGCAAGTTGCACTTCTTATTTGCAGATGAAGTAGTACAGGATAGAGTAGCGTGGATAGTTTTCGGACTGAAAACAGCTGCGACAGTACCTACACTTTGTGATCAAAAGTATACCGACACCCCAAAAACATACATTTTTCATATTAGGTGCATTGTGCTGCCACCTACTGCCAGGTACTCCATATCAGCAACATCAGTAGTCATTAGACATCTTGAGAGAACAGAATGGGGCGCTCCGCAGAACTCTCGGACTTCGAACGTGGTCAGTTGTCACTTGTCATACGTCTGTACGCGCCGGCCATTGTGGCCGAGCGGTTCTAGGCGCTTCAGTCCGGAACCGCGCTGCTGCTACGGTCGCAGGTTCGAATCCTGCCTCGGGCATGGATGTGAGTGGTGTCTTTAGGTTAGTTAGGTTTAAGTAGTTCTAAGTCTAGGGGACTGATGACCTCAGATGTTAAGTCCCATAGTGCTTGGAGCCATCTGAGCCATCGTCTGTACGCGACATTTCCACATTCCCAAATATCCCTAGGTCCACTGTTTCCGATGTGATTGTAAAGTGTAAACGTGAAGGGACACGTACAGCATAAAACCGTACAGGCCGACCTCGTCTGTTGACTGACAGAGACCGCCGACAGTTGAAGAGGGTCGTAATGTGTAATAGGCAGATATCTATCCAGACCATCACACAGGAATTCCAAACTGCATCAGATCCCACTGCAAGTACTATGATAGTTATGCGGGAGGTGAAAGAACTTGAATTTAATGCTCGAGCGGCTGTCCATAAGCCACACATCACGCCGGTAAAAGCCAAACGACGCCTCGCTTGCTGTGAGGAGCGTAAGCATTATACTATTGAACACTGGAAAAACGTTGTGTGGAGTGACGAATCACGGTACACAATGTGGTGATCCGATGGCTGGGTCTGGGTATGGCGAATTCCCGGTGAACGTCATCTGCCAACGTGTGTAGTGCCAACAGTAAAATTCGGAGGCTGTGGTGTTATGATGTGGTCGTGTTTTTCATGGAGGGGGCTTGCCCCCCATGTTGTTTTGCTTGGCACTATCACAGCACAGGCCTACACTGATGTTTTAAGCACCTTCTTGCTTCCCACTGTTGAAGAGCAGTTCGGGGATGGCGATTGCATCTTTCAACACGATCGAGGACCTGTTCATAATACACGGCCTGTGGCGGAGTGGTTACACGACAATAGCATCCCTGTAATGGACTGGCCTGCACAGAGTCCTGACCTGAATCCTGTAGAACACCTTTGGAATGTTTTGGAACGCCGTCTTCGTGCCAGGCCTCACCGACCGACATAGATAACTCTCCTCAGTACAGCACTCCCCAAGAAACCTTCGAGCACCTGATTGAACCAATGCCTGCGAGAGTGGAAGCTGTCATCAAGGTTATGTGGCCAACACCATATTGAATTCCAGCATTACCGATGGAGGGAGCCACTTTTAAGTCATTTTCAGCCAGGTGTCCGGATGCTTTTGATCACATAGTGTACATCTGTTGATAAGCCTGGATTGGCTCGAAAAGCAGATAATGGCTCAATAAAGCGCATTAAATTAAGAAAGCAACAGGTAACATATCATTCCTGTGAAAGGATACCATGCGCAACGTAAGAAATGCTTTGCGAAAACCAAACCAATAGTCAACTGATACAGCCTCTACTTTCCGTTCTTCGGTTACGTTATTAGCGTCACCAATTTCGATGCATTCCCCAACTATCTTCCTGCGGATCTCTTGAAGTTTCCGTAAAAATACACACATTGAATTTCTTTTGCACTTTATGTTGGCGGAGCCTCACTTCCTCTTTCGGCCACACAGATACCGCGGTATTATACTGGCTTGACATTTTATAATTACCTCCGCTGTTGAAACTACTGGTTAAATATTTTGCCCCGCCAGTAGCCTTTCTTGGTGAGTATGACTCTAGATATACATCTACTTGAGTACTCTGCTACTCACATCAGTGTTTGGCAGAGGGTTCATAGAACCTTATTGAGACTACTTCTCGACCCTTCCTCTTTCGAATAGCACATCGAAAAAATGTACACCTAAATCTTTCCGTGTGAGATCTGATTTCTCTTACTATTTTACGATTGTTCATTTCTCCCAGTGGAAGTAGGAGTCAAAATATTTTCGCATTCGGTGAAGAACGGTACTTTAACTACTTACTTACCCAACGAAGAACACGAAATTAGAATTATATATTAATGCCTTCAGCTGACGTAGAGCGTTGATGTATATCAACGGGGACAGGTGAAAATGTGTGCCACGACCGGGACTCGAACCCGGGATCTCCTGCTTACATGGCAGACGCTCTATTCATCTGAGCCACCGAGGGGACAGAGGACAGCCCGACTGCAAGGACCAACTGGCTCACGCCTCCAGCGAGACTCACATTCTCACCTTGTATGTCCACACAATACATTCGTAGTGTCCCACCCCAACACACTCATTACTCGTGGAAGACATTCTTACCAAGTCCCGTAAGAGTTCGGGGAATATGTGTGCATCCGCACAGAAGAAGGTCATGGCCGGTATTGACAGAACCATAAATTTATATGGATATGGTGTCTGTTCTTGCGGACATGTCCGCTTCTGCCTCTTTCGTGACGATTGGGCAGTGGAAAAACGTTGTTCCCAGCTGTTTCTTGGCCTACCCGGGGGTCTTCTTGTTGCAATGTGGGCAATGAAAGCTTGCTTAGGACGTCAGGTCCCTGGCACACAGATTAAGTGACCCGCCCATTCGAGTCTGTTCTTTTGATATTGTAAAACGTTGGACTGGTCCATAGTCTCATAAATTTCATTATTGTTTCTTTATTGTGTCTCCATCAATCACTGAGCCTTAGATTCTTCTCATTACCTTTCTTTCAAATGTTCAAAAATGGTTCAAATGGCTCTGAGCAATATGGGACTTCTTCTGAGGTCATCAGTCCCCTAGAACTTAGAATTACTTAAACCTAACTAACCTAATGACATCACACACATCCATGCCCGAGGCAGGATTCGAACCTGCGACCTTAGCGGTCGCGCGGTTTCAGACTGTAGTGCCTAGAACCTCTCGGCCACTCCGGCCGGCCTTTCAAATGTTACAAGCTTTTTTGTCTCCCTTTTAGTTAGTGGACAGCTTTCTGAACGATAGAGGACATTATACACTGGAGAGCCAAAGAACATTATACACTGAAGAGCCAAAGAAACTGGTACACCTGCACAATATCGTGTAGGGGCCCCGCCAGCACGCAGAAGTGCCGCGACACGATGTGGCAGGGACTCGACTGATGTCTGAAGTAGTGCTGGAGGAAACTGACACCACGAATCCTGCAGGGCTGTCCATAAATCCTTAAGAGTACGAGGGGATGGAGATCTCCTCTGAACAGCGCGTTCCAAGGCATCCCACACATTCTCAATAATGTTCATGTCTGGGAAGTTTGGTGGCCAGCGGCAGCGTTGAAACTCAGAAGAGTGTTTCTGAAGCCACTCTGTAGCAATTCTGGACGTGTGGGGTGTCGCATTTGTCCTGCTGGAATTGCCAAAGTCCGTCGGAATGCACAATGGACATGAATGGATGCAGGTGATCAGACAAGATTGTTACGTACGTGTCAGCTGTCAAGAGTCGTATCTAGACGAATCAGGGGTCCCACCAAGCTTCCACCAGCTTGAACAGTCCCCTCTTGACATGCAGGGCCCTTGGTTAGATGAGGTTGTTTCCATATCTGTACACATCCATCCGCTAGATGAAATTTCATCATTGTTTCACTATTGGCTGCATTTGTTGCTATAGGACATAAGTACACTTTTCTTCATCAGTAAGAGAGATTCTTCGATGAATGTTGCACAGAATACAATTCACATTTGCTGATGTCTAGCCGGCCGGAGTGGACGAGCGGTTCTAGGCGCTACAGTCTGGAACCGCGCGACCGCAACGGTCGCAGGTTCAAATCCAGCCTAGGGCATTGATGTGTGTGATGTCCTTAGGTTAGTTAGGTTTAAGTAGTTCTAAGTTCTAGGGGACTGATGACCTCAGATGTTCCATAGTGCTCAGAGCCATTTGAACCATTCTTCTGTCGTCGTTGGTCCCGTTGTTACAGGATCTTTTTCCGACCGCAGCGATGTCGGGGGTTTCATGTTTTACGGGATTCCTGATATTCACGGTTCACTCGTGAAATTGTCGTACGGGAAAATCCCCACTTCACCGCTACCTCGGAAATGCTGTGTCACATCGCTCCTGGGTCGACTGTAACTGTACGTTCAGACTCACTTAAATATTGATAACCTGCCATTGTAGCAGCTGTAACCGATCTGACAACTGCGCCCGCCACTAGTTGTCTTATATAGGCGTTGTCGACCGCAGCGCCGTACTCTGTCTGTTTACATATTTCTGTATTTGAATACTCATGTGTATACCAGTTTCTTTGGCGCTTCAATGTAGATTTTCATTTTCGCAGAATGTGGTATGGCTCAGCGGGCATATAGACAACTGGAGCCAGCAGAGATTCTTTCGTTAACATCTATGTACGATTACAACAACTTTACCAACTTCCCACGTACTTGAAGTCATCAACAGGCTTGAACGTGTCTTGGTTAAATGTAAAGCTCTCTTGTGCATATTTGGTCCTGCCTATTTGAAAGAGTTTTTTTTATTATTTATGAGTATTCCTGCTCGACTTGCTGCTATTGCGATCCTTCTATACATCTCTCCAATATCTTGTTTATTCTCGCTCACTAACATGACGCTGTCTGCTTAAGCAAGTTGTTTTTCACAAGAGCGATATTTTCTAAATGCGTGCTGATTATATGTCATTAAATCGTTTCCTTCGAGGTTTCCACAATGTTCAAGCACAGTAGATGGTCAGTTGAGACCTTGGCACATCGTACGCTTAGCTTAAAGGCTCGTTGACAAAAATACTTTATTGTCGTTTCTACATGTTGTCCTTGGTGAGGCGACACTGAAACGAATTTACGATTTGCAGTCTTAGCTTAAGTTACGAAAATATATTTATGCTTATTATGAGGAAGTATGGCATTTGTGTCAAAATAGTAGCTTAAACACTTGACGCGTTGCTAATTCATTTTTCTGAAGAGGGCTTTGCTCTGATGTTTTTGTACTTAGAGGTCACACAGCTGCATACTTCTGAGCAGTACGCCAGGATCAAGAACTTGAAAACCAGTCAGATTTACGCTCATACTAGGGGCATGATTTGCATTGCATGTTGGGTGCTCGCCAAGGCACAGTTCTCGTACCGTGTACCTTGTAAATATCAGCCTCCACGGAGCTGTTAATGTATTCCTGCAGTTTCTCCTGCTTTATGGGGTCTACATCTGCATACATATTCCACGAGCAACCATATGGTGACAAGGCGGAGGGTACCTTCCACCACTGCTAGACATCGCCTTTCCTATTCTAGTCGCAAATGGAGAGGGAGAAAAATGACCATATGGATCTGTACGAGCGCTGATTTCTCTCATCCCAATACCGAACGAGGTAGCGCAGCTGTCAACACACTGGACTCTCATTCGGGAGGACGGCGGTTCAAATCCGCGTCCGGTCGTCCACGTTTAGGTTCTGCACGAGTTCCGTAAATCGGTCCAGGAAAATACCGGGATGGTTCCTCTGAAAGGGCGCGGCCGATTTTCTTCGCCATCCTTGAAATAACCCGAACGTGTCTCCGTCTCTAAAAAATGGTTCAAATGGCTCTGAGCACTATGGGACTCAACTGCTGTGGTCATAAGTCCCCTAGAACTTAGAACTACTTAAACCTAACTAACCGAAGGACAGCACACAACACCCAGCCATCACGAGGCAGAGAAAATCCCTGACCCCGCCGGGAATCGAACCCGGGAACCCGGGCGTGGGAAGCGAGAACGCTACCGCACGACCACGAGATGCGGGCTGTCTCCCTCTCTAATGACCTCTATGTCGAAGGGACGTTAAAACATCAATTTCCTTCCTGATGATTTCTCTTATTATATTACGACTGTTCATTTCTCCCAATCGTGTCCTCGGCGTCCAGGTGCGAGATCTACCTTGGTGGTAGCATAATCGTTCTGCAGTCTGTAGCAAAGGCCGGTCTGAATTTCTCAATAGTGTTCGCCAAAAGAACGTCTTATTCCCTCTGCGGCTCCCATTTGTATTCACGGAGCATTTCGGCAATACTGCCGGGCTGATCAACTCTACCGGTAACAAATCTAGCAGCGCGTGCCAGAATTGCTTTTAAGCCTTCCTTTATCCCAATCTGTTTGGGATCTGACACAGTCTCCAAAAGCGTTGGGTACGCGATCTCCTTTATATACACTACTGACCATTAAAATTGCTACACCAAGAAGAAATGCACATGATAAACGGGTATTCATTGAACAAATATATTATACTAGACCTGACACGTGATTACATTTTCACGCAATTTGGGTGCATAGATCCTGAGAAATCAGTACCCAGAATAACCACCTCTGGCCGTAATAACGGCCTTGATACGCCTGGGCATTGGGTCAAACAGAGCTTGGATGGCGCGTACAGGTACAGCTACCCATGCAGCTTCAACACAATACCACAGTTCATCAGGAGTAGTGACTGGCGTATTGTGACGAGCCAGCTGCTCGGCCACCATTGACCAGACGTTTTCAATTGGTGAGAGATCTGGAGAATGTGCTGACCAGAGCAGCAATCTAACATTTTCTGTATCCAGAAAGGCCTGTACAGGACCTGCAACATGCGGTCGTGCTTTATGCTGCTGAAATGTAGGGTATCACAGGGATCGAATGAAGGGTAGAGCCACGGGTCGTAACACATCTGAAATGTAACGTCCACTGTTCAAAGTGCCGTCAATGCGAACAAGAGGTGACCGAGACGTGTAACCCCATACCATCACGCCGCGTGATACGCCAGTATGGCGATGACGAATACACGCTTCCAATGTGCGTTCACCGCGATGTCGCCAAACACGGATGCGACCATCATGATGCTGTAAACAGAACCTGGATTCATCTGAAAAAATGTCGTTTTGACATTCGTGCACCCAGGTTCGTCGTCGAGTACGCCATCGCAGGCGCTCCTGTCTGTTATGCAGTGTCAAGGGTAACCGCAGCCATGCTCTCCGAGCTGATAGTCCATGCTGCTGCAAAAGCGTGCAGGTGTTTGTTGTCTTGCAAACGTTCCCATCCGTTGACTCAGGGATCGAGACGTGGCTGCATGATCCGTTACAGCCATGCGGATAAGATGCCTGTCATCTCGACTGCTAGTGATACGAGGCCGTTGGGATCCAGCACGGCGTTCCGTATTACCCTCCTGAAGCCACCGATTCCATATTCTGCTAACAGTCATTGGATCTCGACCAGCGCGAGCAGCAATGTCGGACACGATAAACCTCAATCGCGATAGGCTACAAGCCGACCTTTATCAAAGTCGGAAACGTGGTGGTACGCATTTCTCCTCCTTACACGAGGCATCACAACCACGTTTCACCAGGCAACGCCGGTCAAGTGCTGTTTGTGTATGAGAATTCGGTTGGAAATGTTCGTCATGTCAGCACGTTGTAGGTGTCGCCACCGACGCCAAACTTGTATGAATGCTCTGAAAAGCTAATCATTTGTATATCACAGCATCTTCTTCCTGTCGGTTAAATTTCGCGTCTGTAGCACGTCATCTTCGTGGTGTAGTAATTTTAATGGCCAGTAGTGTATAAGCTACACTTTACTGGAATTGTCGCACTGAACCAGAATCGACCATTCGCCTTCCGTACCACCGTTATTACGTGCTTGTTCTGGTTGATATCGCTTTGCGTCGTTACGCCTACGTATTTAATCGAGGCAACTGTGTCAATGAGCACACCACTAATACTATATTCGAACATTACAGAGTTTGATTTCCTACCCATCTGCGTTTTCCAACGTTTGGAGCAAGCTATTGGTTAAACAAGTATTTCGAGACCCGGCCAAATAGCGTCATAGTTTGGCAATAGCAATGTGGAGTTTTTGTTTCGCTTTTGAAAGAAGTCAGGTATCTGTTCCCCTAAAAATGATTATGAGCTGCGTCCACTAATACTTCAGCCTTACCGTAGTGTCTAATAAGAGCGTTCAGCTAAAAGAGAAGTAGATCACTCCCCACTGAACCGGCCATTATTCGTCATAAATCAGCACCGGCTACGTTACACGGCCGCCGCTGCCTTTCTGTGCGCTCTCTGCCCATTAGCGTGCTTTAGTCCACTGCTCAACGTGGGAGTGCCCCAGTAATTACTTAATGGCGGTATAATGCCAAATTGCCAAAAAAAAGGGCTGGCGTATGCGTGGATATTTTTTAATTTTTTTGTTTATTTTTTTTTTTTTTGTCATTTGCGGTTGGACTGCTGCGAATTGCACAAACGTCTATAATCATGAATGCAACATCAGGGCAACGCTCTGAATACGGAGTAGGCCCCTGCTTCATACGGCTCGTACGTCGAGATATTCGTTTTGGTGGCGATTTCGATTCCGTAATCTTCTGTAAGAGTTACAGATGTACCGGTTTTCTGGTAGGGTAGAGAGATTCGCGCAAAGAATTTCGCATCTGCATCAAATTGCACCGTCATCTTGCACATAGTTAACCAGACTATTAACTGAGCAGTTTTATATTTTAAATAATTCGGTCACAGACAACTCGTTACAGAGAAATGCCTACGTGACTAATATTAGTCTCGATAATATTCTTTTACTAGTTCCGTATGAAGCTTAATTATTCGGATTCGTAGTGCATAACACAAACAGCCACAGACTCTGAGCAACAGTTAATAAAGGGAACGAAAAATAATGGGACTTAAAAATACTCAGACGAGCGAAAGTCTCACATGTTGATGTAATGTATCAGCGCTAACTAAATGAACATCAAGTGACGATCATAAAGGTGAGTTAAAAAGTCGTCAGGTGCAACCGTTGAACATAAACACAACCTTTAGCAAAACTTGGCGACGAAAGTCACTTCCAGTCGCTGCCAACTGACATAGCATACACCGGACCCCAAGAAACTGGTACACCTGCCTAATATCGTGTAGGGTTCCCGCGAGCACGCAGAAGTGCCGCAACATGAGGTGGCATGAGCTCGACCGATGTCTGAAGTAGTTCTGGAGGGAACTGACACCATTAATCATGAGGAGCTGACCATAAATCCGTAAGATTAAGAGGGGGTGGAGATCTTTTCTAAACGGCACGTTGCAAGGCATCACAGATATGCTCAATAATATTCGTGTCTGGAGTTTGGTGGCCAGCGGAAGTGTTTAGACTTAAAAGAATGCTCCTGGAGTCAAAAATGGTTCAAATGGCTCTGAGCACTATGGGACTTAACATCTACGGTCATCAGTCCCCTAGAACTTAGAACTACTTAAACCTAACTAACCTAAGGACATCACACAACACCCAGCCATCACGAGGCAGAGAAAATCCCTGACCCCGCCGGGAATCGAACCCGGGAACCCGGGCGTGGGAAGCGAGAACGCTACCGCACGACCACGAGCTGCGGGCGCTCCTGGAGTCATTCTGTAGCCATTCTAGGCGCATGGGGTGTAGCATTGTCGCCGGCCGGTGTGGCCGAGCGGTTCTAAGCGCTTCAGTCTGGAACCGCGCAGCCGCTACGGTCGCAGGTTCGAATCCTGCCTCGGGCATGGATGTGTGTGATGTCCTTAGGTTAGTTAGGTTTAAGTAGTTCTAAGTTCTAGGGGACTGATGACCTCAGATGTTAAGTCCCATAGTGCTCAGAGCCATTTTTTGTAGCGTTGTCCTCATAGAATCGGCCAAGTCTCTCGTGGTGCACAATGGACATGAATGGAGGCAGGTGATCAGACACGATGCTTACGTACGTGTCACATGTCAGAGTCGTATCAGGACGTATCAGGTGTCACATTTCACTCCAACTGCACAAGCACCACACCATTACAGAGCCTCCACCAGACTGAATAGTCCCCTGCTGATATCCAGGGTACATGGATTCCTAAGGTTGTCTCCATACCCATACACGTCCATCCGCTCGATACAGTTTGGAACGAGACTCGTCGGACCAGGCAACATTTTTCCAGAACAATCAAATGTCTTTGTTGACGGGCCCTGGCGAGGCACAAAACTTTGTGTCGTGCAGTCATCAAGGGTACACGAATGGGTCTTCGGCTCCGAAAGCCCATATCGCTGATGTTCCGTTGAAAGGTTCGCACACTGACACTTGTTGATGGCCCAGTATTGAAACCTGCAGCAATTTGAGGAAGCGTTCCACTACTGTCACGTTGAACGATTCTCTTCAGTCGTCGTTGGTCCCGTTCTTGCACGATCTTTTTCCGGCCGGAGCGATGTCGGAGATTTGATATTTTATAGGACTCCAGATATTCACGGTACATTCGCGAAACGGTCGTACGGGAAAATCCTCACTTCATCGCTATCTCGGAGATGCTGTGTCGCATCGCTTGTGGGCCAACTATAAGACGACGTTCAAACTCACTTGACTCTCGAAAACCTGTGACTGTAGCCGCAGTAACCGCTCTAACAACTGCGTCAGACACTTGCGTTATACAGGCGTTGCCGACCGCAGCGTCGAATTCTGCCTGTTTACATATCTCTCTACTTGAAAATGCATGCCTGTACCAGTTTCTTTGGCGCTTCAGTGTAGGAAGAACTATTACAGAACGTAATTGAAAGAAATACTGCGGCGAGGGATTAGCCGAGCGGTCTCAGGCGCTGCAGTCGTGGACTGTGCGGCTGGTCCCGGCGGAGGTTCGAGTCCTCCCTCGGGCATGGGTATGTGTGTTTGTCCTTCGGTTACTTTAGGTTAAGTAGTGTGTAAGCTTAGGGACTGATGACCTTAGCAGTTAAGTCCCGTAAGATTTCACACACATTTGAACATTTTTGAGAGAAATGCGCAATGAGACGAACAGAAAAGTAATCGTCAAATGGGTTTTTTATTCCAGTCTGTGATCACAATATAAAGTCCTTCGACGGTGAGCGGTTTCAGTCAGTAATGATCGTCTTCAGATCTATAATATAAAAATGTACAACTTGTGGGCAGTCATCTTTCAAAACAATACAGTATTTCATATCACGATATACAAACTGGGAAATGTACAGATAAAATAAGGAAAAGTTTACCTTTCTACACCATTTCCTAATGTGATAAAGGCGTAATGGCATCGTTAAAACATATAAATACACTCAGAAAATCATCGTCACGTAGAACTAAAATATGGTGTAAAATAGGCCACATCGTCCACACAGTCATTTTGCAAGTGGCGTTACCGTACGAAACATACTGAAGTGAATGAAAATATGTTTGCCTATATGCTTGATAGATGTCGCTACCGTGTACTTAGATGTATCCTTCATTGACGCAAGAACCATAATTTGATTAGGATACATTAGGTAAAACATGTTGCCTGGTCGGACTAGTATCGTTTCAAATGAACGTGTACGGGTTTGGAGACAACCTCATGAATCCATGGACCCTGCATATCAGCACGGGGCTGTTGAAGTTGGTGGAGGCTCTGTAATGGTGCGTGGCGTGTCCAGTCGGAGTAATATGGGAACCCTGATACGACTCTGACCGGTGACACGTACGTAAGGATCCTGTCGATCATCTGCAACGGTTCAATTTTCGTTGATCCATTATGGATCGTGGGACGACGCCTGGCATGAACTTCTTGATGCAATAATTTACCCGCAGCCGTATATATTGTAGAAATTTACTTTATTTTATGGACTTATATGTGCTACCAGTTTCGGCATTACATTGATGCCATCTTCAGGCCCCACTCGTCATAGTCGTAAAATCGCTATACACAGAAGGAGCCATATAAATGGATCCGTGAATCAAATCGTCCTGCAACAGCAATGCCGAAACTGGTAGCACATATGTCATAAAATAAAATAAATTTCTACAATATATACGGCTGCGGGTAAATTATTGCATCAAGAAATGCAACCGTTCATGTCCATTGTAGAGTCCGACGGACTTTGGCAATTCCAGCAGGGCAGTCCGACACCTCACTCGTCCAGAATTACTACACTTTTGGCTCCAGGAACACTCTTCTGAGTTTAAACACTTCCGTTGACCACCAGACTCCCCAGACATGAGCATTTTGAGCATATCTGAGATACCTTGTAACGTGGTGTTCAGAAGAGATCTTCACCCCCTGGTACTCTTGCGGATTTATGGACAGCCCTGCAGGATTCATGGTGTCAATTCCCTCCAGCGCTAATTCAGACATTAGTCGAGTCTATGCCACGTCGTGTTGCGGCACTTCTGCATGCTCCCGGACGCCCAGCATGATATTAGACAGTTGTATCAGTTTCTTTGGGTCATCGGTGTACATACAGACGAGAAGATATGGGATCAGTTCACCAGCATGTGAGTGTGATCCTGAGTCGGAAGCTGATGTCAACCACATCTTATTTATGTGCCCCAGATTTGACCGTGAACGGTTGGTCTTTCTGAAGACATTGCTGAGTATGGGCTACCATCTTCCTCAATCAGCTTCTTCTCTTTTGTGCACTAAAGACGTTCGTCTATATAAAGTGATAGTTAACTTCATCAAGAGTACTGGTTACAATCTGTAGGTTTTAATGGTGTACGTAAATTATAAATATGTCTTGCTGATGAAGATATTTCAGAATTGGTGTGAATTGTAAGCCAAGACACTTGTAATTATTTTCCAATTCAATTCAATTCAAATCAATTTTTAAAACATTATGTGCAAAACTGTAACAGTTAAGCTTTTTATTCTTGTAAATATGCATTTCTGTATTTGTTTATTCAATTATGTGTACATTTTCAATATGTGTTGCTGATGGCTAAATTGAGTACACACTCAAAGGCCAAATAAACAACAAAAAAAAAGATATGGGATGCAGCCTTTCTACCAGAACGAATAGCGCGTGTGGAAAGCGATAGTGGTGGAGGAGTGCATCAGAGCTACATCAGGGTCGCTGACCGGAACGACAACACGGGATGAGTTGGTGGTTGCAGTGGCGAGCTATTTCTGGAAGCTGCAGCAGAAGCGGTATGGCCGCATCTGGAGCCCGGTGCGTCGTTGGAAGAGCGGCGGCTTCCAGGCGGGTACCGGAAGAGGCGAGCTGGCCAGAACGAGTTTGGGCGGCTGAGCCCGGCAGCAGAGCGGTTTTAAAGTTCCCGTTACCGGCCGGCGCGCTCCCAGTGCGGTGCGTCTGCTGGCGTGGCGTGGACCGGCCTTGCAGCGGATCCCGCGAGCGAGTTGGCAGCGTGGGCGACGCCCCCTCCACCTTCTCTGCGTGGGCGGACGTGGCGCCATCGTTGTGCTCCTCCCGGCGCGCGGTTCGCCATTCGTCTGACAGATGGCGCAGCGTGCGCCCCGGGCTAGCTGAGGAACTTAAGGGGGGTAGGGCGTCAAACGGGCCGACTTGGAGCAGGAGACGCACCACAGGACATTTTAATTTCCACTGTCTATACTTTTACAAATAAATTCATAAAACTTTGTCAGCATGACCAGGAAGGCTTCAGGATTCACACTCATAGCAGTGGAAGTGCAAAAAACATAATAAAATAATTTTTTTTAGGTATGAAATTTCTTCATTTTTTTCGCGTACTATTGGCTGCATTTGTTGCTATAGGTACATTTTTCTTCACATGTAAGAGAGATTCTTTGATGACTTTTGCACAGCATACAAACCATACTTACAGGTGTATGAAACTATAGAATTTTCCAAATCTATTAAAAACTGTGATAACAATTGAGATAAGTAACTACAAAATTTGATTTTTTTCTAAACATAAAAAACGTAACAACTCATTCATTTTTTCATAAATTAAAAGCCGGCCGCGGTGGCCGTGCGGTTCTAGGCGCTGCAGTCCGGAACCGCGGGTCTGCTACGGTCGCAGGTTCGAATCCTGCCTCGGGCATGGATGTGTGTGATGTCTTTAGATTAGTTAGGTTTAAGTAGTTCTAAGTTCTAGGGGACTGATGACCTAAGATGATAAGTCCCATAGTGCTCAGAGCCATTTGAACCATAAATTAAATAGATTCTAGAGTTTCAGTTTGTATGCTGTGCAAAATTCATCGAACAGTCTCTCTTACTTATGAAGAAAAGTGTACCTATAGCAACAAATGCAGCCAATTGTTGTTGTTGTTGTGGTCTTCAGTCCTGAGACTGGTTTGATGCAGCTCTCCATGCTACTCTATCCTGTGCAAGCTTCTTCATCTCCCAGTACCTACTGCAACCTACATCCTTCTGAATCTGCTTAGTGTATTGATCTCTTGGTCTCCCTCTACGATTTTTACCCTCCACGCTGCCCTCCAATACTAAATTGGTGATCCCTTGATGCCTCAGTAAGTGAAAAAATGAAGAAATTTCATATGTAAAAAAAATTATTTTGTTATGTTTTTGAACTTCCGCCGCCACGAGTGTGAATCCTGAATCCTTCCTGACCATGCTGATAGTTTTATGACTTTACTTGTAAAAGTATAGACAGTGGAAATTAAAATGTCCTGTGGTGCCTCTCCTGCTCCAAGTCGGCCCGTTTGACGTCCTACCCCCCTTAAGTCCCCGTTGTTGAAAAGGGCTAAACTAGAGATGGGAAAAAAACGACGGGCTAAAAACGATACCGTTATTTTAGTACTGAATAACCTGTTTTTTTACTAATAACCGAATAAAAAATGTCTATTAGTCAGCAATGGTGCTAAAATTTTTCGTTTTAAGTAAACTTTTTTTTAAAAAAAAAAGAAACAGTAATTTTTATTCGTAAATTTCGCATCGGTTTGAAGTATTGTGTTACATCAGAAAATGCGAAAAGCGATCAATGCTAGTTTAATCACATAGCGTAAGAATTAGTACAGCATTGTTGAACCAATAATGTCCGTTTGATTAACATCTCATGGTTGGGATTCACAGTCATATAATATTTCTTAAAAGACATCATAGTCGCCGTTAACTGTATGAAATATTTATTATTACGGTTGCAATTTCGGCCTTAGGGCGATTTTCAAGTAACACTGCAAAAGTTACCTAAATACAAAAAATACAAAAATGAAGCCCAGGGTGTATATACATAGTTAAACAAACATTTCAAATAATGGACAATACAGGATGGAATGTAACAATACCAGAGAAGGAAAGTTGCTACTCACCATATAGCGGAGATGCTGAGTTGCGATAGGCACAATAAAGAGATTCACACAATCATAGCTTTCGGCCATTAAGACCTTTGTCAGCAGTAGACACACATACACTATGACGTCTTTTAAGAAATAATATCCCCGTTGCCGCGTGTTGTACCTATAACGGTTCGCGTGTAGAACGTGCTGTGTGCAAGTCTTGTCCCCGCCTGGTCTAGTTTCTCGCTGTCTTCGCCGTACATCCGTTGTATTGCAGAACGGCACGAACCCTACCCTGGAAATATTTTTATGAAGTGGCGCAGCAATGAAGTACAATGCGACATTGGCTTTAAAAGGTGAAAGATTTGTCTGCCATTTCTGCGAAATGATAAAAGAGGAAGGAAATTACGGTAACAATAATAAATTAAAAAACTTAACAACGATTCATTCAAAGTATACAATAAAAATAGAGAGTAGCTGATCTTCTGCCGAACCTCACTTCTCAATCTTTAGCACTGATTATTCCTAATACCAAACAGCAGCATGGTCCACTGCCGGCCGGTGTGGCCGTGCGGTTCTAGGCGCTTCAGTCTGGAACCGCGTGACCGCTACGGTCGCAGGTTCGAATCCTGCCTCGGACACGGATGTGTGTGATGTCCTTAGGTTAGTTAGGTTTAAGCAGTTCTAAGTTCTAGGGGACTGATGACCACAGATGTTAAGTCCCATAGTGCTCAGAGCCATTTGAACCATTTTTAGCATGGTCCACTATTACAACATGGTTTTTGAGCGAAGTTTCAAACAATTAGAATCAGTAGGAGAATACTGGTGATTATTTGTAGTGTTCAACCACTGATCACTTTTGGACGAAATCGGCGAACGGTGGACGGACTAAGTTCGCTTTTATTTAGCTATTTAATGTAATATTTTTGTTCTATAATTTTGAAACTGAGCACATTGTTCAGATCCTACCTTTACAACAGGAAATAATAGGAATAAAAAACCGAAAATCCGTTATTTCATAAACTGATTATTTTGAAACGTTTTAACAGTCCAGAAGGGATAGATAACATTCCATAGGAATTTTTTAAATTGTCGGGGGAAAAGCAACAAAGGGACTGGCGTGGAGAAAGAAACCGATATAACTGAAAACCGGTTGTTCCAGCGCTGTGCCCCACCTCTAAGTTAAACTGTGGCTTTCCGACATCACCGATTTCTGCGAATGCTACTTTTCCGTAACTGCGATTTTGGTTTGCGACTTGTCGCAGTTTGGAATTACAGTTTTTGAATTCACAACTTGCACCTCTCTGCCTCTGTCCAAGAGCGGTAACATTACGAGTGCAATGGAAAACCCACTGTCAGATGCGGAGGAGAGAGCGGACAGGTGCGAATAGTACACTTGAAGGGCGCTTCGAGGGGGTAGAGTTCACCTAACAACGTAATGGAAGAGGGAACAGGAATCGACAGGGAAGAGATAGGAAATACAGTATTAAAATCAGAATTTAAAAGAGCTTTGGGCGATGTAAGATGAAATAAGGCAAAAGGAATAGATAACATTCCATAGGAATTTTTAAAATCATCGGGAGAAAGTGGCAACAAAACGACTATTAAACTTGGTGCGTAGAACGTATGAGACTGGAGATATACCACCAGACGTTCGGAAAAATATGGTCTCAGAAATTATGCATCCAGTCGCCTTTTGTGATGATTCAGTTTTTTGTTTTACCGTGACCGATGTCGAATCGCCTAGCTACTGTCCTTCAAATGGTAAACACTTTTAGTGATTGTTTGTAGCATTTGTGGGGTCGTGTAGCTGTGGGTAGATTAAAAAAAAAGTTAGCAGTGAATGTGGCAAGATATCAGGAATGATTTACATCGTAAGATGGACTTCAGACCATTATTTACGGTTATTAGCTTCCATGGGTTTAATCATGGTGCACACATTATTCTGTAAAAATTAATTTATATTTTCGAGTTGCATCACACAAACTTTGTCACAAGCGATGACTTCCACTTCTTTTCAGAATGTAGACATAACAAAGAGAGTGACTAAAGTTGATATTTAAAGAATTTGTGTGGAAGTAGAGATCAATATTTGCATTTTCCAAAGTCGCACAACGATGATAGTAAATTTACATTGGTTTAAATTACGTTCATTATTACAAAGGTAACATGTATTCATTATTGTAACACTAATGTGTGGTATTTACAGAGTCCCTAAAACCAGAGTCCAGGCTGATAATTTTTTTTCACTGAAATTACTTGTAACGTGTTTATTCTTGTTTGATACATACTGATTATGAGGTAGATATCAGAGCTTCAAATGTTGACGACTTCATTTAATGATAATGTTATAATCTCTTTACATTTTACACAGTTACTTTTTTATCAGACAATCATAATTTTATAACATGTCAGTCACTGCCTCCTGAAACGGAATGTCGTTTTCTCCATCATCATAATAATAATAATGTATTTGAGAGTAATTTTGATTTTCGGACGATTCAGCAAACAAGTTTGACCGTTTTTGCTTGTCTTTGTCAATCAAAAACCAGTTGATGGCCAGATTTCTAAGATGGCGGTCAATGCGAGTGTTGATGCCTCGTCGCGCATTTTGAACCAAAAGTACTTTTTATTGCCGTTTATGCGTTTGTATCGTGAGTTTACGAAATCGTGGAAATTAAGATCCAAAGATTATATGGACAAAAAAGAAAGATCATAGACCATTACTAAGATGATAGACGTGTTACGTATTTTCCATCCAAATATTACGCAGGAAAAGGCAAATAAAAGATTCAGTATTCTACGAACAACGTACATGTGGAAGTGCATGTGAATATTTCATTTATAGCCTTTCATGTTTCCATATTTACGTCACTCAGTGTACGAGGTCCACTGCAGGGTACAAATGTTAAATCTTTGAAATCTGCTCCAGCTGCTAGATATCTGTAATTTATAGAGAATCGTTGAGAAACCGGACGGATTTGCGTATAACTGTGTCGTCTTTTCCAGCGTGAGGGCGAAGTAATCCTAACGGCTTATTAAAAGCTATAAAATCAGTTTGGAGAAGGCTGATATAATCGTCAGGTTTTGACTGTAATATTTCACTTAGCAACTTGTCATAGTTCATTTTACCTCTCAGTTTCAACCATTCCCTGGACTAGCTTTTTTTCTTCTTTATAAATAGTGTAATGGTCAGTGCAAGAAACGAATTGTCCCCATTGGTGTCAAATACTTCAAGACACGATGCACGCAGCGCGAGAGCTGCCTCAAAAGTGAGGTTAAGCTTGACAAACTTGGTTTGTACGTCTGCGCATCTGTTTGACAAACAATGGAAAGAAAGCGAATTTGACAAACATATTTGATCGTTTGCAGGGGCCGTTATTTCGCTTTCACAGAAGCGCTGTAACAATACTACACTTTCTCCTTTACTACAGAGAAAATTGTCACTCTGCTGTTAATATTTACTTCGGCGTGTAATACATAAAACATACGAACGCACAACATCGACTCCTCTAAACTTTTTACTGTTCTCAACTGGTGTTGCTCGTACAATTCTTACACTACACGTCGTAAATGAGTTTATTGCTGGCTACAAACATTTTATCGTTAATGTACCGCTAGTTACATCAGATCCGTCTACTATGGCATAACTGTTCAAGTAATTTCATCTGCGAGAATGTTTCTAAATTGTTCGTTTAATTACATATGAGCGGGGAACCTCGATTCCCTGTAACGGTTACATTCTGACCGCACACGTGGCTCTTTGGCTCGCTTTTATGTTTATCAGGGACGTATAATTATTATTCCTCGATGATATTTGTTTTGCTCCTTGTTTTCTACTAGCAAAGATGTATGAAATTAAACTGCGGCCATCACGTGACGTATGAAGAAGGCAGGAGATAATGTAACATCTGGTTGCTTTGTATCAATTATGGCTACTGCTCCTCTTCCTTCTTAAATACCACTAAATTCTACAAGAGTATAGATTACTGGAGGACGAGTGTGGATTGCTATAATATGACAGTTTCTGAAAGTCAAATCTATTTAGTACAGTTTATGGCAGGATTTTCAGTTGTGTTGGATGCTACACTGAAGAGCCAAAGAAACTGGTGCACTTGTCTAATATCATGTAGGGCTCCCGCGAGCAACATGACGTAGCATGCACTCGACTAGTGCCTGAAGTCAGTACAGACATTGGACTGTTGATGACTAGAAACATGTTGCTCGTCGGACGAGTCTCGTTTCAAATTGTTTCGAGCAGATGGACGTGTACGGGTATGGAGAGAACCTGAATGTTTGGACCCAGCATGTCAGCAGGGGAATGTTGAAGCTGGTGGACGCTCCATGATGTGGGGTGTGTGAAGTTGGAGTCATATTTCTTTCTCGGGCCTTTGCCCCGCTTCAACGTGGGGTTGGATTTGTTATGACGGATTTGACAGTGTGGCAGGGGGGCCGGATGCCATTCCTGCCGCCACCCCGAACCCCCTGGGACGGAAGTAGTGTACCCCAGCTGTCTGCATCTAGTGTAAATCATGAAATAGTGCGAACGTTTTCAAATGTCTGTGAGTCGTGTAACTGAGACGTAACTTGGGGACCAGCCCGGTATTCGCCTAGCGGGATGTGGAAAACCGCCTAAAAACCGCATCCAGGCTGGCCGGCATACCGGTCCTCGTCGTTAATCCGCCGGGCGGATTCGATCCGGGGCCGGCGCGCCTACCCGAGTCCAGGAAGCAGCGCATTAGCGCTCTTTTTTTTAAATCTCATTTTGTTCGCGTTCGTTTGTTGCATCTGCTCGGTGCGGACGTCGTAAGACACCCGTTTAAGTTCGTTGTTGATCGATTAACTCAGTTTTTTTATTACAAAGAGCTGCTAACCCTCTGGCCGAACACGCTGAGCTACCGTGCCGGTGGCTCTCGGCTACCCCGGCGGGTCAGTTGGAGTCATATGGGACCCTTAATATGTATAGATACTACTCTGACAGGTGACACGTACGTCTGATCACCTGCATCCAACCGAGCGAGGTGGCTCAGTGGTTAGACACTGGACTCGCATTCGGGAGGACGACGGTTCAATCCCGCGTCCGGCCATCCTGATTTAGGTTTTCCGTGATTTCCCTAAATCACTCCAGGCAAATGCCGGGATGGTTCCTCTGAATGGGCACGGCCGAATTCCTTCCCCATCCTTCCCTAATCCGATGAGACCGATGACCTCGCTGTCTGGTCTCCTTCCCCGAAACCAACCAACCAACCAACCTGCATCCATTCATGCCCATTGTGCATTCCGACGGACCTGGGCAGTTTCAGCAGGACAATGCGACACCCTAGACGTCCACAATTGTTACAGAGTGGCTCCAGCCGGCCGTTGTGGTCGAGCGGTTCTAGGCGCTTCAGTCTGAAAACGCGCTACCGCTACGGTCGCAGGTTCGAATCCTGCCTCAGGCATGGGTGTGTGTGATATCCTTAGGTTGGTTGGGTTTAAGTAGTTCCAAGTCCTAGGGGACTTATGACCTCAGATGTTAAGTCCCATAGTGCTCAGAGTCATTTGAACCATTTTGGAGAGTGGCTCCAGGAACACTCTTCTGAGTTTAAACATTTCCGCTGGCAACCAAACTCCCCAGTCATGAACATTATTGAACATATCTGGGATGTATTGCTCGAACTCTTACGGATTTATGGACAACCCTGCAGGATTCATGGTGTCAGTTCCCTCCAGCCCTACTTGAATCGATGCCACGTCGTGTTGCGGTACTTCTGCGTGATCGCGGGGGTCCTACACGATATTAGGCAGGTGTAGTGGTTTCTTTGGCTTTTCAGTGTATCATGAAATTGTACACCGAGTTTAATAATTTAAAATACTCTGCCAACCTACTCATTAAGAGGCATACGCTACTTTAAACGGTTAACACAATAAGTCAAGCAGTTAAAATAGAAACTGTGCGTACATCTTAAAGCACCGTAATTCACGACGCTCAGGTTACGCTGATTGTATTCTTCCTTATTTGAGAGGTAGCTATGAAACTTAAACAATCAATTTGAACTTTCTTGGAGCATTTTCTCGCTGACGCACGCCACTTCCCCCCACCCCAACCCCAGAAAAGAGTGAAAGCAAAAAACATCCCTTACATTTTTCGCTGTACATGCATTAAAACTTCCGTGTCAGGCAAGACATTTTATTCATCGTTTCTTTACTACTGACTCTTTTCGGAACACATTCTGCAGACAGTATCCACAGATACCACTGAATGTGCCTGCAAAATAGTATCATAACGGCACATAGTTCGGGAGATATGACTGCATAAACATAGAGATGCGTTGTGAACCAGCTTTTCCTTAAAAGCGAGCTCAAATTGCCCAGACTATACTCATCCAGTTTTTGATTATGGAAACACTTATCGCCTTCCGACAAACAAATAAAACCAACATAGACTGTTGCGTCTTCAACCGTAAAGATTTATATGCTTACGATCAAGTATTTGTAACGTAATTAGACATTTGAAGCTGTTTTATGCATGGGAGCTCTGTCCTTCAAAGAATCTAAGTTGGAGATTGCTGGTGGAGACTACGACAAAGATTAGAAAAAGCGTGCTGAAAAATAATGTCTGCTAATTTTTTTGTAAGATTACGTAATGTTTTTAAAATCAAACACTCTGTGTTTACGCTTTACACATTTATTCTTCATGTCTACATATTCTTTTCTCAACATAGTCACCGTAGCGCCGAACACATTTCTCCCAACGAGAGTCCAGTTTGTTGATACCGTCGCTGTAGAACGTTTTACTTTGTTGTCGGAATCTGAACCTCACTTCTGCCTGGACCGCTTCATCACAACCAAAGTGGAGTCCTCGTACGCGTTCATTATGTTTTGGAAACAGGTTCAAAATGGTTCAAATGGCTCTGAGCACTATGGGACTCAACTGCTGAGGTCATAAGTCCCCTAGAACTTAGAACTACTTAAAGCTAACTAACCTAAGGACAACACACACATCCATGCCCGAGGCAGGATTCGAACCTGCGACCGTAGCGGTCGCGCGGTTCCAGACTGTAGCGCCAGAACCGCTCGGCCACCAGCGGCCGGCTTGGAAACAGGTAAAAATAGGATGGGGCCACGGCGTTATTGTATGGATGTGATCGATGGCAGTAAACCGAAGGCGTCTGATTGTTGCAGCTCTCGTATGTGGTCTTGCATTGTCATGCTGAAGTAGACCGTGGGCCATGTGTGGACGAACTCTTTGAATTCCAAGCTCGGATACAGCACACTGTTTCTCACGCACCGACAGAGATACGTACACATCGCCATGTAACACGATACATTTCGGAGTCCTCTTGCGGCAGAGGGCTGCAAATATGTACACGTGAAGAATAATGATGTAGAATGTTAATAACGTTTCTTTTATTCGAAAAGCTTCAACAGTTTCACATCAAAAATTCAGAGGCACTACTCTTCAACAGGCCACCGTGCAAGACAAACTGAGTAAGCTGGTCGCACCTGCGTGAGGCGTAGCGTCTTGCGGCGCGCCTGTGTGTATAAAGTAGGAGAAGGTAGAGGCAGACAGCTGCATACAATGAGTCATTGTTATCGCATGATAGATGCGCTCTGATCCAGTAGCTAGCTGCAAGTAGTTTCTGAGCCGTGCTGCGGCTCGCGTTGGTGCTGTTTGTAGGTTTCCGTCCTTTGTTGGAGGCCAGACCGTATCATTTAGTTGGCATGGTTGCAGTTGTTTGTCTTCTTCTCATCCCGACTGGCGCCACTCGTTTCGCAAGCGTTGCCTGTCAGACAGTGGCAGCAGCGGCGGTTACCGATATGTAGTAACTGTTGCCCTATCTTTGGGGCGACGTCGTGGTTTTTCCGTGTTGTGTGAGTGTGGCAGTTCGGTTGAGGAGCCAGGTCTGCGCAGCGTGGAAACACGCTGGGACCGCTGGCGGCATGCATGGACTGCCGGATGGAAGGGCTGTGATCACGAGGGTGCACGTCCTTGTCGTAAACCAGATCCAGCAAGCTTTAAGAGGAGTGCATTCCAATACAAGTAGAGCAGAGTCAGTCACCCGTGTGGGCCCCATAGTACATGTGTGATGTTGTGACACATTATCATCGTGCCATCATGTGCAGTTTGGTGATCTGCGTACCGCTCAGTACTTGAACACCCTACTGTATTAAAAGCACTTGGCTCAGTGATTAGACAATGTGGTTACTCAACTGTGAATTAATAAAGCAGTGAAGAGATTTGTTTCATTCTGCCAACCGTCGTCAGAGTTGTTGCAGTCAGTTCAGTGTGCGTTTGTGTGCCTAACGAATTTGATGTCACTCATTTGGTACTTGGTTTTGGCTCACTTTGCGATTGTTCCCAGAATGACGTGTGGTTGCTGATACTGGTTGGTTATATTTCAGTTTTGCCTCGCCCGCAAATCGAGTGGCGTTTTAGTTACTGTTAGTTTGTCTGGTGTTCTGTACTGTGACTTGTGTGTTCAGATTTTCGGGTTTGTGGAATCGGATGGAAATATGTTAGTGATTCTTTTCTCGTTCCAGGTGCTGTAAACACAGTATTCTGTGGATGTAGTGCAGACCGCCGGTTCCGGCTTTGACGTATTGTTCCATCATTGCATTTGGTTTATCGGACGTCAGGTAGCTTCAGCAAGATTATAATTAGCCCTTCATTAGACTGTACTAGTCTGAGTTACCATCTTGCGAAGTGAATGCAAATCTTGGCTGCCTATCTCATCGTTCGCGAAAGTGTTTGTTGCCGTACCTTCTCAGAGGTCGATTCCTGGAGCACCGTCTGTGACTGGTCCTTGTGTTTATTATTGTATTATTTATTACCATACCTTGTAATGCCTACATTAAAGGTTATGTATGTCTAGTTAATAGTTCCGGTCGTCTTCTGGAATAGATCTAGCAGTGTAAGGATTGTGTTACAAGGTTACTATCATCTTATTTTCACCCGTTTGGTGGTCACTTACTTGTTTCTTTTAATTAACCTTTGCTTGTATTTGCTGTTTTTACAGCAGGTTTCTAAATTCTTTATATAATTGCTGTTCCTGGCGTGTAAAGCCTTCAGCCGTGATTGTGATCATTTGCTTTGAAAAAAATAATTCTGTATTTGTATTTTAGCAGTAAGCCTTAAAACCTTATTTACTGCCATTCCTGGCGTCTGATACCTTCTGCTGTGTTAGTGGCCACTTACCTTAAAATTTCAATACCTGTAAGTTGTAACTGCATCGAGTTCTTAAAGATTTTTAATTTATTGCCATTCTTGGCTTGTAAGGCCTTCAGCCATCATCGCAGTAGCTTTTTTTTTTAAAAAAAAAAAAAACAACAACAACATGATCTGTATTTTATGGTGATTTGCTAAATTGTAACGCACTGAAAACACTATTATTTACACAGTTGCTTATTCCTTCATTAATAACGTGTGGTATTGTTTTTATTTATTGTTGAGCCTGGAATTACTGTTTTAAAAATAAATGTGTGTAACTGTAAAAGGCAACCAATAGTAATTGATTACGGCCCCGTCCACAATCGTAACCGAATCCTGCCTTTCCTTGACTATCAGGTTTCACTTTCGTCTGTGGCCGAAAGCTGTCAGCATCTTACCGACTATGAAATTGTCAAGTAGTTAAAATTGTATATTTGGGAAAGAAAACTATATTTCTTTCGATTATTGCGACTTTCATCAATTATTACTAATTTGTTTAGTTATTAGTGTGAATGCGAAGTATTAACCCTAGGACGCCTAAGGGGGGGGGGTGTTGTTGAACCCACAATTTTTTTATGTCCCCTGCTTTTGCCCAAGTAACTTTCATACTACATATTCCCTTTGAGTTATTGTTTGTTGGCTATTTTATGAAACGTTAGAGTCAATATATTTTATAGAAAATTCCTGCTTTGAAAGAAAAAATAAATAAACTTATTATGGGTCCAACAAACCCCCCCCCCCTCCCCTTAGGCTTCCATGCTATAGAAAATTTCCCTTAGTAGGATTTTGTATTTCTCGTCTCCACAACAATGCAAGTTAGTTTCTTGTTGCTTGGTATCCTTGATATTCACAATAATCGGTTTACTTTCAGAGGAAGTGATTGTTGATGTCAGTCAGCTGTTATTTATCTTGTAAACTTGCAGTGAGTTAGTGCAGTTCCCAACATGTAGGCCTCCAGTAACTCTGGTGTCCTATACAGCAAAAACGAAACCAAGTAAGAACTTACTGGTGTTGTCAACAATGCACCAAGATAAAGGCACTGTTGGAGGAGAGAAGAATTAAACCGAGATAAATGCATATTATTATTCCACTAAAGGTGGAATTGATACCATTGATCAAATGGCGCGTATGTACACCTACTCTATCTGTATTTTACTCTCTCATCGAAATTTGTGCTATCAATGCAACCACCATATTCATCCAGCAACATCCAAGATGGAATGAAAAGAAACACAACAAACGGAAACTTTATCTTCTGCAAGCTGGGATGGAACTAGTGAAATTGCAGGTAGAAGAAAGAAGTGCCAATGCAAGAAGGTTATCTAACCAAATTGTTCAATCAATGGAGACTATTCTAGAAACGAAAATCAAAGAAGTGACAACATAAGCACGTCAGCTTCCTGCAGGGAAAGGTCGGTGCCATGTTTGTGTAAAAAAGCTAAAACAAAGAAGCAGAAATACAACAATCTAAGTAAACCAAAACAGTATTGTGGACAGTGTCATAAACATGTGTGTAACACACATTCAGAAAAAATTGTGAAGTGTCTCTCTTGCCTTGAAGTTGAGGCCTCAGAGTAGTGTATTGTATATGAAAACATCTGTATTTTGTATTGTAATATGTCAATTTTTTATTCACTCAATCCAATATTTATAACAATTAACCACATTTATAAACCGATGCCTTAGTTAAAATACATAAACCATTTTGAAAGTTGTAATTTTTCGTCAGTAAACTTATTTAATACCTGTGGGCTCGCCTAACCCCCCCCCCCCCTTAGGCATCCAAGTTAGAAAAAAAGGCTCGGGCGTCCTAGGGTTAAATAAATGAATATTATTATGTTTCTAAATGGAGTATACGCTAGCGTGAGAACTGTGTAATGAAAGAGTGAATCGTACTCAGGGAAAATTGTAAATTGCAACTAGCCAATTTAGGGGACTGAGAAAACATGGTACATTTTACGACGATTTTGTTATTTAAAGAGCGAGTTATTTTGATATTTGTGGATTTTGTAAATTTGTTGTTTTGATAAATTCTTCATGAAAGCTATCAGTTGTGATTGGTGAAAAATAAACTGCCCAGTGTAATACTAATATTGGATTGGTTAGGAAGAATATCAGCCAATCAGAGGACAGAACATTTGCGCGTATTTTGTGGTCTAGGAGAATTGTTTTGTGAAGCCTAGGTTCAGTTCGGAGCTCAGCCAGCATCGTGTTCGAACGTAGATATACGGAGCTCTGAATAGATGTAAAAATTTGACGGAATAATGGTTAAAACTTGATCGTGAAGTGCCGCAAAGCGGACGCGAACGTTTCCAAAAGACGAACACGTGGAATTTCGATTTTAATGTGTAAAGTGTGACTTTTGAATAACTCTGCATGGCGTGTTATACAAGACGCGACCGCAAACTGAATATTCGTAGTGATCAGATTGTGTAATATTTGAACGAGCAAAATGGAAATGAGCGTATGGCATCGTTGGCCGAGAGGCGCCTATTCGGGGACGCTCGGCAACCAATTGTAACTCTTATTTCATTCGACGTCACATTGAGCGACTCGCGCGCCCATGATAATGATGAAATGATGATGAGGACGACACAACACCCAGTCCACGAGCGTAGAAAATCTCCATCCCGGCCGGGAATCGAACCCGGCGCCGCTTGTATGGGAGGCGATCACGTTAGCACCCAGCTAAGCAGGCAAGTATTCTGTCACAGATAATTCGTTTTGAAATACTTTCCGCTATTAGTTTTTTCGGTTTGATACCGTAAGTTGGCAGTGTTTCTGGATCAAACAATTGTCAACGAATCAATGTTATCTCTCACAAACTACCTTTCAATCGATCGCTCGGTTAACCTGATACTGAAATCTGTTGCAGCCGTTGGATTCGCATAATGCTACTGGTTTTGCTGCAGCTTTTCTAGTGGAGGAACATCGTTCATTTTTAACCTGATCTGGATAACAAACACCCGGAATTTCTGATAAACACGGGTAATGGTGGGGAGAAAAAGGCTGGTCCGCTTCTTCTAAACATTCTAGATAGTGGATCTCTGTCCAGTGAGCCGAAGAGAACAAAAATAGTGACAATTTTGAAAACAGGTAAACCAGCTAAGCACACTCAAAGTTTCATACCAATTTCTCTTTTGAGCCGTACTCTTGGCCAGGCTCATCTATAATAGAATTAGCGGCTTCATTCTGGAACATAGCCCAGGAGAGCAGCAGGTTTCAGGCCACAGAGAAGTTGCTGCGTCCAGGTACTGGCCCTAACAACTTTCATAGTGACTGGTTTCCAAGAAAACGTGAAGACAATTGTCGGGTTCGTAGACCTAACCGCGGCATATAGCACCGTCTGGAGAGAGGCGATGATGTACAAATTACTAAAAACACTCCAATGCCGAAAAACTGTAACTGTCATCAACACCGTGATAAACTATAGATATTTCCGTGTTTATTTGGGAAAAACTGAGAGCAAGGAGAGGAAATTAAGTAATGGTGTACCACAGGGCTCCGTGTTAGCCCTCCTATTATTCAACCTACATATCTCCGATCTCCCCACTACCAGGTCAACAAAATTCTGCTACGCGGACGATTTCGCTTTTGTTCGTAGGACCAAGGATCTGGGACGAACGGAAACAATTCTCACAGAGCATTTAGTCTTTATGAGCTCCTATTTTAGAAAGTGGCGACTTAAACCCATTACAAGTAAAATTGAAGTATGTACATCTCACCCGAAAAACAAACAAGCTAACGTGGAGCTTATAGTGAAACTTAACGGAACCACTCTTTGCCATAACAAGTACTCTAAGTTCTTGGTGTCACCCCTGACCACACGCTTTCGTACAGAAAAAATCTTGAAAATACTGCTACCAAGATAAAAACTCGTAACAATATTATTAAAACGTTGTGTGGAATGACATGGGGAGCTTCGCATATACCTTGCGCACATGATCCATTGTGTTTGTCTTCTCAGCAGCCGAGTATTGTACCCCAGTGTGGTTAAACAGCTGCCACACCAACTTGACCGACGTCTAGTTGAACCACACTATGCGGTTAATAACTGGGGCCATCCAACCAACACCGACTGATTGGCTTCCTCTGCTGAGCAACATCTGTCCACCCGCACTCCACAGAAGGGAGGTCTTGCTTAGGAAATACCGTAAGCTACAGGAGAACCTGGAATTATCCATACAGGAAGACACACAAAGTTTACGACGAAATAGGCTCCGTTCAAGAAACCCACCATTACGGCAAGCAGAACAGCTGGATGCCAGTAACACTGTGGTGAGAGACCTGTGGCATCAGAACTGTCGCCTTACTGAAAATCCTGAAGAGCGCGAGTGGTTCCGAAAGTATAATTGTGATACTGCTGGCACAGAACTCGACAGGAAACTCTTGGTCAAATTGAACAGAGCTCGCACTGGGCATGGACGACGCGCAGACTGTCTTTACAAAAAAAATGGTTCAAATTACTCTGAGCACTATTGGACTTAACATCTGAGGTCATCAGTCTGCTAGACTTAGAACTACTTAAACCTAACTAACCTAAGGATATCACACACATCCATGCACGAGGCAGGATTCGAACCTGCGACCGTTGCAGCAGCGCGGTTCCGGACTGAAGCGCCTTGAACCGCTCGGCCACAGCGGCCGGCACTGCCTTTACAAAAGGGGTGCTACAGAGTCTCCAGTTTGTAACTGTGAGGCTCCGAAACAGACTATCAAGCACATTAGATATGAGTGCTCCCTGCGTTCGTGCCAGGGGAGTTGGAGCGACCTCATGAAAACTGATGATATTGCTCTTATATGGATTAGAAACCTAGATGTTTACATTTAGTTTTATATGTAGTTTTGTATTTTCATGTTCCTGCTATATATAGCATTACTAATGTTATACACCTGTAATTTTAAACTGAATGTGAACCATACTAATAAATAAACTGGGAAGGTGTGCGGACCAGACAGCAGAGAAGAAATCACTGCATAGTGAGTGGGACTGTTTTCTGCACCTACATCTACAGCTACGTGACTACTCTGCAAATCACATTCAAGGGCCTGGCAGAGGGTCTATCGAACCACCTCCACAATAATTCTCTATTATTTTAGATCTTGAACAGCGCGCGGCAAAAAACAAATACCGATATCTTTCCGTGCGATCTTCAGGTTTGGCTGATTTATCTTGGAAACGAAGTTTAACTGATTCCTTTTAGCACTTATGTGGGTGCCTCACACTTTTTTTATTTAGGGTCAAGTCTCAATTTTCACATCACACAAATATCTTAATCAGTTTCAAAAGCTTCTGGAACTCTAGAAGCCGGCCGGTGTGGCCGAGCGGTTCAAGGCGCTACAGTCTGGAACCGCGCGACCGCTACGGGCACAGGTTCGAATCCTGCAACGGGCATGGCTGTGGGTGATGTCCTTAGGTTAGTTAGGTTTAAGTAGTTCTAAGTTCTAGGGGATGATGACCTCAGATGTTAAGTCCCATAGTGCTCAGAGCCATTTGAATCATTTTTTTGAACTCTAGAAATACGGAATCAATTTGACATCCCTGGTTAATAGCACTCAACACTTCGTGTGAGCAGAGCTAGCTGTGTTTCACAATAACGGTGTCTTCTAAATCCCTGTTGACTCCGTGTCAATTGACCGTTCTCTTCGAGGTAATTTATTATGTTCGAATACAATATATGTCCCAAAATCCTGCTGCATATCGACGTTAACGAAGTGGATCTGTAATTTAGTGAATTACTTCTACTACTTTTCTTGAATATTGGTGTGACCTCTGCAGCTTTCAGTTCTTTGGGAATGGATGTTTCGTCGAGCTAGCGGTTGTATATCATCGTTAAGTATGGAGCTATTGCATCAGCATACTCTGAAAGGAACCTAATTGGTGTACAGTCTGGACTAGAATTACTTTTATTAAGTGATCCAAGTTACGTCAGTAATCGTAGGATATCTAGCGCTAAGTTTCTTATGTAGGACGAACAACAAATTAATGGCTTCGTTACATGCTCTACCTTTACATGACACTAAATCGACATCCACAGTTCAGCGATGCGGCTCTGAAACGAGCTCCCTTGTAACCTACGTATTATCCGAAACCACACTGTTTACAAGAAGTACTACTCTGAGGTTATGTTATTGTGGGTCTCATCGAAACAGTCGGAAGGCTGATTTGCCCCCTACCATCCTCCCCCCCTTCTCCCAGAAAAAAAGAAGAAGCTGCAAATCGGAGAACCTCTGGTGTAGTATATCTACACTACTGGCCATTAAAATTGCTACACCACGAAGATGACGTGCTACAGGTGCGAAATTTAACCGACAGGAAGAACATGCTGTGATATACAAATGATTGGCTTTTCAGAGCATTCACACAAGGTTGGCGCCGGTGGCGACACCTACAACGTGCTCACGTGAGTATAGTTTCCAACCGATTTCTCGTACACAGACAGCAGTTGACCGGCGTTGCCTGGTGAAACGTTGTTGTGATGCCTCGTGTAAGGAGGAAAAATGCGTACCGTCACGTTTCGGACTTTGATAAAGGTCGGGTTGTAGCCTATCGCGATTACGGTTTATCGTATCGCGACATTGATACTCGCGTTGGTCGAGACCCAATGACTGTTAGCAGAATATGGAATCGGTGGGTTCAGGAGGGTAATACGGAACGCCGTGTTGGATCCCAACGGCCTCGTATCACTAGCAGTCGAGATGACAGGCATCTTATCCGCATGGCTGTAACGGATCGTGCAGCCACGTCTCGATCCGTGAGTCAACAGACGGGGACGTTTGCAAGACAACAACCATCTGCACGAACAGTTCGACGACGTCTGCAGCATCATGGACTATCAGCTCGGAGATCGTGGCTGCTGTTATCCTTGACCCTGCATCACAGACAGGAGCGCCTGCGATAGTGTACTCAACGACGAACCTGGGTGCACGAATGAGGATCCGTCATTTTTTCGGATGAATCCAGGTTCTGCTTACAGCACCATGGTGGTCGCATCCGCGTTTGGCGACATCGCGGTTAACGCACATTGGAAGCTTGTATTCGTCATCGCCATACTGGCATATCACCCGGTGTGATGGTATGGGGTGCCATTGGTTACACGTCTCGGTCACCTCTTGTTCGCCTTGTCGGCACTTTGAACAGTGGACGTTACATTTCAGA
The DNA here is from genome assembly GCF_023898315.1 of Schistocerca nitens. Taxonomy (NCBI): domain Eukaryota; kingdom Metazoa; phylum Arthropoda; class Insecta; order Orthoptera; family Acrididae; genus Schistocerca; species Schistocerca nitens. The sequence continues at coordinate 99,228,897 of NC_064623.1, read as the reverse complement.
TGTGTTACGACCCGTGGCTCTACCCTTCATTCGATCCCTGCGAAACCCTACATTTCAGCAGGATAATTCACGACCGCATGTTGCAGGTCCTGTACGGGCCCCCAGATCTCTCACCAATTGGAAACGTCTGGTCAATGGTGGCCGAGCAACTGGCTCGTCACAATACGCGAGTCACTACTCTTGATGAACTGTGGTATCGTATTGAACCTGCATGGGCAGCTGTACTTGTAAACGCCATCCAAGCTCTGTTTGACTCAATGCACAGGCGTATCAAGGCCGTTATTACGGCCTGAGGTCGTTGTTCTGGGTACTGATTTGTCAGGATCTATGCACCCAAATTGCGTGAAAATGTAATCACATGTCAGTTCTAGTATAATATATTTGTCCAATGAATACCCGTTTATCATCTGCATTTCTTCTTGGTGTAGCAATTTTAATGGCCAGTAGTGTATGATTCGTATATGATGAGTGTGCGCATGTGCCTTTTTATCCAAACCGTTAGAGACTTAAATAGGTAACACTTGCATTACTTGCGGCATATAAGACTAATGCGCAAGCTGAAGTGCTATGGGTGAGCACTGACTAAATACCAGTGCCAAGCACCGTGAACGATTGCAGAAATCACGTCTGAGAATTCTGCGCCACAGAACAGCGGGGCGCCCGCCGCCTTAGTTATGAAGACAGCTTTGACAGGAGCGCGTGTGCCTGCCGAGGCATTTAATTCCCTGTTCTGCGGGCAATTAACATACAATGGGTAATATTGTTCGAGTCTTTAGCTGTCAGGTGACTTTTCAGGGCAGCCGAACGAGTGGTCTGTCTGCCTGGCCTTGCTACCGCTCCGCCAGCTCCTCTGGGCACGCGCGTACGGTCTACTCTCTGCAGTGTGTGGCGAAGGGTTCTTCGTAATGATAATAGCGATTTTCAGTCCTATTTCATGAAGGGGGACAAATAAGTATGCAATCTGAGCAACAAACTTGACTGTGTTGCACACCTGTTCAGTCTTCAAAAGCACAGTGAGATGGTCAAAACGAATTTGAACGGAACAGTATTCACGTCTAACTAAAGCCACTTTTTCACATTGAAAATACTTCTTCTGGCTACGAGGTCGGGTAAGAAGCGGACATAACAATATCATAGTTTGAAAATGTAATTAATGTGGTGTTTGATATTAAATTGCTTGAATGCAGAACTGATGTTAAATCTGAATAAGTGGCTTTAGTCAGATATGCAGATTTTTCTGATACATTTTGCTTTGAGCGTTTCATTAAAATCCCAGGCAAAAATGAATGTGTGTGTGTAGTACTCTCAGGTCTGTAGAAAATGTTTGTTGTTCAGACACCCCAGTTATTTTAAGCTGACGGAAATATAGCAATATGTCACAACATTGATATACATGTGTTTTCTTTTTTTGTCCTATTATATCGATATCTTGTTTGCGCGAAGTGCAGGGAAGCTAAGGCCAAATGACTGAACAAAAGAAGAAATCGAAAAACAAACAAGTGTGTAAGCATATGGAAAGGTCAAAACAACCTCCGATGGAGTTTGAAGCAAAGGCGGCAACATTAAGAGTGCAATGGGAGTCCCGCAGTTAAATGCAGAGGAGAGACCGGATAGGTGCAAAGAGTACATAGATGGCCTCTATAAGGGGGACATCTTGTTTGATGACCTGATATAAGAAGAAACAGGACGGGGAAGAGATAAGTCTGCGGAGTTGGGTGGCTACAAGAAGTGTTTAAACTCAGAAGAGTCTTCCTGGAGCCATTCTGTAGCACTTGAGGATGTGTGGGGTGGCGCATTGTCCTGCTGGAATTGCCCGAGTCCTTCGGAATGCAAACGGACATGAATGGATGCAGGTGATCAGACGGGATGCTTCCGTACGTGTCACCTGTCAGAGTTGTATCTATACGTATCAAGGGTCCCATATCACTCCAACTGCACACGCCCCACATCATTACAGAGCATCCACCAGTTTCAACATTCCCCTGCTGACATGCAGGTCTATGGATTCATGAGGTTCTCTCCATACCCGTACAGTTCCATCCGCTCGATAAAATTTGAAACCAGACAAGGCAACATGTTTCCAGTCATCAACAGTCCAATGTCGGTGTTGACGGGTCCAGGCGACGTGTAAAGCTTTGTGTCTTGCAGTCATCAAGGATACACGAGTGGGCCTTCGTCTACGAAAGCCGATGTGGATGGTGTTTTGTTGAATGGTTCGCACGCTGACACTTGTTGATAGCCCAGCATTGACATCTGCAACAATTTGCGGAAGGGTTGCACTTCTGTCACTTTGAACGATTCTCTTCAGTCGTCGTCGGTTGCGTTGTTGCATAATCTTTTTCAGTTCGCGCTGATGTCGGAGATTTACCGGATTCGTGATATTCACGATACACTCGTGAAATGGTCGTACAGGGAAATCCCCACTTCATCGCTACCTCGGAGATGCTGTATCCCATCGCTCTTGCGCCGGTTGTAACACCACGTTCAAACTCACTTAAATCTTGATAACCTGCCATTGTAGCCGCAGTAACCGATCTAACAACTGGACCAGATACTTGTCTTATATAGGCGTTGCCGACTGCGGCGTAGTTTTCTACTTGTTTACATATCTCTGTATTTGCATACGTATACCTATACCAGTTTCTTTGTCGCTTCAGTTTATTTACGTAATATGGTTCGAATGGCTCTGAGCACTATGGGACTTAACTTCTCAGGTCATCAGTCCCCTAGAACTTAGAACTACTTAAATCTAACTAACCTAAGGACATCACACACATCCATGCCCGAGGCAGGATTCGAACCTGCGACCGTAGCGGTCACGCGGTTCCAAACTGAAGTGCTTAGAACCGCACGGCCACACCGGCCGGCTATTTACGTAATACTAGCCGTAGTTGTGTGCATCTGCGAAGATAGACTGACATTCACGGAGGTTTCTGGGTGTTTCACTTCTCTTGTCAGGCAGTTTCGTACAGATTTCATCACGTTCTACGTATATGGACTGCTAGACAGCGGGGAAGTCTCTTTGTTCACGATCTGCTGAAAGAATGGGTCATTAGTTCTAGGTTCTGCATCCGCAACGTTTCACGCCTGTATGCAGCGGTGAACGTACGAGGGCAGTTCAATAAGTAATGCAACACATTTTTTTTCTGAAACAGGGGTTGTTTTATTGAGCATTGAAATACACTAGGTTATTCCTTAATCTTTTAGCTACACAACACTATTTTTCAACGTAATCTCCATTCAATGCTACGGCCTTACGCCACCTTGAAATGAGGGCCTGTATGCCTGCACGGTACCATTCCACTGGTCGATGTCGGAGCCAACGTCGTACTGCATCAATAACTTCTTCATCATCTGCGTAGTGCCTCCTATGGATTGCGTCCTTCATTGGGCCAAACATATGGAAATCCGACGGTGCGAGATCGGGGCTGTAGGGTGCATGAGGAAGAACAGTCCACTGAAGTTTTGTGAGCTCCTCTCGGGTGCGAAGACTTGTGTGAGGTCTTGCGTTGTCATGAAGAAGGAGAAGTTCGTTCAGATTTTTGTGCCTACGAACACGCTGAAGTCGTTTCTTCAATTTCTGAAGAATAGCACAATACACTTCAGAGTTGATCGTTTGACCATGGGGAAGGACATCGAACAGAATAGCCCCTTCAGCGTCCCAGAAGACTGTAACCATGACTTTACCGGCTGAGGGTATGGCTTTAAACTTTTTCTTGGTGGGGGAGTGGGTGTGGCGCCACTCCATTGATTGCCGTTTTGTTTCAGGTTCGAAGTGATGAACCCATGTTTCATCGCCTGTAACAATCTTTGACAAGAAATTGTCACCCTCAGCTACATGACGAGCAAGCAATTCCGCACAGATGGTTCTCCTTTGCTCTTTATGGTGTTCGGTTAGACAACGAGGGACCCAGCGGGAACAAACCTTTGAATATCCCAACTGGTGAACAATTGTGACAGCACTACCAACAGAGATGTCAAGTTGAGCACTGAGTTGTTTGATGGTGATCCGTCGATCATCTCGAACGAGTGTGTTCGCACGCTCCGCCATTGCAGGAGTCACAGCTGTGCACGGCCGGCCCGCACGCGGGAGATCAGACAGTCTTGCTTGACCTTGCGGCGATGATGACACACGCTTTGCCCAACGACTCACCGTGCTTTTGTCCACTGCCAGATCACCGTAGACATTCTGCAAGCGCCTATGAATATCTGAGATGCCCTGGTTTTCCGCCAAAAGAAACCCGATCACTGCCCGTTGTTTGCAACGCACATCCGTTACAGACGCCATTTTAACAGCTCCGTACAGCGCTGCCACCTGTCGGAAGTCAATGAAACTATACGAGACGAAGCGGGAATGTTTGAAAATATTCCACAAGAAATTTCCGGTTTTTTCAACCAAAATTGGCCGAGAAAAAAAAATGTGTTGCATTACTTATTGAACTGCCCTCGTACATGAGCGGAAACTTTCTTCCCGAGACGTCGGCTTCACCGCGGGTAACGCTCCTTTAGGAGTACTGAGTCACGGCCAGCACTATTGGGAGGGGCGAGGGTGTGGTACGTGCTAAACACAGCCCAGCAGCCGCTGTCCCTCGCGTTGTTCCAGTCTAGACTGTGTTCGCAGCATCCAGTGCAGTCGGTTGTACTGCTCAGGCTAACAGCTAGATGAGCTGTCAGTGGCCAAGTCACGTGCTCTCAAGTCCATAGCAGAGGTGTCCGCAGACGTGTTGCCGCACCACGGTTCCCTTAGCTCTGACGCAGTTCCATTTGGCATATGACTTTGATGTAAAATAACATGAACAAACTCGTCGAAAGGAAGCATCCGTATACAGAAAAGTCAAAACAACCATCGGTAGAGTTAAACAAGGGCGTCAACTTTGGGAGTCCAGTGGTAATTCCAAACGCAGAGGAGAAGACGAATAGGTAGAAAGGTTACAATGAAGGGAGACCAATTGTCTGACGACCTGACAGAAAAAGAAAGGGAGTCGATATGGAAGACATAGGGGATCTGTATTAGAATTTAGCTGAACTAAGGCAGAGGGCATAGACAAAATTCCTACAGAATTTCTAAAATCTGTGGGAGAAGTTACAACGAAACTACGTATTGGTGTGTAGAATGTATGGCACTCGAGACACTACACCAGACTTTCGGAAAAGTGTCATCCCACACAATCTCGGAGATAGCAAGAGTAGATAAATCCGATAATTACGGCACAATCGGCCTAAAGTTGCTGACAAAAATAATATACACAAGAATGGAAAAGAAAGCTGAGGGTCTTCAAATGGCTCTGAGCACTATGGGACTTAACATCTATGGTCATCAGTCCCCTAGAACTTAGAACTACTTAAACCTAACTAACCTAAGGACATCACACAACACCCAGTCATCACGAGGCAGAGAAAATCCCTGACCCCGCCGGTAATCGAACCCGGGAACCCGGGCGCCGGAAGCGAGAACGCTACCGCACGACCACGAGCTGCGGACAGCTGAGGGTCTATTAGATGACGATCAGTATGGCTTTAGGAAAGGTAAAGGCAGCGGAGAGACAGAGCTGAGTTTCAAATCGATGGTGGAAATAAGACTTAACAAAAATCAAGGTACGCTGATAGGATTTGTCTGCAGAAAAATCGTTCTACAGGGCGTTATAGTGCAAGGCGTTCGAAATGCTCTGAAAATTAGGATTAACCTACAGGGAATGATGGGGAAAATGGAGTAAGTAGAGAACCCAGAGAGAACAATAAGAATGGAGGACCAATAACGAAGAGCTCTGACTAAGTAGAATACAAAATAGGGAAGCAGTGTCTCGCCCGTACGGTTCAGTACACTCGTATACATCAAAGAATCAATGACGGAAATAAAATCAAGGTTCAACAGTTGGATAAAAATTCTACGTGAAAGGATATCAGTGCTAAGATTCACTGATTACATTACTATTCTGAGTGAAAGTGAGGAAGAATTATAGCATGTGTTGAACAGAATCACCACTCTTAGTTACTACAGACTATGGATTGAGAATAAACTGAAGAAAGACGAAAGTAATGAGATGTAGCAGAATGAGATTAACGATAACATTAACGTCGAAACTGTTGTTCCTAAGTAGACGAAATACAAGAATTTTGCTACCCTGAAAGCAAAATAACACATAACAGACGAAGCAAGGAGCACCTCACAGCCAGACTGACACAGGCAAAGAGTGCACTCGTGACCAGAAGAAGTCTAGAAGTTTCAAACATAGACCTTTATTTGAGGGAGGAATTTCTGAGAATGTATGTTTAGTTACAGCATTGTATGCTACTGAAACATGAGCTGTTGGGAAACCGGAACAGAAGAGTTTTGAGGTGCGACAAAAGAGGAAGGGCCGCTGGACCTGATGGGATACCAGTTCGATTCTACACAGAGTACGCGAAGGAACTTGACCCCCTTTTTGCAGCGGTGTACCGTAGGTCTCTAAAAGAGCGTAGCGTTCCAAAGGATTGGAAAAGGGCACAGGTCATCCCCGTTTTCAAGAAGGGACGTCGAACAGATGTGCAGAACTATAGACCTATATCTCTAACGTCGATCAGTTGTAGAATTTTGGAGCACATATTATGTTCTAGTACAATGACTTTTCTGGAGACTAGAAATCTACTCTGTAGGAATCAGCATGGGTTTCGAAAAAGACGATCGTGTGAAACCCAGCTCGCGTTATTCGTCCACGAGACTCAGAGGGCCATAGACACGGGTTCCCAAGTAGATGCCGTGTTTCTTGACTTCCGCAAGGCGTTCGATACAGTTCCCCACAGTCGTCTAATGAACAAAGTAAGAGCATACGGACTATCAGACCAATTGTGTGATTGGATTGAAGAGTTCCCTTATAATAGAACGCAACATGTCATTCTCAATGGAGAGAAGTCTTCCGAAGTAAGAGTGATTTCAGGTGTGCCGCAGGGGAGTGTCGTAGGACCGTTGCCATTCACAATATACATAAATGACCTTGTGGATGACATCGGAAGTTCACTGAGGCTTTTTGCGGATGATGCTGTGGTATAGCGAGAGGTTGTAACAATGGAAAATTGTACTGAAATGCAGGAGGATCTTCAACGAATTGACGCATGGTGCAGGGAATGGCAATTGAATCTCAATGTAGACAAGTGTAATGTGCTGTGAATACATAGAAAGAAAAATCCTTTATCATTTAGGTACAATATAGCAGGTCAGCAACTGGAAGCAGTTAATTCCATAAATTATCTGGGAGTACGCATTAGGAGTGATTTAAAATGGAATGATCATATAAAGTTGATCGTCGGTAATACAAATGCTAGACTGAGATTCATTGAAAGAGTCCTAAGGAAATGCAATCCGAAAACAAAGGAAGTAGGTTACAGTACACTTGTTCGCCCTCTGCTTGAATATTGCTCACCAGTGTGGGATCCGTACCAGACAGGGTTGATAGAGAAGATAGAGAAGATCCAACGGAGAGCGGCACGCTTCGTTACAGGATCATTTGGTAATCGCGAAAGCGTTACGGAGATGATAGATAAACTCCAGTGGAAGACTTTGCAGGAGAGACGCTCAGTAGCTTCGTGCGGGCTTTTGTTGATGTTTCGAGAACATACCTTCACCGAGGAGTCAAGCAGTATAGTGCTCCCTCCTACGTATATCTCGCGAAGAGACCATGAGGATAAAATCAGAGAGATTAGAGCCTACACAGAGGCATACCGACAATCTTTCTTTCCACGAACAATAAGGCGCTGATGACCTAGATGTTGAGCGCCCATAAACCCCAACACCCCCCCCCCCCCACACGAACAATAAGAGACTGGAATAGAAGGGAGAACCGATAGAGGTACTCAGGGTACCCTCCGCCACACACCGTCAGGTGGCTTGCGGAGTAGGGATGTAGATGTAGATGATGCTGTAGAAGGATGTCGATAATTAGGTGGACTGATGAAAAACTAGGTGCTTTGTACAGAACCAGAGAAGAAAGGAAAATACGGAGAACACTGACAAGAAGTAGGGAAGGGAAGGTAGGACTTGTGTTAGGGCAGCAGGGAGTAACTTCTGTGGCATTAGAGGGAGCTGTTGATTGGAATAACTGTAGTGGGAGAAATATCTTGGAAAACATCCAGGAAATGATTCACGCTGGTTTCAAGTGCTACTCTAACGAAGAAGAGACGGCAAGTGCCACAGCCGATTTCCCAGAAACTTCGCTAAGTAGAAGAACGTTCAAAATAAGCGAACATGTGTTTCGGCCTACACGTAGATACTCGACCGTTACTGAAAAAACAACGTTCAATGTTTTCCAGGTACTTAATGTGCCTTTTAATTAGTAAACAGTGTAACAGAAGCGTTGGCACAGTGGCTAGTGTCTCGGGTTCACACCTCTGCGCCCCGAGTTTGAAATCCGATTTTAATTTTTATTTTTGTCTTTCATTTTTCTACCCAAGTCCGGAGAAGATTATTCTGCAAATGTTTTCCAATCTATACTGAAATAATCTTGTTCTTATTCGGCATATCTGATGAATGTGTTAAAAAATGAAAAATTATTAGAAATTGTCCTCGTTGAAATTTCTGTAGAGTATCTTGATTCATGATCAGTTACAAGTGCCACTTATCAGCAAAGCGATCCGTTATGCGCGGTTTGCTGCGAAATCATTGCCAACACGTGAAATCTTCAGCAAAGTTAACGACGTTCCTTTCCCGAGTGAGATTCACACAACGAAAAGTCGCTGCGGCAAACCTGGCTTTGCGCGATGCTCGTGTTGTTCCTAACTTTCGTTTCGAATGTTTTACGATCGGTATCGTCCAAGATAATGCATCAAGTTTCCTGAAGAATACACAACACAACAAAATATAAGAAAATATAAGAATGAATAAAACAACATGAGAACTTAAAGAGATTGTAACCCATGAAAATATCACACAAATATATATTATGTAATAAATGTATGACATATTACGCTCTTGTATCCGCTAACTAGATAAGAAATATTCGCAGGGGGTAACCTTCTAAGAACGTGAGTAGGTAAATGAAAAAAATAAAATAAATAAAACTGCCGACTGCACATAAAACACAGTTCTCACAACACCTCAGTCTCGTTAAAGTTATTATTTGGAACTCTGTCGAAGTTGCACTTGTTTCATAATGGAATTAATGTTCGGAACGAGTCGCCGCAAATGAATGTCCGCCCTGATAGCTTAATGGTCAGTGTGATGGACTGCCGTCCTAAGGCTTCAGGGTTCGATTCCCGGCTGAGTCGGGGATTTTCTCTGCTCAGGGAGATAGTCGAAATAGGTTAATACAAATGCAGTAAACTGGAACAGCTAATATTTACAGAATTAACACGCTGTCAGAATGAAACACTGTTATACACTGTTAATAATTTTATCATACACAAAATACCTAATTTTGACTGTTTTGACCAAGTGTTGTCAGAACTGAAACCTAACAGATATTTTTACTTAAACTGGCTTCACAGTCTGTGTTAACATATTCATCTATGGAGTAGAAGGAGTTGCCTATCAAAAAGTCTTTCAATCTCTGTTTAGAACGTGCTTTATCTGAAACCATTATTGATTGCTGGCAATTTATTGAAAATGTGTGTTCCTGATTATTGGACCTCTTTTTGGACCAACGTAAGTGAGTTTAGGTCTTTATGTAGATTGTTCTTATTCCTAGTATTGATACTATTGGTTGGAAACAGCGAGGTATTACTTGCAACAAATTTCATTAAGGAATAAATATACTGACAAGCAGTGGTTAGGATACAAAGTTCCTTGAATAGGTTTCTATAAAATGTTCTTGAATTTACACCACAAATGATTCTTATCACGCGCTTTTGCGCCCTAAAAACTTTTGCTCGGTTTGATTTGTTGCCCCAGAATATGATCCCGCATGACGTAATAGAAAGAAAGTAAGTAAAGTAGGGAAGTTTTTTTATATTTATATCTCCTACATCTGGCATCCTTCTCGCGGCAAATACAGACTTGTTTAGGCGCTTAAGCAATTTTGTGGTATGCCCTTCCCAAATAAATTTATTATCGAGTTCTAATCCCATAGCCGGCCGGGGTGACTGAGCGGTTCTAGGCGCTACAGTCTGGAACCGCGCGACCGCTACCGTCGCAGGTTCGAAATAGTGCCTGGGTGTTGATCCTAATAAAATTCTAATCAAAATGGGACTAATAATTAAAAACCCTATTGGAAGAATAAATATTGAAACGATAATAATAAAACGATTTATATTTTTTTCACCTGACATATAATCCTCCGGCGCGCAGGTCGCCCAATGTGGCGTCGAATGTAATGAGACCTGCACCAAGGCGGCTGGACCTGCCCCGTAAGGGGCCTCCCGACCAATGACGCCAAACACCCACTTCCATACCGCAAATGAATAATATTTCTCACTGCAAGTTCGACAGAGTTACAAATAACAGTTTTAATAAAATAGATTACTGATCCAGTTTTCCTGCATCTTGCTGGAGGTTCGTAAACCTTAGTTTTGATTGTGATTTTCTCATGTGCATCGTACCACAGTGCACGCTATATAGACACAGGTTGTTTTATGTAGAACCCAAGCGCTATGTACACTCTAAGAGACAAAAAAAGACGCACCACGAACGAATTATCTGATTGGTGCGGAATTGGATGATTTATTCAAGAAAGTGAGTTCCACAATATGAAGAAGTCAGTAGAGCGTTAGTCCCCCTGTGGCCCTATGCAGGCAGTTATTCGGCATGGCATTGATTGGCAGGGTTGTTGGGTGTTCTTCTGAGGGATGTAGCACCAATTTATGTCCAATTAGCGCATTATATCGTCAAAATACCGAGCTTGTTGGAGGTCTGCCCATAACGCTCCAAACGTTCTCAGTTAGGGAGATTCGGAGACCTGGCTGGCCAAGGCAGGGTTTGGCAAGCATGAAGACAGGAAGTAGGAACCTTCGTCGTGTGGTTTAAAGCTAATTCACTGTCATCAAACTTTGAGAAGACCCCACTATATACAGTTCAGAACCTGTAAAAGATTTCCTTCCAGCATCAAGACATGCAGATAGAAGAGGTTGACAGTGTTAAATTTCTGGGATTACAAAAACGTGATTCAAATGGCTCTATGGCACTATGGGACTTAACTGCTGAGGTCATCAGTCCCAAAATTAGAACTACTTAAACCTAACTAACCTAAGGACATCACACACATCCTTGCCCAAGGCACTATTTCGAACCTGCGACGGTAGCGGTCGCGCGGTTCCAGACTGTAGCGGCTAGAACCGCTCAGTCACCGCGGCCGGCTCTAGGATTACAACTCGATAATAAATTCATTTGGGAAGGGCATACCACAAAATTGCTTAAGCGCCTAAACAAGTCTGTATTTGCCGCGAGAAGGATGCCAGATGTAGGAGATATAAATATAAAAAAACTTCCATACTTTAATTACTTTCTTTCTATTACGTCATGTGGGATCATATTCTGGGGCAACAAATCTAACCGAGCAAAAGTTTTTATGGCGCAAAAGCGTGTGATAAGAATCATTTGTGGTGTAAATTCAAGAACATCTTATAGAAACCTATTCAAGGAACTTTGTATCCTAACTACTGCTTCTCAGTATATTTATTCCTTAATGAAATTTGTTGCAAGTAATACCTCGCTGTTTCCAACCAATAGTATCAATACTAGGAATAAGAACAATCTACATAAAGACCTAAAGTCACTTACGTTGGTCCAAAAAGAGGTCCAATAATCCACACATTTTCAATAAATTGCCAGCAATCAATAATGGTTTCAGATAAAGCACGTTCCAAACAGAGACTGAAAGACTTTTCGATAGGCAACTCCTTCTACTCCATAGATGAATATGTTAACACAGAATGTGAAGCCAGTTTAAGTAAAAATATCTGTTAGATTTCAGTTCTGACAACACTTGGTCAAAACAGTCAAAATTAGGTATTTTGTGTATGATAAAATTATTAACAGTGTATAACAGTGTTTCATTCTGACAGCGTGTTAATTCTGTAAATATTAGCTGTTCCAGTTTACTGCATTTGTATTAACCTATTTCGACTATCTCCTGACAAATGATCAGGGTAGTAAGTGGCCGAGCGGTTCTAGGCGCTTCAGTCCGGAACCGCGAGACTGCTAGGGTCGCAGGTTCGAATTCTGTCTCGGGCATGGATGTGTGTGATGTCAGGTTAGTTAAGTTTAAGTAGTTCTAAATTCTAGGGGACTGATGACCTCAGATGTTAACTCCCATAGTGCTCAGAGCCATTTGAACCATTTGAGCCATTTTGGTAGGAAGTATTATATTCAAATGTTTTAGGTTTTTATGTTATACTTTCTGGCATGTTCCACACCCACGAGAATCATCTCATTTTTTGGGTCTATGGAACGAAAGCTGAATATAATCTAATCTGTGTGGACGTGCATTATCTTGCTGAAATGTACGCCCAGTATGGTTTGCCGGGAAGGGCAACAAAAGTGGGCGTAGAACATCGTCGACGGACCATTGTGCTGCAACGATGCTGCGTTTGACAACCAAGCGGGTCCTGGTAGAAATGGCACCCAAGCCAACATTCTTGGTACCGGGCTGCACGGCGGGCGACACTCAGGTTGGTACCCCACTGCTGCCCAGAGCATCTCCAGAAGCGTCTTCGCTGGTCATCGGGGCTCAGTTCGAAGCTGGACCCATCACCGAAGACGATTCTACTCCAGTCAATGAGCCTCCAGGACGAAGACGTGTCTGAAGACGCCCTGGACACCTGATTGTCGCCAGCCGTACCGCTCGACAACCAGGAATGGTGGTCTGGGATCTATGTAGATGAATGTAAGTTTTGTTGGACTTCGCGCACCGTTCAAATCGGCATTTACCTCTCTCAACAGCTGCAAGGTATCTAAGGCTTACATGTGCTATTAATGACAATGGTGCCATTACTTTGTTCACGATACGTGTTCACCTCTTGCTCATGCGAACATCTTACGAACTTCGCCATTTCGTAAGACCCAATGTTTGTGAATTATTGTCTTTATATGTTTTTCATTTTCTTATTTTTCTCCGACTTGTTGTGTACATTAAAATACCGCTTAAATAAGTTTCTGATTGCTGTTCGCTCATTACACAACCGAATTTATTTTTCGATGTAAACGGCCGAGTATAAGAAGTTTTTTTTCTTTATTAATAACTGCTGTGTGTAGGTAGCTTATGTGCATGATGAAATTGTTTCCTAAATTCTTTGTTCCATATGAACAAGACACGCAGTAAATGCTCTTCCTAGCGAATTATTTATTGAAGCTGCCTCACTCTTTTTGTTTCAGGTAAGAACCGAGGACGATGAACTGTTTAATCCTGCATCTAGCACATCATCGGTAAGAATGCCTTGCCATTATTCTCAAGTAACTTCAGTACTAGAGGAGAAGATTTATATACTGAATGTCGTTTCCGTGTGATATCGTTGCGTGAAGCTGCACTTAGATATGTCATGTTTGAATGTGATATTTTAGTTACTACCCTACCTAGCGTGATTTTGTTGTGTATCTTAACGTGTGACAGTATCTTCTTGTGTTGGTTTTGTTTGTGCAATATTGCCATTTTATGTCACGTTCTTCCACCTTACAATATTCTATTAAGACGTAATACAGGCAAAACGTTGGTGCCTTCGATGCACGTATGGAAAACGATCTCTTCCATCTTAGAAGTAGCCTGAACGGATGTATGCTAGAACAATATACTTGATTAAACAACAACCTATAATTTTGAAATAGTTTCTGGTTATCATTTTCATTATAATCGCTCGACCCTACAATGAAGAAAAATATAGACGATTGCTTATAGTATTGCATTTATGCTTTTGTAGCAAATACGACGGTGGTACGTTCCGAAGGAGGTAGGAAATAACCACCATGGGAAAATCAGGGATGTTTGATCTCTTACGGAGGGTTACCGAGTGTCGTTCTTTCGCCAGCCACAACACTCTCGTTTGGGACAGAAAAGGAGTAAATCACAGTGGTACCAAATGAATCCTCCGCTACACGGCGAAGGTTTTTTCCACAGCTTATGGGTGAAAATGTTGGATTTCAGCAAAGGGTGACTGTTTTTGCTGTCGTCTTCAGTCGAAAGAGTGGTTTGTGCAGCTCAGGATGCTAGTCTGTCGTGTTAAAACCTCTTCACCTCTGCATAACTACTAAAATATACATCTGCATGAACCTGGATACCGTGGTGAAACACTGGTCTCCGTTTACAATTTTTACCCTCTACAGTTTCCTCCTTTGCCAAATGAACGATCCCCTGATTTCTTAGGATGCGTTCTATCAGTCGATCCGCTTTTTTGTCAAGTTGTGCCATAAATGTCTCATCTCTCCCTTCCGATTCCGTACCTCTCATTAGTTATTGCATCTATTTATGTAATCGTAAGCGTTGCTTCAAAAGCTTCTAAAAAATGGTTCAAATGGCTCTGAGCACTATGGGACTCAACTGCTGTGGTCATAAGTCCCCTAGAACTTAGAACTACTTAAACCTAACTACCCTAAGGACAGCACACAACACCCAGCCATCACGAGGCAGAGAAAATCCCTGCCCCGCCGGGAATCGAACCCGGGAACCCGGGCGTGGGAAGCGAGAACGCTACCGCACGACCACGAGATGCGGGCAAAAAGCTTCTAGTCTCTTCTTTTCTGAATTGATTATCGCCCACGTTTCATTTACGTACAAGGCTAAACACATTAAAATTCCTTTATGAAACACTTCCTAACATATTTTTATCTTCGATGTTAACAAATTATTATTTTTTTTTTTCAGAAAACCTTTTCGTGCTATTACCACTCTACATTTCATATCCCGTTTACTCCTGACATTGTCTGTTGTTTCGCCGCACAAACAATAAAACCTGTACACTATTTAGTGTCTAATTCCCTCTGCATCGCCTGATTTTATTCGACAGCGCACCATTACCCTTGTTTTGCTTTTTGTTGATATTCATTTTACAACCTCTTTCCAAGACACTATTCATTCTGTTCAACTGATTTTGTAAGTTCTTTGTCGTCTCTGACAGAATCACAGTCTCATCGGCGGTCATTTTATTTCTTCTCTCTTTACGTTAAATGGATTTCTAAATTTATGTATGGTTTCCTTTATTGCTTGGTCCCTGTACAGATTCAGTAACACGTGGAATAAATTGCAAGCCTTTTTCAGTCGCCCATCAATTACTGCTTCCCGGTCATGCCGCCCTTTGTCTCTAATACCTGTAGTCAGGTTTCTGTAATAGTTGTAGATAGCCTTTCGATTTCTGCATTTTTACCTCTGATTACTTCAGAATTTCAGAGTGTGCAGTGCATTGAAGATTTTCAAATAATATATAAAGGCTGGTTTCGTTAAATGGAAACAAACGGCAGAAAACGATCCCTCAAAGGATAAAAAGCAAAAAACATAATGCAGACCAGTGGTCGTGAAACGTTTTTGCTTAAGAGCCAGTACTGATATTTCAAGGCGACACTTCGAGTGGCATATGTACCGATATTGATATTAATAGCTAGCCTACATAAATTAGTATGTTATGATCCCCCCAAGAATGTAGCTAAAGTAGTGTTGAGAGTGCGATAAATTGGCCTCCGGCCCACACGTACTGGTTATTAAAATTCCCCACCATTCGTAACACTTCGTGTCGACTCTCTCCTGTGGATTCCTGCTACCCTCAGCGATCCAAAAGTAGTGACTAATTGCCTGACGATGTCTTGAGTCGTCCGTGTGGGAGGATGAGTAATTGATTAGGAATAGTCATTAGACTTCAAAAAAATGGCTCTGAGCACTATGGGACTCAACTGCTGAGGTCATTAGTCCCCTAGAACTTAGAACTAGTTAAACCTAACTAACCTAAGGACATCACAAACATCCATGCCCGAGGCAGGATTCGAACCTGCGACCGTAGCGGTCTTGCGGTTCCAGACTGCAGCGCCTTTAACCGCACGGCCACTTCGGCCGGCCATTAGACTTCAATTTAAAAGCATTATGCAGTACGAAGGACTATCACAAATGGTTAATAAATGTTTATCACTTTTGTTCTACCCATTGCGTTGTATTACCACAGCCTTAATTTTATTTTATACCCCTTGGTACAAATAAGTACGGCAGCTGAAGGGGGTCGTCTCTATAATCCGTATTCACAAATCCGTGTTGCTTCCATATCAAAATTTACGCTAAAGCAACCGATCGGTAAGAGACGCACACACCTGTGAGTTGCCAGCACTTGAAGATAAACAAGATAACATTCCTCCCATCACGTCCCTTTACTTCGCAACGACAAATCTATCTGTACCTGTACCATGCTCCGCTCCTGGGTGACCAGCCAACTTTTCGCGCGGCTTCTGTAAATCCTACAGTAAATTTTTGATTCGACGAAGAAGTCAGGTATGGCCAAAGTTTCAAATGCTGAGTATTTATTCTTTACCGGTTTTGGGTGCATGTAAGTCATCTTTCTTCAGAAGCTAATGAGTTGTCGTTCGCTTTTCGCTACAGTGTAATCACAAAGAACGCCTGCGAACACACTTCCCCGCAGCACAGCTACGACAGACTGGTTGCCGGCCTGTCTGCTTCCCACTTCACAAGGTCGTGCACAATATACGAGCGCTGTTCGGAAAGTAAGGAACGGTAGGTCGCGAAATGGAAACCACAGTGAAAATCAAAACTGTTTTATTTGCAACAGCTAGCTGCAACTTTCAGCTAGTTACCTCCATATTCGCCGACCCGACTTGGACGTTTGTCGTAGCGTTGTACCAACTTTCCAATACCTTCGTTATAGAAGGCTTTCCGCCAATTCTCTACGCTGGCCTACAGCTCGTTGTCTGTGCCAAAATGTTGTCTTCATAGCCAGCGGTTCATCTGAGCAGAGATGAAACTCAGAGGGAGACAATCGCGGGCTGTATTGTGCCTAATCAAACATTTACAATTGAAAACGTACTTGGCGCAAACCCTATTGTTCTAGGTATCTTTATGTGCTCCATATGTGCTCAGCACTAAAAAAAACGACGTAACGCGATCGACAGGCATACTAGAGACACTGCCAAACACACCTGTGCAAAACTTCATCGGATTTTCACTGTGGTTTCCATTTCGCCACCGATCGTTCCTTACTTTCCGAATAAGTAAATGAGGCGGACAGGTTTTGTAAACAAACTGTTTATTTTCTGCAGTATACAACATTATTGCCGACAGTATATTGCCGTTTCTCTGAAAGCTTATAAAATGCCATTCTTACAAAATGTGGGGATTTACAGGTTGATGAACGGTTCAAAGTTCCGTCCGCAGTCGTCCAAGGAGGTGAGGCGTTTGCCATGCAGGATAGTCTGCAGGGAACGGAATAGGTGAAAGTCAGAAGGTGAAATGTCTGGCGAATACGGCAATTCGGGTAACACGTCCCTCTCAAAAGAAGCCAGTCGACAGATCAGTATAGAGGTATGTCACACATCAAATGAGTTCGCGAATAATGACTACCATCAGCTGTAGAATGGAATGACGACAGTGAAAATTTGTGCTGGACCGGGACGCGAACCCGCATTTCCGCTTATCACGGGCGGTCGCCTTACCATTTGGCTATCCGTGCACGACTCACGGCCAGTATGTCGTCAACCATGCGTCTACGACCTGAACTCGTACATCCATTACGTATATTCCGGAGCAGGTCAGACGTTGTACTTAAAAGCCGCTTGCCCAGTATCGGCAGATAAATACGATATTTCAGGGCCTGTGTTATTCTGATTACGGTGCAAAGTCCCTTTGTACATGTACGCATGCTCGAATCGTAGTCAGAATGACGCAGGCACTGCAATATCGTATCATTGGGTATGTCGTCTGGCGTTGTCGTGGTGAAAGATGGCATCGTTTCACTAACCAGGTCGTTTCTCACAATGGCTGCCTTGAGACGATCCAACTACGAACTGAATTTCTCGGAAGTGATAGTCTCATACTGAAGAAGTTCGTAATATACGTCGCCTTTGCAGTTCCACCAGCGTAGCAGAACATTTCTCGGATGCAGCCTTGGTTTAGGAACCGGTAGTGGTGGTTGTCCTATCTTGAGCCATGATTTACTCTTCGGGTCTCTCCTCTGCATTTAACAGTGGAATTCCCTTTGCACTCTTAATGTTACCACCGTTGCTTTTAATGTCACCAAAGGTTGTTTTGACTTTCCTGTATGCTGAGTCTGTCCTTCCGACAATCATATCTTTTTCGATGTCTTCACATTTTTCCTGCAGCCATTTCGTCTTAGCTTCCCTGCACTTCCTATTTATTTCATTCCTCAGCGATTTGTACACTCCTGGAAATGGAAAAAAGAACACATTGACACCGGTGTGTCAGACCCACCATACTTGCTCCGGACACTGCGAGAGGGCTGTACAAGCAATGATCACACGCACGGCACAGCGGACACACCAGGAACCGCGGTGTTGGCCGTCGAATGGCGCTAGCTGCGCAGCATTTGTGCACCGCCGCCGTCAGTGTCAGCCAGTTTGCCGTGGCATACGGAGCTCCATCGCAGTCTTTAACACTGGTAGCATGCCGCGACAGCGTGGACGTGAACCGTATGTGCAGTTGACGGACTTTGAGCGAGGGCGTATAGTGGGCATGCGGGAGGCCGGGTGGACGTACCGCCGAATTGCTCAACACGTGGGGCGTCAGGTCTCCACAGTACATCGATGTTGTCGCCGGTGGTCGGCGGAAGGTGCACGTGCCCGTCGACCTGGGACCGGACCGCAGCGACGCACGGATGCACGCCAAGACCGTAGGATCCTACGCAGTGCCGTAGGGGACCGCACCGCCACTTCCCAGCAAATTAGGGACACTGTTGCTCCTGGGGTATCGGCGAGGACCATTCGCAACCGTCTCCATGAAGCTGGGCTACGGTCCCGCACACCGTTAGGCCGTCTTCCGCTCACGCCCCAACATCGTGCAGCCCGCCTCCAGTGGTGTCGCGACAGGCGTGAATGGAGGGACGAATGGAGACGTGTCGTCTTCAGCGATGAGAGTCGCTTCTGCCTTGGTGCCAATGATGGTCGTATGCGTGTTTGGCGCCGTGCAGGTGAGCGCCACAATCAGGACTGCATACGACCGAGGCACACAGGGCCAACACCCGGCATCATGGTGTGGGGAGCGATCTACTACACTGGCCGTACACCACTGGTGATCGTCGAGGGGACACTGAATAGTGCACGGTACATCCAAACCGTCATCGAACCCATCGTTCTACCATTCCTAGACCGGCAAGGGAACTTGCTGTTCCAACAGGACAATGCACGTCCGCATGTATCCCGTGCCACCCAACGTGCTCTAGAAGGTGTAAGTCAACTACCCTGGCCAGCAAGATCTCCGGATCTGTCCCCCATTGAGCATGTTTGGGACTGGATGAAGCGTCGTCTCACGCGGTCTGCACGTCCAGCACGAACGCTGGTCCAACTGAGGCGCCAGGTGGAAATGGCATGGCAAGCCGTTCCACAGGACTACATCCAGCATCTCTACGATCGTCTCCATGGGAGAATAGCAGCCTGCATTGCTGCGAAAGGTGGATATACACTGTACTCGTGCCGACATTGTGCATGCTCTGTTGCCTGTGTCTATGTGCCTGTGGTTCTGTCAGTGTGATCATGTGATGTATCTGACCCCAGGAATGTGTCAATAAAGTTTCCCCTTCCTGGGACAATGAATTCACGGTGTTCTTATTTCAATTTCCAGGAGTGTATTTCTGTATTCCTGATTTTCCCGGAACATGTTTGTACTTCCTCCTTTCATCACACTACTTAAACTAACGTAACCTGACTTAACGCTAAGGACAACACTTACACCCTTGCCTGAGGGAGGACTCGAACCACCGGCGTGAGAGCCCGCACAATTAGTGACATGGCGCCTCTAACCACGTGGCCATTCCGCGCGGCGAGGACATTACAGACGGAGCGTAGACTCGGATTAGGGAACGATGGGGAATGATATCGGCCGTGCCCTGTCCAGGAACCATCCCGGCATTTGCGTGAAGCGATTTAGGGAAATCACGGTAAACCTAAATCACGTTGGCCGGATACAGGTCTGAACCGTTGACCTCCCGAATGCGAGTCCAGTGTTGCAATCACCTTGCTCGGTGCGAGTGTAGAAAATACTTGTGCACCAGCAGTTTTGTGCTGGTGACGATTTTTCAATAAACCAAACGAAAGAAGGCAGTGCGCCTGCCTCATTGAGTCCAGTCCACCTTATCACCACGAAACTAAATGTCACCTGTCGTGCATTGTCTGATAATGTTCAGTCGTTTGGTAGGCGCATATGAAGGGTGCAAAACAGATTGGGAGTTAGTAGTAATTTGGACATTGTGGTTCACTATCAAAAACGTCGGGATAAGTGTACGAGGGCAGTTCAATAAGTAATGCAACACATTTTTTTTTCTCGGCCAATTTTGGTTGAAAAAACCGGAAATTTCTTGTGGAATATTTTCAAACATTCCCGCTTCGTCTCGTATAGTTTCATTGACTTCCGACAGGTGGCAGCGCTGTACGGAGCTGTTAAAATGGCGTCTGTAACGGATGTGCGTTGCAAACAACGGGCAGTGATCGAGTTTCTTTTGGCGGAAAACCAGCGCATCTCAGATATTCATAGGCGCTTGCAGAATGTCTACGGTGATCTGGCAGTGGACAAAAGCACGGTGAGTCGTTGGGCAAAGCGTGTGTCATCATCGCCGCAAGGTCAAGCAAGACTGTCTGATCTCCCGCGTGCGGGCCGGCCGTGCACAGCTGTGACTCCTGCAATGGCGGAGCGTGCGAACACACTCGTTCGAGATGATCGACGGATCACCATCAAACAACTCAGTGCTCAACTTGACATCTCTGTTGGTAGTGCTGTCACAATTGTTCACCAGTTGGGATATTCAAAGGTTTGTTCCCGCTGGGTCCCTCGTTGTCTAACCGAACACCATAAAGAGCAAAGGGGAACCATCTGTGCGGAATTGCTTGCTCGTCATGTAGCTGAGGGTGACAATTTCGTGTCAAAGATTGTTACAGGCGATGAAACATGGGTTCATCACTTCGAACCTGAAACAAAACGGCAATCAATGGAGTGGCGCCACACCCACTCCCCTACCAAGAAAAAGTTTAAAGCCATACCCTCAGCCGGTAAAGTCACGGTTACAGTCTTCTGGGACGCTGAAGGGGTTATTCTGTTCGATGTCCTTCCCCATGGTCAAACGATCAACTCTGAAGTGTATTGTGCTACTCTTCAGAAATTGAAGAAACGACTTCAGCGTGTTCGTAGGCACAAAAATCTGAACGAACTTCTCCTTCTTCATGACAACGCAAGACCTCACACAAGTCTTCGCACCCGAGAGGAGCTCACAAAACTTCAGTGGACTGTTCTTCCTCATGCACCCTACAGCCCCGATCTCGCACCGTCGGATTTCCATATGTTTGGCCCAATGAAGGACGCAATCCGTGGGAGGCACTACGCGGATGATGAAGAAGTTATTGACGCAGTACGACGTTGGCTCCGACATCGACCAGTGGAATGGTACCGTGCAGGCATACGGGCCCTCATTTCAAGGTGGCGTAAGGCCGTAGCATTGAATGGAGATTACGTTGAAAAATAGTGCTGTGTAGCTAAAAGATTGGGGAATAACCTGGTGTATTTCAATGCTGAATAAAACAACCCCTGTTTCAGAAAAAAAATGTGTTGCATTACTTATTGAACTGCCCTCGTATTTTGTTCCAGATTTAAACGGCTGGCTTCCCTTAGCTCGCCGCCGAACTCACCAATGTCAATTAAATTCTGTACATATTAGAATAATACTGTCTATGTAACTACTCATTTTGACACTGAGCACTGAAACTAGACTCTTAAGAAGCTCTAACGTCAGCTGATGTGTTGGACTCGGCTATTAGTTGCTGGACGCATGTTATTACACTGAAGCGTGAAAGAAACTGGTATAGCCATGCGTGTTCAAATAAAGAGACATGTAAAGAGGCGGGATACGGCGCTGCGATCGCCAGCGCATACGTCTGGTGCAGTTGCTAGATCTGTTACTGCTGCTACAATGGCAGGTTATCAAGATTTGAGTGAGTTTGAACATGTTGTTATAGTCGGCGCACGATGGAGACAGCATCTCCGAGGTTAGCAATGAAGTGGGGATTTTCCCGTACTACCAATTCACTAGAGTACAGCGGATATCAGGAATCCGCTAAAACATCAAATCTCCGACATCGCTGCGGCCGGAGAAAGGTCCTGCAAGAACGGGGCCAACGATGTCAGAAGACAATCGTTCAACGTGAGAGAAGTGCTATCCCTTCCGCAAATTGTTGCAGATTTCAGTGCTGCGCCATCAAAAAGTGTCACCATGCGAACCATTCAACGGAACATCATCCGTATGGGTTTTCGGAGCAGAAGGCCCACTCGTGTACCCTTGATGCCTGCACGACACAAAGCTTTACGCCTCGCCTGGTCCCGTCAACACCGACATTGGACTGTTGATGACGGGAAACACGTTGACTGGTCGGACGTGTCTCGTTTTCCAACCTCATGAATCCATGGACCCTGCATGTCAACAGGGGACTGCTCAAGCTGATGGAGGCTCTGTAAAGTCGTCGGCACACGGACCGTGCTGTCGAACGTGAACGTTGAGCGTGCTGAGTTCAACGTGCTTCTGAACGCTCAGGAACGATGCAACTTGTGCATACGGTACGTGGGCCCCAACGTGGTAAACGTGATCAGAGCGCACTCCAGCGGCAGTCCCAGAATGTTTCTAGTTCGTAAATCACACTGTTTGCTAAATGGGCGCGCGTAAAATTCCCACGTTAGCTCTATTAAAACGCACATTTCCTCCACTGTCCATGTACTACTCACGTTGTTCTATATGTAATATACACAAATAAAAACCTCAATATCGATGTACATGTTTTAAGACGCAAAGGAAAGTACTATGTCCAATAAGTAAGGACACAGGCTTATAAAAGTTCCATTAGAAACAGTGCGCCCGCATCTCGTGGTCGTGCGGTAGCGTTCTCGCTTCCCACGCCCGGGTTCCCGGGTTCGATTCCCGGCGGGGTCAGGGATTTTCTCTGCCTCGTGATGGCTGGGAGTTGTGTGCTGTCCTTAGGTTAGTTAGGTTTAAGTAGTTATAAGTTCTAGGGGACTTATGACCACAGCAGTTGAGTCCCATAGTGCTCAGAGCCATTTGAACCATTTAGAAACAGTGCCTTAAAAACTTGCAATACTTCTCCACATGACATAAACATTTTTCATAATTCGCACATTTTAGTAAAACCCCAAGGTCAGTCATATTTGATCACTGTTCCTACCCAGTAGCAGAAACTTTGCAACATGTAAATTACGAAACTTAAAAAAAAAAGGTGCAAAATATCTTTATAAAAGTAGCGCAAGCTGTCCTGTAGATTAAGCGAATCGAACAAATTCTCCTAAAAAAAAGTGAACTTATATTTACATAATATGAAATATTATAGCATATACTTATATTAAACTAATAATAAAGCATCAGAACCTAATAGACACGCAAATGTTAGAGAAAAAAATTCAGACGCGGTGAAACGCGAACCACCGCCCTCTTACGCATTTTGATACGAATCAGTGACGCTACTCACTATCCTACACCAACAACACCTTGTTAATAGACAATCGTAGCATGTTGCCACGTGCTAAAAGCTTTACTCGTAACTATGTTACTAACTGAAATTTAATTATTACAAATTCTACCAAGAACAATGCGTTTTTGGTGGATCCTCAGTGTGTCGTTGCCTTCAAAGAGCATACTCTCATAATACACAAGTTACAATAATTCTTTTGCTACGAATATGATATCTCTCATTATTTTTTTCAACGAATCACACAGCTAACAAAGACTTTTAGAGTGATTCTCAAGTTGCTGGTGCTCAGAAACGACATATAAATGTATAGGCTTGAAATGAATGCCAATATGGCGCCTCACAGCTCTGTGCTGAAGGGAGATGGCCTGCATGTGACGTAGTTGGCGTTGTGCCATCTCATTGGTCAACGCTCAGAATATCTGACATGCTGGATATTGATCTGCTCGTTCGGAAAGACTCCCGAACGTGCTGTTGCACGCTATGACGTCAGAAACTCGGCACGCTGAACGCTCAACGTTCGGATGCACGGTCCGTGTGCCGACGGCTTAATGGTTCAAATGGCTCTGAGCACTATGGGACTCAACTACTGTGGCCATAAGTCCCCTAGAACTTAGAACTACTTAAACCTAACTAACCTAAGGACAGCACACAACACCCAGCCATCACGAGGCAGAGAAAATCCCTGACCCCGCCGGGAATCGAACCCGGGAACCCGGGCGTGGGAAGCGAGAACGCTACCGCACGAGACGGCTTAATGGTGTGGGGCGTGTGCAGTTGGAGTGATATGGGGGCCCTAATACGTTTAGATACGATTGTGATAGGAGACACGCACCTAAGCGTCCTGTCTTATCACCTCCATCCATTCATGTCCATTGTGCATTCCCACGAACTTAGTCAAGCACGACAATGCGACAGCCCACACGTCCAGAATTGCTGCTTAGTGGCTCCAGGAACACTCTTCTGAGTTTAAACGCTTACGCTGTCCACCAAACTCCCCAGACGTGAACGTTATTGAGCATATCTGGGATGCCTTGCAAGATGTTCAGAGGAGATCTCAACCCACTCGTACTCTTACGGTTTTATGGACAGCCCTGCAGGATTCATGGTGTCAGTTCCCTCCAGCACTACTTCAGCCACTAGTCGAGTCCGTGCCACGTCGTGTTGCGGCACTTCTGCCTGCTCGCGTTGTCCCTACAAGATATTACGCTGGTGTAGCACTTTCTTTGCCTCTTCAGTGTAATTTCATTTCTAATTTGTTTTATCCGTACAATCGCCTTTTGTAAAACCAGACAATGTACTTCAAATGTTCAAATGGCTCTAAGGACTATGAGACTTAACATCTGAGGTCATCAGTCCCCTAGGCTTAGAACTACTTAAACCTAACTAACCTAAGGATATCACACACATCCATCCCCGAGGCAGGATTCAAACTTGCGACCGTAGCAGTCGCGCGGTTCCGGACTGAAGTGCCGAGAACCGCTCGGACAAGACAAAGTACTTAACCACTGAAAGTTAGGAAGAATTAGGTGAATTTCTCAATGATTTTTTGTTCACTACGTCACTGACTTTACTGTCTGCCCTCATGATGAACGCTACAGCAATGGGAGCGCTGTACGCGACACGCCAGTTACGCGAGGTCCGTACTGCGCCGTGGCGTACGCGCGATGTGGCCTTTGTCCCACGGCCGGAATGCCATCGCCAGCAGCCGCGCTGCTTTATTTTGACGCTGCCCTGTCTTGTCCTGTCCTGTCCTGTCTCGTCTCGGTCCTTTGTCCGGAATTTCTATTTTTACTGAAGAGCTGGCGGCCACATCGGTATGCAGCGGTCGTCACGTCTCAAGGCCTGGCACGTTCCCCGTAAACGCGCGGCGCTCACTCCTGCGGACTCCTCGCTGCAGGAATTCCGCCGCCAGGGGGCGTCCGCGGACTTCGCCGTCACGCGTGCTGTACACTGCACGGCGGTCATCACTCTGGGCTGCGGAGGCATTCAGGCAGTAGACATCCTACGTTTAGGTGAAAATCAACAGTCGAGATCGCAATAATATTTGTTTATTTACCGATTTCGGTTTATGTTACAGTCATCTTCAAAACTTTTATTCGTGGTGTCACGAGAATACCGAGGAGCCGCCAGCACCAGCCATAGTGGGCAAAAAAAATTCAGAAGATGGCTTTAGCATAAGCCGAAATCCGTAAATAGACAAATATTATTGCGGTCTCGACTGTTGATTTGAACCTAAACGGAAGGTGTCTATCGCCGAGGAGGCGCCACCACCAGCCACAGTGGGCAAAAAAGAAAAAAAAATTCTGAAGATGACTTTAGCATAAGCCGAAACCCGTAAATGGACAAATATTATTGAGATCCCGACTGTTGATTTTAACCTAAACGTAAGGTGTCTATCCCCGAGGAGCCGCCAGAAACAGCCATAGAGGTCAAAAAAAAAAAAATACGCTGAAGATGGCTTTAGCATAAGCCGAAACCCGCAAATAGACAAATATTATTGCGGTCTAGACTGTTGATTTTAACCTAAACGTAAGGTGTCTATTGCCGAGGAGCTGCCAGTACCAGCCTTAATGGGCAAAAACAAAAAATTTCTGAAGATGGCTTTAGCATAAACCGAAACTCTTAAATAGACAAATATTATTGCGTTCTCGACTGTTGGTTTTAATCTAAACGTAAGGCGTCTATCGCCGAGGAGCCTCCAGCACCAGCTATACTGGGCAAAAAAAATAAATCTGAAGATGGCTTTAACATAAGCCGAAACCTATAAATAGACAAATATTATTGCGATCCCACTGTTGATTTTAACCTAAACGTTGGGTGTCTATTGCTGAGGAGGCTCCAGCACCAGCCATAGGGGGCAAAAAGAAATTCTGAATGTGGCTTTAATATAAGCCGAAACGGGTGAATAAACAAATATACGAGGGCCGTTCAGAAAGTAACCTCCGGTTGATTTAAAAAAATACACCAAGTTAAATAAAAATATTTTAATATATACATCTTACAACTACATCTTTGCACTATTTTTCTACATAGTCTCCATAGCGATTGAGGCACTTATCGTATCTCTTCACAAGCTTTGAAATTCCTTCTGCATAAAAATCATCCGCTTGTGCCTGGAGCCAGCCTGTGACCGCATCTTTGAGCTCTTCGTCGTCATCAAACCGCTGTGACCCGAGCCATTTCTTCAAATGCATGAAGATGTGATAATCACTTGGCGCCAGGTCTGGGCTGTAAGGTGGATGGTTAATAACGTCCCACTTGAAGGACTCAAGAAGGGCCGTTGTTCTGCGAGCAGAGTGAGGACGGGCGTTATCGTGCAAAAAAACGATACCGGAAGTCAGCATACCACGGCGTTTGTTCTGTATAGCCCGTCGTAACTTTTTTATTGTTTCACAGTACATGTCTTGATTAATGGTCGTACCACGTTCCATGAATTCAACCAACAACACCCCTTTGGCATCCCAAAACACCGTTGCCATCAGTTTTCTGGCAGAAAAATCTTGCGAGGCTTTTCTTGGTTTGGTAGGCGAATTTGAATGTGCCCACATCTTTGATTGTTCTTTTGTCTCAGGGTTCACGTACTTAATCCAGGTTTCGTCACTGGTCACGATTCTGTTTAACAATGGTTCTCCTTCGTCCTCATAACGTGACAGAAAGTCTAATGCAGAGGCCATTCTTTGAGTTTTGTGGTGGTCGGTAAGAATTTTGGGCACCCATCGTGCACAGAACTTACGGTAACCCAATCTTGCTGCCACTATCTCGTACAAGAGAGTCTTAGAAATCTGTGGAAAACCAGTAGACAACTCCGACATTGAGAAACGTCGATTTTCACGAACTTTTGCATCAACTGTCTGAACGAGTTCGTCAGTCACCAATGATGGTCTACCACTCCTCTCTTCATCATGAACGTTTTCTCGTCCACTTTTAAATAAACGTACCCATTCACGGACAACTCCTTCACTCATAACTCTTGGTCCGTACACGGCACAAATCTCACGATGAATAGCTGCTGCAGAATATCCTTTGGCTGTAAAAAACCTTATGACAGCACGCACTTCACATTTGGCGGGGTTTTCTATTGCAGCACACATTTCAAACTGCCACAAAAACTAAACTAGCGCAGGTACGACGTTCACTCGACCACGGCTTGATGCCGACTGACCTGCTGAGTGCGTGAACGCACAGATGGCGTCGCTACTCCCCCCACAACCCGCACTGTGACCAATCGGAGGTTACTTTCTGAACCGCCCTCGTATTAATTACTCTGACTTTCCAGGCGAGGCGTTGTCATGTTGAATAATCGAGTTTATGCCGGTTATTCGCGTCTTTCCTGCACGATATTTCAACTGCGTGACTCGGAGTCTCCTTCAGGTGCTGTCTGATACTGATTCCAGTGTGGAACGAGTCCAGCATTTATGGCAATGTCGTGCCAGGCGCACCCTCTGCGGTTCCCTCCGCGTCAGGCGCTCTGTCCTTTCTGTGCGCCGCCCAACAAGAGCGGCTGTAGCGTTTTCTTCCAGCCGCGGCCGTTCTGAACGCTGTGCGCTTGCTTTGTGGTTATTATCCGCTGTCAGTATTGCTGAATTAAATTCTGAATGACGTCCAAGTCTCATCAAAAGAACTATTGAGATTAATGTCGCGCAGAATCTCATTAACCGGGACACCGGTACCAACTGAGCTCGGATTCGAACCTGGCACTCGATCTTCTGAAGACGCAACGGAGGCAACATCAAGACCCCAAGGGATACAAGTATGAAGATAGAGATAACAGGCTAGTACATGTGACAAACGTAACACGTGAAATAGTACCTGAGACAACTGACACGACACCTGAGGACGTCTTTCCGAGTCTGGAGCGGCAATTTGAATACCATCGGCCATCGGCCTGAAAATAACACTGCAGCCGCTCCTGGGGAGGGGGGGGGGGGGGTGCTTGGGTAGCTCAGATGGTAGAGTACTTGCCCGCGAAAGGCAAAGGTCCCGAGTTCGAGTCCCGGTCCGGCACGCAGTTTTAATCTACCCGGAAGTTTCTTTTGAAAATTATGTTTGGTTTATGAAAATTGGTATTTGGTTTCTCGATTACAAATAAAAAAATACACGTTTCAGTGTTTTCGGGAACTGAACCCTTTGTTAAGAGCGCGAGATAGAGGAGTAAATGTTTTATGCAATATTTCATTATCAAAGCATATTTAATTGTAAATTTATGAAAATTTATATTTGACTTCTCTGTTAGAAATAAAGAAATGCATGTTGCACAGTTTTTGGTCATCCAACCCCTAAGGGAGTGAAATAGGGGGTCAAAATTTTTTATTGACTAGTGATGTGACCGGTACTTGATCATTGTAGGGGCATATGATAAAAAGTTTAGACCGAATGAAACACACCAGTAAAGCCTGCTCAGACAGTCTCATCAATATACATTGTACCATCCCCTGACGAGAGATTGTCCCAAGCATCTTGTACCTTGTGTTGCAATTCGGCAGGGTTTTCCCAGGCTCTGGAGTAGCAGTAAGTTACCTCTTCACTACGCCCCGTACATGTTCAACTGGCGAGAGATGGAGCGATCTTGCTAGGCGGGGTAGTTGTTGTGCACCACGAGGAGCGCGTTGCATCGCAGGAGTCGTATGTTGACCTGAACTCTCTTGCTGAAAAAGCATTCACGTTCCTGTCGAACAAAGGGCAGTAGCACAGGTATAACAAGTCTGTGCGGTTTAGCGACCACTGGTTGCCTTATCCTGCAGGAACACCAAGTGTGACCACGGCTCACTAAACCATGAAGCCTCGGGTGGTGTCTGTGCAGGTCCACTCCGGAGACCGCTCACAGGGTCTACGCCCACACTTGTACCGTCCGCCACTCGCGCACAGACAGCACCTACTCTCATCACTGAAGATGAGGGAAGCTTCATACGACTGCCCGGTCGACTCATTCACGACACCAGACTGCTCTGCATTGTCGAGGTGTCGGTGGTAGCCTGGTCGGAGGCTCACGTGATCTTAGTCCTGTTGCAAGCAGACGGTTCCGAAAGATACCTGGTGACACGGCAAGTACAAAAAGTGCCCGGAATTTTTTGCTCCGATAATGTGCGACCGCCCCTGCTGGTCCCACAGTGTGCGCCGTCACTGCACAGTCTTCCAGTACCTGCTGTACGGTGTTGGAATGTTCCACAGACCACTGCTACACAGTGCCCAACGTGTGCACCAGTCGATCCATATGTCCATCCAGCTTCCCGCAGGCGCACAATGCGATCCCGTTCCAGTGGCTGAAGTTCTTCCAGAGGAGTACATAATCATTAGCGGGACAACATTGTGCTCTAGAATGAATGTTGCACAAACTGTTTATCTACGTATAAACAGAGTACGGTTACTGCCTGCAGAATCGAAGCGGCGCACATACACGCCTTTTGATCACCGTCTAACTGCTGATGACCATGGCAAATGAATCACTAACTCCACAGCCCTTCAGTAACGACAGCGAGACCTTCAGAGGTGGTGGTCCAGATTCCTGTACACACCGGTACCTCTAATTCCCAGTAGCATGTCCTCTTGCATTGATGAATGCCTGTATTCGTCGTGGCATAATATCCACAAGATCATCAAGGCACTGTATGTCCATATTGTCCCAGTCCTCAACGGCGATTCGGCGTAGGTCTCTCCGAGTGGTTGGCGGGTCACATCGTCCATAAACAGCTCTTTTCAATCTATCCCAGGCATGTTCGAAAGGTTCATGTCTGGAGAATATGCTGGCCACTGTAGTCGAGCAATGTCGTTATCCTGAAGGAAGTCATTCACAAGCTGTGCACGATGGGGGCGCGAATTGTCGTCCATGAAGACGAATGTCTCGCCAATACGCTGCCGATATGGTTGCACTATAAGTCGGAGGATGGCTTCGCGTATCGTACAGCCGTTACGGCGCCTTCCATTACCACCAGCAGCGGCCCCACACACCGCCAGCTCAACACAGCAGGGAACGTCCGCCTTGCTGCATTCGCTGGACAGTGTGTCTAAGGCGTTCAGCATGACCGGGTTGCCTCCAAACACGTCTCCGGCGGTTGTCTGGTTGAAGGCATATGCGACACTCATCGGTGAAGAGAACGTGATGCCAATTCTGAGCGGTCGATTCGGCATGTTGTTGGGCCCATCCATACCGCGCTGCATGGTGTCGTGGTTGCAAAGATGGACCTCGCCATGGACGTCGGGAGTGGAGTTGCGCATCATGAAATCTATTGCGCACAGTTTGAGTCGTAACACGACGCCCTGTGGCTGCACGAAAAGCATTATTCAACATCGTGGCGTTGCTGTCAGGATTTCTCTTAGCCTTAATCCGTAGGTGGCGGTCATCCACTACAGTAGTAGCCCTTGGCGGCCTGAGCGAGGTATGTCAACGACAGTTCCTGTATCTCTGTATCTCCTCCATGCGAGAACAACATCGCTTTGGTTCACTCCGAGACACCTGGACACTTCCCTTGTTGAGAGCCCTTCCTGGCACAAAGTAACAATGCGGACGCGATCGAACGGTGGTATTGACCGTTTAGGCATGGTTGAACTACTGACAACACGAGCCGTGTACTTCGTTCCTGGCGGAGTGACTGGAACTGATCGGCTGTCGGGACCCCCTCCGTCTAATAGGCGCTGCTCATGCATGGTTGTGTACATCTTTAGGCGGGTTTAATGAAATCTCTGAACAGTCAGAGGGACTGTGTCTGTGATACAATATCCGCAGTCAACGTCATACTTCAGAAGTTTCTGGGAACCGGGGTGATGCAATACTTTTTTTTATGTGTGTACTATAACCTGGTGCCACTGAAAACAGTCCATGAGGGTGTTGCATTTCTTTCCGGCAAAGTAATTTTGCAACTTAACAAAGAACTGAGGGTTACAGAGGTCTATGTCAAACCCGCTTATACAGTTAAGGAAACAGTCGCTGTCGATAATCGCTCTAAATTGTCAACACGTGCAACTTGTATGAGATGATCGAGGACATGCAACTGGTAGAGTTCCTGGGAGAAGAGAGAGAGAGAGAGACAGTAGAACGGACGAGACCTTTTTGTACGGCTTCGCCGATCCCCATGCCAAGATTGAGTTTGGGCGTTTAACATGACGGAAAGAAGACAAAGTGTTGGCTAGAGTGGTGAATCCTTTGTAGACTCTAGGTGCAAGGAAGGCGGCGGCAGCAGCAGTGGTTGGCGTGTCTGATGGCGGTGCGGAGTTCTGCTTGGCGGTCCGTGTTTCCTGCTGAGCTTCCGGCAGCGGTAAGCCACGGACGAGCCGCCCCACACACGCTGCGGTCTCAAAGCCGCAGCACAGCGCAATATTTGTGTTCGAAGAACCAAACACAATTTCTCTCACTATGGGGCACACGGACGAACAAAGAAATTCTTCGTAAAACTGAAACTTCCAAAGAATGCTGAAAATTGTACTTACTAGCTTGTCCAACAGAACCAGGCGACTATTTTCTGATAGGGGAGAAATCAATTATCGGGCTCCACAGGCCTCAATTTTCGGTCCACTTTTGTTTCGCATGTATGTACACGACCTTCCATCTAATACAGATGTAGATATAATCAGATAAAACTACATGGTTCCAGAGACATTTTCAAGTCTCGTACATGTACGCTGAAGCGCCAAAGAAACTGATATAGGTATGCGTATTTAAATACAGAGATATGTAAACAGGCAGAATACGGCGACAAGGTCGGCAACACCTACATAAGACAACAAGTGTCTGGCGCAGTTGTTAGATCGGTTACTGCTGCTACAGTCACAAGTTATCAAGATTGAAGTGAGTTTGAACGTAGTCTTACAGTCGGCGCTCGAGCGATAGGACACAGCCTCACCGAGGTAGCGATGGAGTGGGGATTTTCCCGTACGACACCAGTGTACCGTGAATGTCAGGAATCCAGTAAAACATCAAATTCCCGATATTGCTGCGACCGGAAACAGATCCTGCAAAAACGGGACCAACGATGGCGGAGGAGAATCGTTCAACTTGACGAAAGTGCAACCCTTTCTCAAATTACTGCAGGTTTCAATACTGGGCCATCAGCAAGTGTCAGCGTGCGAATCATTCAACTAAACATCAGCGATATGGGGTTTCGGAGCCGAAGACCCATTCGTGTACCCTTGATATCTGCACGACACTAAGCTTTGCGCCTCGCCGGGGCCTGTCAACACAGACATTGGATTGTTATTGACTGGAAACATGCTGCCTGGATGAACGGGTCTCGTTTCAAATTGTATCGGGTGGATGGACGTGTACGGGTATAGAAACAATCTCATGAATTCATGGACACTGCATTTCAGCAGAGGACTGTTCAAGCTGGTGGAGGCTCTGTAATGGTGTGGGCCATGTTCAGTTGGAGTAATATGCGACCCGTGATACATCTAAATACTACTCCGACAGATGATACGTACGTTAGCGTCCTGCCTGATCACCTGCATCTATTCACGTCCATTGTGCATTGAGACGGACTTCGGCAATTCCAGGAGGACAATGCGACATCCTGCGCGTCCAGAATTACTACAGTGTGGTTCCACGAATACTCCTCTGAGTTTAAACAGTTCCGCTGGCCGCCACACTCCGCAGACATGAACATTATTGAGCAATTGCATGCCTTACGATGTGCTGTTCAGAACAGATCTACACCCCCTAGTACTCTTACTGATTTATGGACAGCCCTGCATGATTCATGGTGTTAGTTCCCTCCAGCACTACTCAGACATTAGTCGAGACCTTGTCACGTCGTGTTGCGGCACTTCTGCGTGCTCACGGATGCCCTGCAGGATATTAGGCAGGTGTACCTGTTTCTTTGGCTCTTCGGTGTATAACTACAGTAGTTACTACCAGCCTTGTGGAGCACTTATTGGTCTCACCGCGGACTTCTAGTAATCAGCCACACACAACTGATATCGTCAAAGTATACGGGCCTGAAGATGACATTGACGCAACGTCGAAACTGGTAGCCTTTGTACT
The DNA here is from genome assembly GCF_023898315.1 of Schistocerca nitens. Classification (NCBI taxonomy): domain Eukaryota; kingdom Metazoa; phylum Arthropoda; class Insecta; order Orthoptera; family Acrididae; genus Schistocerca; species Schistocerca nitens. The sequence continues at coordinate 99,195,352 of NC_064623.1, read as the reverse complement.
ATATTTACATGTGATTGTTGTTATACAACATATTACGCTGGATTAATTGCGTGTGTGCACCAATCCATTTTCTTGCCTTATGTCACTTATCTGTGTTTTACTGTTTGACAAGGGATGCCTTACCTATACGCCATATGTCACTTTTATGTGTTTTACTGTTTGACAAGGAATGCTTTTTACCCTACCGTGCTATGCCGGCGGTTTTTGGTATATTTATTAACACTATATTGCAATATAATATTATGGTTGTCGTAGACATTAGTCCGTCCGCCCATGACGTGACCGTCCTGACAGTGGTTTTATCTGTTCTTTATTGGCACAATGTCATTAATTTTACACTCATGACAGCCATCACATTGCATCCTACGCAGACCAACGACCGTAATGGCAATGTAGCGCCTATTTTATAAAATTTCTGTAACACTCCACTACTGATACCGCATATCAGACGTAACATTTTTGAAGTTACACTCCTGAAAATTGAAATAAGAACACCGTGAATTCATTGTCCCAGGAAGGGGAAACTTTATTGACACATTCCTGGGGCCAGATACATCACATGATCACACTGACAGAACCACAGGCACATAGACACAGGCAACAGAGCATGCACAATGTCGGCACTAGTACAGTGTATATCCACCTTTCGCAGCAATGCAGGCTGCTATTCTCCCATGGAGACGATCGTAGAGATGCTGGATGTAGTCCTGTGGAACGGCTTGCCATGCCATTTCCACCTGGCGCCTCAGTTGGACCAGCGTTCGTGCTGGACGTGCAGACCGCGTGAGACGACGCTTCATCCAGTCCCAAACATGCTCAATGGGGGACAGATCCGGAGATCTTGCTGGCCAGGGTAGTTGACTTACACCTTCTAGAGCACGTTGGGTGGCACGGGATACATGCGGACGTGCATTGTCCTGTTGGAACAGCAAGTTCCTTTGCCGGTCTAGGAATGGTAGAACGATGGGTTCGATGACGGTTTGGACGTACCGTGCACTATTCAGTGTCCCCTCGACGATCACCAGTGGTGTACGGCCAGTGTAGGAGATCGCTCCCCACACCATGATGCCGGGTGTTTGCCCTGTGTGCCTCGTTCGTATGCAGTCCTGATTGTGGCGCTCACTTGCACGGCGCCAAACACGCATACGACCATCATTGGCACCAAGGCAGAAGCGACTCTCATCGCTGAAGACGACACGTCTCCATTCGTCCCTCCATTCACGCCTGTCGCGACACCACTGGAGGCGGGCTGCACGATGTTGGGGCGTGAGCGGAAGACGGCCTAACGGTGTGCGGGACCGTAGCCCAGCTTCATGGAGACGGTTGCGAATGGTCCTCGCCGATACCCCAGGAGCAACAGTGTCCCTAATTTGCTGGGAAGTGGCGGTGCGGTCCCCTACGGCACTGCGTAGGATCCTACGGTCTTGGCGTGCATCCGTGCGTCGCTGCGGTCCGGTCCCAGGTCGACGGGCACGTGCACCTTCCGCCGACCACTGGCGACAACATCGATGTACTGTGGAGACGTCACGCCCCACGTGTTGAGCAATTCGGCGGTACGTCCTCCCGCCTCCCGCATGCCCACTATACGCCCTCGCTCAAAGTCCGTCAACTGCACATACGGTTCACGTCCACGCTGTCGCGGCATGCTACCCGTGTTAAAGACTGCGATGGAGCTCCGTATGCCACGGCAAACTGGCTGACACTGACGGCGGCGGTGCACAAATGCTGCGCAGCTAGCGCCATTCGACGGCCAACACCGCGGTTCCTGGTGTGTCCGCTGTGCCGTGCGTGTGATCATTGCTTGCACAGCCCTCTCGCAGTGTCCGGAGCAAGTATGGTGGGTCTGACACACCGGTGTCAATGTGTTCTTTTTTCCATTTCCAGGAGTGTATTTTTACGAGATGCCTTTCAATTAAAATTTTAATGGTAACAGGAACTCATGTGCATACTCATATCATGAACTGATCGACTTACGCTGGATCTCTCTGGCAACCTTAGAGCGACCAGGACGCTTTCTCCACAGGTAGCCTCTTTGGCCCTAGTAGGACGGGTAGGTAGCCATGGTTACTGCAGTGGCGTCCTTGCCATCGTCTTTGCGTTGGTCGATAACAGTACATGACAGAGGGCTACGCTGTTTAGGTCACAGTAATTACCTTTTTACACTATATTTTATAAGCTATAAGATTTTAACGTGTTTTATAAGTCCTGTAGATGGCAATAATGACTTACAGTAACTAACACGTTACTTTCTTAAGCGGCAGAAACGCATCTTACGTGATTGGCTATCCATGACGTAATGCCGGAGATAGTGGGCGGGGCTTTATGTATTTAATTAGCGGCTGTTCTTCACGTTGCAGTTCACCACCAGCCACAAGCAAGAGGGTTGCCATGCGCCACCGCCTCCATCAGACATTCATGGGATATCATCGTTATTTACTGCTTTATGAATATATGATTTCGTCATTTATATGTTTATATCAATTCCTGTTTATTGTAGGCCCGAAGATGATCTGATAATAAGATCGAAACCGGTCACCATTATAAAAGTTAAGCGGTCAAGACTGCTTCTAGTTTATTTATTTAAATACAACGTTTGCAAGGACAGAGGGTGTTATACCCAAATGCGCCGTAGCAGAGGAAGCATTTACAGCGTCCATTTTTAAATTTCCGCACGTGTACTGTGTGTCCGCTTGGGTGTCATGACGTGCCTTTCGTACCGAGGTGCAAGGCTTACCCCGCGGTTGCAGCGAGATTGACAACCCGTGAGGGAAGGACTTGGCTCACGCGTGACCCAGAAAGAACGCTCTGTCCCCCACTCGTCTGTCTCGTCTGCTTCGCGCAGCCAGCATTCGCCTCACCTGCGAGTCGCCGGCGGCCGTTCTCTCTTGCACGTATTGCGTGTGGTCCAGTTATCCATACTGGGCGCCCGCTCTGCCGGAGTATGTTGCGATTAGACCATCTACGTGGACAAATAATACACTGGAAAAGAAATATAAACTTTGAGGATTGCCGATGACGTTGTAATTCTGTCGGCGACAGCAAAAGACTTGGAAGAGCAGTTGAAGGGAATGGCCAGCGTCTTCAGAGGAAGATACAAGATGAACATCAACAAAAGCAAAATAAGGGTAATGGAAAGTAGTCGAATTTTTCAGGCGATGCTGAAGGAATTAGATTAGGAAGTGAGACACTTAAAGTAGTAGATGAGTTCTGCTATTTGGACAGCAAAACAACGTGCCGAAGTTGATATAAAATGTAGGCTGCCAATCCCAAGAAAAGCGTTCGTGAAGAAAAGAAATTTTTTAACATCAAAAATAGATTTAACTGTTAGGAAGTCTTTTCTGAAAATATTTGCATGGAGTGTAGGCATGTATGGAAGTGAAACATGGACTATTAACAGTTTAGTCAAGAAGAGAATAGAAGCTTGTGAAATGTGGTGCTATAGGAAAAAGCTCAAGATTATGTGGATAGATTTCGGAACTAATGAGGAGATACTGAATATAATTCGGGAGGAATTTTTGGCTCAACCTGACTAGAAGGGGGGTTCGGTTGATAGGACACGTACTGAGACATCAAGAGATCAGCAATTTAGTACTGTGTAGTGGGATAGAAAACAGGGAGAGCAAAACTTGAATGCAGTAAGCAGATTCAGAAGGAATAAGGTTGCAGCAGTTACTCGCAAATGAAGAGGCTCCCGCAGGATACAGTAGCGTGGAGTTGCATCAAACCAGTTTTCGGACTGAAGATCACAACAACAACAACAAAGACAAAAATAACAACAACAAGGCATGACAGGTCGGTCCAGACATGTAAAGGACTAGTAATTACACTTCCTCACAAAAAAAGTAAAGCGCCGAGAAGCCATTGTCCGGCCGGTGTTAATAGAATTTCGTTCACGTACACACTATTGGTGAGTATGTATATGGTAGAGTTTAAATGACCACTAGAGTACATTAGTGTTTATCCGTATCTAGAGGTGTTGCCAGGCCTGTTACGGCGCAGAGACACACGAACAGTGCCAGATGTTCAGTGATCACTTTCAAGGACAAGGAGATGCCGCGTACTCGTGTGAGACAGCGTTCTCAGCACAGTTTGAAAGGAGTCTTGTTGTGGGCTTCCATTTGGCCAGCTGGTCGAATCGTGCAATGTTCAGAGTTATGGGGTATTCGGTTGTGACAGTAGCCTGATGTAGAACTGCATGGGAATATGAAAGTGGGCAGACTCGACCGCAAGGTTACTGTCGGTCACGTCTGACAACCACAAGGGTGTTCATCAGAGACAGGTGTACCGTCAGGAGTGCCCCAGGGAAGTGTGGTAGGACAGTTCTTGTTCTCTTTACAGTAATCTGATCTAACTGACAGGGTGAGCAGGAATTTATGGCAGTATGCTGATGACGCTGTGGTGTACGGAAAGGCCTCGTCGTTGAGCAACTGTAGCAGGATACAAGGTGACTTTGACAGACTTTCTAGCCGGTGTGATGAATGGCAGCTTGCTCTTAATGTAGAAAAATGTAAGTTAATGCGGATGTGTAGGAAAAAGAATCCTGTAACGTTCCAGTACAGCATTAGTAGGGTGCCGCTTGACAAGGTCACGTGGATTAAATATGTAGGCGTAAAGTCGCAAAGCGATATGAAATGGAATGAGCGCGTCAGTTTGGTTGGTGGGAAAGTGAAAGCTCGAATTCGTTTTATTTGGCGAATTTTGGAAAGGTGTAGGTGATCCTTGAGGGAGACGACGTAGAGAACGGTAGTGCGACCCGTTCTTCAGTACTGTTCGAATGTTTTGGGTCGCCACCAAGTCGGAATAAGGGAAGACGTAGAAGCAGTTCAGTGGCGTGCTGCTGGGTTTGTTACCGCACCCAAGTGGAAGAGGGACGCTTCGTGAACTAAAATGGGAATCCCTGGAGGGAAGGCGACGCAATTTAGAGAACCAGCATCTGAGGCCGTACGAGGTCTATTCGGAAAGTAAGGTCCGATTCGTCGTAAAATGGAAACCACTGCAAAATTCAAAAATGTTATCCTTTAATTTACGTCTATGGTCACGAACTTTTTGTTAACAGATTACCGGTTTCGGTCTATAATGACCATTATCAGATCTGTTGTATAAAAACAAAGTCCTAATGTACTGTAGGACTTTATTTTTATAAAACAGATCTGATGATGGTCATTATAGCCCGAAACCGGTAATCATTTAACAAAAAGTTTGTGACCATAGACGTAAATTAAAGGAAACTTATTGTATATACGAATCACTGTTTTATTCGCGACAATGTAGCAGCTTGTAAAAAAATGTTTTATTTTCAACAGTTAACTACACCTTCCACCTGCTTCTCTACATAATCGCCGCTCCGATTTAGACATTTGTCGGAGCGTTCGACCAACTTTTCGATATCTTCGTCATCGAAGGAAGCCGCCTGTGCTTCCTGCCAGTTCTCTACAGCTGGTCTGCAGCTCGTTGTCTGTGCTAGAACGTTGCCTTCATAGCTAGCGGTTCATGTGAGCAGAGATGAAACTCAGGGAGAGTAAATTACGGGCTGTAATTGTGGGTGATCAAACACGTCACACCGAAAACGCTGCAGGAGCATCTTCATTGCCCCTGCAGAGTGCGGCCGAGAATTGTCGTGTAGAAAGGAACGTTTGACAGTTATGTAATGTGGCCTGCATGGCATCGGGCGAAATTTCACAGCAGGTCCTGGTACTTTGAGGGAGACAGCATTGTTCTAGGCATCTCTACGTGCTCACTGTGTGCTAAAAACTGAAAAGAGCCACGTGACGCGATGGACGGGCGCTCTAGAGACACTGCCGAACGTATCTGTGCAAAACTTCATCGGATTTTCACTGTGGTTTCCATTTCGCACCCCATCGGAGCTTACTTTCTGAATTTTTTTTTTTTTTTTGTCGTCAGTCTACTGGCTGGTCTGATGCGGCCCGCCACGAATTCCTTTCCTGTGCCAACCTCTTCATCTCAGAGTAGCACTTGCAACCTACGTCCTCAATTATTTGCTTGACGTATTCCAATCTCTGTCTTCCTCTACAGTTTTTGCCCTCTACAGCTCCCTCTAGTACCATGGAAGTCATTCCCTCACGTCTTAGCAGATGTCCTATCATCCTGTCCCTTCTCCTTATCACTGTTTTCCACATATTCCTTTCCTCTCCGATACTGCATAGAACCTCCTCATTCCTTACCTTATCAGTCCACCTAATTTTCAACATTCGTCTATAGCACCACACCTCAAATGCTTCGATTCTCTTCTGTTCCGGTTTTCCCACAGTCCATGTTTCACGACCATACAATGCTGTACTCCAGACGTACATCATCAGAAATTTCATCCTCAAAATAAGGCCGGTATTTGATATTAGTAGACTTCTCTTGGCCAGAAATGCCTTTTTTGCCATAGCGAGTCTGCTTTTGATGTCCTCCTTGCTCCGTCCGTCATTGGTTATTTTACTGCCTAGGTAGCAGAATTCCTTAACTTCATTGACTTCGTGACCATCAATCCTGATGTTAAGTTTCTCGCCGTTCTCATTTCTACTACTTCTCATTACCTTCGTCTTTCTCCGATTTACTCTCAAACCGTACTGTGTACTCATTAGACTGTTCATTCCGTTCAGCAGATCATTTAATTCTTCTTCACTTTCACTCAGGATAGCAATGTCATCAGCGAATCGTATCATTGATATCCTTTCACCTTGTATTTTAATTCCACTCCTGAACCTTTCTTTTATTTCCATCATTGCTTCCTCGATGTACAGATTGAAGAGTAGGGGCGAAAGGCTACAGCCTTGCCTTACACCCTTCTTAATACGAGCACTTCGTTCTTGATCGTCTACTCTTATTATTCCCTCTTGGTTGTTGTACATATTGTATATGACCCGTCTCTCCCTATAGCTTACCCCTACTTTTTTTCAGAATCTCGAACAGCTTGCACCATTTTATATTGTCGAACGCTTTTTCCAGGTCGACAAATCCTATGAAAGTGTCTTGATTTTTCTTTAGCCTTGCTTCCATTATTAGCCGTAACGTCAGAATTGCCTCTCTCGTCCCATTACTTTCCCTAAAGCCAAACTGATCGTCACCTAGCGCATTCTCAATTTTCTTTTCCATTCTTCTGTATATTATTCTTGTAAGCAGCTTCGATGCATGAGCTGTTAAGCTGATTGTGCGATAATTCTCGCACTTGTCAGCTCTTGCCGTCTTCGGAATTGTGTGGATGATGCTTTTCCGAAAGTCAGATGGTATGTCGCCAGACTCATATATTCTACACACCAACGTGAATAGCCGTTTTGTTGCCACCTCCCCCAATGATTTTAGAAATTCTGATGGAATGTTATCCATCCCTTCTGCCTTATTTGACCGTAAGTCCTCCAAAGCTCTTTTAAATTCCGATTCTAATACTGGATCCCCTATCTCTTCTAAATCGACTCCTGTTTCTTCTTCTATCACATCAGACAAATCTTCACCCTCATAGAGGCTTTCAAGGTATTCTTTCCACCTATCTGCTCTCTCCTCTGCATTTAACAGTGGAATTGCCGTTGCACTTTGCGAATAGCGCTCGTATATTTCGCCTAAGAACCATGAAGATAAGGTGCTAGAAGTAAGGGCTCGTAGAGATGTTTTTAGACAAGCGTTTTTCTCTCGCTCCGTTGGCGAGTGGAATAGGAAACGAAATGACTATTAGTGGTACGTGGTACTCTCAGCCATGCGCCTACGGTGGCTTGCAGAGTATGTATGTGGATGTGGAGGATCGTCGTATTTTGCACCAAGCAAATCGTACCCCTTTCACATTGATGTGTAGCATCTGAGAACAAGTAATGGACTCGTTGAAAAGTACTGTGTCACCTTGCGGCTTAGATCGGAGACTGGAAGCAGCCGGACTAGTGGATTAGTGTCCATTGTGTAGGCCGCGCTTAACATCACAACACAAATGGCTGCACCTGGAGTGGTGCCTTGACCGGGAAGCACTGGCTGCTGGTCAATAGCATCGCATTGTGTTCAGTGATACGAGGTGTGGCTAGAAAAAAACCGGACTAGTACTGGTGAAACAATAAAACGAATGCAATAAGGCTGAGTCGCGTGGCCTGTCACGTGACTCTCGCTCCGCCTACTGCTCGAGTTTCATCTGCCTCCTGCACTCAGTCTGCCCGTGGCGTCTGTTTTAAGTAGTTGACGATTTGTCTGTGCGTCGGAAAATGTTGAGTGTACAGAAAGAACAGCGTGTTAACATCAAATTTTGTTTCAAACTAGGAAAATCTGCAAGTGAAACGTTTGTAATGTTACAACAAGTGTACGACGATGATTGTTTATCGCGAACACAAGTGTTTGAGTGGTTTAAACGATTTAAAGATGGCCGCGAAGACACCAGTGATGACACTCGCAGTGGCAGACCATTGTCAGCAAAAACTGTTGCAAACATTGAAAAAATCGGTAAACTTGTTCGACAAGATCGCCGTTTAACAATGACAGCAGTGTCTCAGTTAACAGGAGTTGACAAGGAAAGTGTCGAACAAGTTTACCGATTTTTTCAATGTTTGCATCAGTTTTTGCTGACAATGGTCTGCCAGTGCGAGTGTCATCACTGGTGTCTTCGCGGCCATCTTTAAATCGTTTAAACCACTCAAACACTTGTGTTCGCGATAAACAATCATCGCCGTACACTTGTTGTAACATTACAAACGTTTCACTTGCAGATTTTCCTAGTTTGAAACAAAATTTGATGTTAACACGCTGTTCTTTCTGTACACTCAACATTTTCCGACGCACAGACAAAACGTCAACTACGTAAAACAGACGCCACGGGCAGACTGAGTGCAGGAGGCAGACGAAACTCGAGCAGTAGGCGGAGCGAGAGTCACGTGACAGGCCACGCGACTTTCAGCCTTATTGCATGCGTTTTATTGTTTCACCAGTACTAGTCCGGTTTTTTTCTAGCCACACCTCGTAGACCGCGGCTTTACACCATCCCAGGGGACCATCCTCGGCAAGTATAAGGACAACCTGGGGAGAGGTCCCGTTCTTCCAATGTTTTGGAGAGGCACAGTGGTGTTACTGCTGGCTTCACGGTCGTGTGAGCAGCGATCGGGTGTAACATCAGGTCATGGTTAACAGTGATTGAGGGAACAGTGACGGTACAATGGGACATTGACGACATCCCGCATCTTCACGTGTTACCTGTCATGCGATAGTCTCATCGTGCCATTGTTGAACACGAAAATAATCGTCCACGCATGGCACGTGTCTGCATGAAATGGCTGCGCGCTGTTGAGGTACACTAGTGGTCTGGTAGATCCCCAGAAAATGTGTGGGACCAGCTCGTACATCAACAGTTGCAACAGTCTCGGTCGACTTTGGTTCAGGACAGGATACGATAGTCATATGACACCATTCACAACCGTATCAGTGCTGGCATTCAGGTCACAGGGGGTGATCGTAAATTTGACTCCATTACGTAATCACTTCATACATAACGGTAAGGAGAGGTGGGCGACAAAGTGGTGCAGGAGCTGTCATCGTAAGAAAGCTGGACACTAGTAGAAATAATTAGCGGACACTTAAATACAGTAATTTGCTTAATTTATAGCTTCCTCTAAGTGTTGCGGAGAACACAATAGAACAGACAGCAGTAAAGTCCAGCTACTAAAAGAAGCAAACTAATGAACAAATTTGCAGAGTGAGGCTCCCGCTACTAACGCACGAGCGACCTGTCGAAGGCTGATTGAAGACTGTCCAAGAGTGCGGCTTCCGCCGGCCATCGTATGTAGCGGCGGCAGAGGGCACTCCAAGTCGGAGCCGGTGAAGGCGTGGCTCAGCGAGTACGTATCATTGGATCCGCCAGGCCCCCGTACGACCGCTATCGGTGTCTTGTCAGAAACCTGCGCTTCCGTTGCCAACTGAGAGACACCGGTCCCTTCTGGGTCCATTCCTTCTCCACTATTGCAGTCACATGGTCAGTGAACACACGGCACAAAATTTGTATCCTAACCTCCCCGTGCGGAATAAACTGAGTGGACTTGGCTGTCGCAGACCACCCGACCCTCGCCTGTCAGCTGGTTCGCCGTGAGCCACCTGTGGCGTCGTGTACCGGAAACCGCCCAGGCGGCGGGCGCTAGTACGTTAAACGCTGGGCCAACGGCTCCCGTGCCCCCGGTTATAACGACGCGTTTAACGCCAGCACCTGCTACGACCGCCACAGCTCCCCCTGATCACTCCATTCAGGATACACAGCCTAGGTAGAGTATAAAGTTTGCAGCCAGTCGCCCGGCAGCCGCCATGTTTTTACCAGACAATGCGCCACGTGCATGTAGCTGCGCTAGCAAGGGCAAACGTAGTCACCTACCGACTGTGACAAGAGACGGATTTCGTAAGTCAAACACAAGCAGTAACTGTAGGGTATTATTTGACAACTGGTCAAAAGAAACGCTCTTCCAATATGACATGCGCAATCTTGTTGTTGTTGTGGTTTTTACTCCGAAGACTGGTTTGATGCAACTTCCTGGCAGATTAAAACTGTGTGCTGGACCGAGACTCGAACTTGGGACCTTTACCTTTCGCGGGAAAGGGTTCTACCAACTGAACTACCCAAGCACGACTCACGACCCGTCCTCACAGCTTTCCTTCCGCCAGTACCTCGTCTCCTACCTTCCAGATTTCACAGCAGCACTTGCCCGCGAAAGGCAAAGGTCCCAAGTTCGAGTCTCGTTCCGGCACACAGTTTTAATCTGCCAGGCAGTTTCATATGAACGCACACTCGCCTGCAGAGTGAAAATTTCACTCAGGAAAATCTCCCTTGGCTGTGGCAAAGCCATGTCTCCGCAATATCCTTTCTTCCAGGAGTCCTAGTTCTCCAAGTTTCGCAGGAGAGGTTCTGTGAAGTTTGGAAGTTATGAGACGAGGTACTGGCTTTAGTGAAGCTGTGAGGACGGGTCTCGAGTCGTTCTTAGGTAGCTCAGTTGGTAGAGCACTTACCCGCGAAAGGCAAATGTCCAGAGTTCGGGTCTTAGTCCGCAAGCCAGCAGGAAGTTTCACGTCAGCGCACATTCCGCTACAGAGTGAAAATTTCATTCTGGTTTGATGCAGCTCTTCATGCAACTCTATCCTGTGCAAACGTCTTCATCTCTGCATAACTGCTACAGCCTACGTCCATTTGCACCTGTATCCATCTCTTGGTGTAGCTTTCATATGAACGCACACTCGCCTGCAGAGTGAAAATTTCACTCAGGAAACACTCCCTTGGCTGTGGCAAAGCCATGTCTCCGCAATATCCTTTCTTCCAGGAGTCCTAGTTCTCCAAGTTTCGCAGGAGAGGTTCTGTGAAGTTTGGAAGTTATGAGACGAGGTACTGGCTTTAGTGAAGCTGTGAGGACGGGTCTCGAGTCGTTCTTAGGTAGCTCAGTTGGTAGAGCACTTACCCGCGAAAGGCAAATGTCCAGAGTTCGGGTCTTAGTCCGCAAGCCAGCAGGAAGTTTCACGTCAGCGCACATTCCGCTACAGAGTGAAAATTTCATTCTGGTTTGATGCAGCTCTTCATGCAACTCTATCCTGTGCAAACGTCTTCATCTCTGCATAACTGCTACAGCCTACGTCCCTTTGCACCTGTATCCATCTCTTGGTCTAGCGCTACAGATTTTACCCCCAAAAACTTCCCTCCAGTACTATATGGATGATCTCTTGATGTCTCAGTATGCGTCTTATGAACTTCTTGTAATCAGATTGTGCCACAAATGTCTTGTTTCCCCAATTGTATTCAGTATCTCCTCAGTAGTTACGCATACAGCTAGTTACCCATACAATCCTCGGCATTTTCCTGTTACACCACACTTAAAAAGCTTCTATTCAAATCTTCCCTTAATTGTTTATCGTCCACTGTTTCACTTCCATACATGCCTACACTCCCTATAAATACATTCGGAACAGACGTTCTAACTCATAAATTTATATAATTATGATGTTAAAAAAAGGTCTCTCTTCAACAAAACTTTTCATGTCATTGGCAATCTACATTTTATATCCTGTCTACTGCAGCCGTTTATTTTAACGTCCAAATACATCTACTACTTTAAGTGTCTCGTTTCCTAATCTAATTCCCTCAGCACCACCTGATTTAATTTGATTACATTCCATTATCCTTGTCTTGTTTTGGTTGGTCTTCATCTTACATCCTCCTTTCAGACACTGTCCATTATGTTCAACTGCTCTTCCATGTCCTTTGCTGTCTTTGACAATGTCATTAGCGAACCTCAAAGATTTTATGTTTCTTGTCCCTGATGTTTTATTGCTTCCCCAAATTTTTCTTTGGTTTCCTTTACTGCTTGCTGAATGTACAGATTGAATAACATCGGCAAAAGCCTACAACCCTCTCTCACTCCCTTCTCAACCACTTCTTCCCTTTCATGCCCGTCTGCTCTAATAACTGCCGTCAGGTTTCTGTGCAAGTTGTGTATAACAACATGTACAGAAAAAATTCGGGAAGTGTAGAGGAGAGGTTTGTACCTGGGAACACTTTTCTAACTTTCGCCAAGCCTGTCATAGAGCTGTAATCTATTTTCTAATTTTAGTCTTCAATGATCCCATTCACTTTTTATGTGCTGCTTTCTTTTACTTAAATTAGTTCCCAAAGATTGTTGCATATTTGAAAACGTGTCTCAAGATATATGATCATATACCTGGGAACAAATATTCTATTGAAATATAAAAGCGTTGCAGTCAAGAAAATTTTCTTAATAGTGCATGTAATCGTATGTCTGTCACATCATTACTCTGCTACAGAGGAACAATGAGTGAGTGAAATAATGAAATAACGCAGAAGTTTTATCAAACATCAGTCACAAGTATGAGGGGCGCTCAAAAGGAAAGGTGCGATATGACACTGTGGATATAGTTGAAGTTCAAAAGTAACAACCAGAGGCCAGAACACAACTATCCCAGTGTTTCACTAGCCGAAGGACTCTCTGTTCCCAGAATTCCTGTGGCAGTGACAAAAACCATTCCTCCATTGTGTCTTACAGTTTGTCATCAGAGGTGAAAAGCGCTTTCCCTTGAGAAGTTCTCTCTCTCTCTCTCTCTCTCTCTCTCTCTCTCTCTATCTCTCTCTCTTTTTCGGACCAAATACTTGGAAGTCGCAGTGTGACATGTCCGGGCTGTCGGGCGAATGTTCGCACTTGAACTTGGCCATCACACTTCGTACGACCTTGGGGACGTGTGGACGCGCTATCGTGGAGCAGGATCGCTACCTCCGCAAGCTGCCCAGGCCGTTTGCTCTTGATGTTCTTGCGTAGGCTACGAAGTGTCTCGCATCACACGTCACTGTTAATGGTTCGACGAGTATCGGACCCCGGACTCGAGAAAGACGGCGAGCAACACTTTGCCTGACGACGTCACGGGTTTGAATTTTTTTAGGGGGATGTGACGACGCTTGCTTCACGTCCCTAAATGTCTCACTACGTTATCCCAAAGCGGCATATGTAAATTTCAATAGGTTTGGTTGTTACGACGTTTTGTACCTTTTCCATTTTAGCACACCTTATACATTTTGAAATTGAAGTTACTGGAAAGTAACGCAAATTTCCGTTTTCAAGGCAGGTAAAATTGCTTAAACATTCACGAAACCCAGTTAATTCGCGAATATCACGTGTTTCATGGTAAAAAACCTCGCTCTGTTTCAAGGCATAAGGTGGGTGACGACCAACGAAGTACACCTCAACCGTCCATAGGCTATGTAACTAGTTTTAAAAATATATAGAATTTTTTAAGGTTGAATAATAAGTACGCTGTTTTTGTTCTACTAACAAAAAAGCGGCGTACTTGTTATTGAGTTTTAAGTATGGAATTGTTCTACCCAGAATCAAAGGAATAGTCCATAAATAACATACACAATTTTACTAGCCGTAAAAATTTGTAACTGAAAAGTTAACATATATTGCAGATAGAATTAATATTTTATACAGCTCTTAAGTGTGTAGAACTCTAAATATTTACAAATGTTGCACAAAACGCAATTTCATTTTTATCACCAACAAAAACGGAAGAAAATTGGTCTGTCCATGGCTCAGTATGCAAAAACTGACCTCCAGGTAGACGAGGAACAAAACATTTATTAATATCAACAAGAAATTCTCTTTACTGTTCTGTAGTAGACTGATATTGAACTGGACATAAAGTAGTTACAAAACATTCTGTTTGAGAATATAACTATTCATTTTCAGAGGATTGTAATTCTTTGTCGTAGTAGGCTAGTTCACTGACTCTAAACAGGAAAAAATCTATGCCAGGAAGGACCGCTGTTAAGGCTGGTTGTGTGAGAACAGGACACAGTAACAACTCGCTGGATATCAAAGTCCTTACACCAGAGCTTCTTGGCACCAAGTCGCAGCGTAACGTGACTGGTGGCTCGAGGTAGGCTCCATAGGCGGTGTTCTCCAGGCTGGTAAGCGAGTTTAGGCTGCTGGACATTGGTCGTGCGGCGTCTTAAGTATCAGGGGCGATCAGGCCGTACACTCCACAATCGGTATACCAATCAGGCAAAATAGCCGTGAGCGTGGAGACAATCGTCCCATCGACGCATCAGGTTACTCGTTTGGTAAAACACCGTCTGCTGCACAGTCTCGTCCAACAGGAACCGTCGACTCTTCAGCGACTTTTTTTTTAAGGGACCGAAGGCGTGATGATCCCATGCAGAGAGATCAGGACTATGGGACAGGTGCTCTCAATTGAGTGGGCGTAACTACTGCGTTACGTTTGCGTATGGGGACATCTTGCGCCGAATCGCGACCAGCATGGAACGCGAAGAGCAGTTCCGCAACGGTGGTTTCGACAGATATGCTGCCCCATACAAATTCTTCATTCCCATACGGATGCCTACCGGTGTTTGTGTAATGTCCTTGTCGCCACTGTAGTGTCCTGTTCCGTAGGGAAGCAAGCGAGAAGATGTTGTTTGGTGGCCAGTATCTGTTTCTACAATAGAAATGCACTCTTGGATTGACACGTTGTTTATTTACACCAGGGCTTCACAACATATGTGCTCGCGGAGCAAGCTGTGAGAAGCAAGGCGCGAGCACGGAGCAGCGCGAGCACGCTACCCCCACTACCGGACCAGAGCGGAGAGTGGGGAGAGTCACGTGGGGCACACAACAGCTGCCGCCAGTCAATGTAAATCCGCGGCCACCTCCAGGGATATCACTCACGAATTATTACTAAGGCGAATGAAACAAATAAAGGAGAACGTACACGTGCCACATAATTTTATTAGCTTAGTGTATGCCTCTACTTTCGCATTAATTTGTGAACGGTTACACAATAAAAGGTGTCACTGAAGTGTTATCTTGTACTTTTTGCCCTTTACAATTGCGTCTATGTTCGGAGTAATTGTTCTTGTGTATTTTCGGCGCAGCGTGCAGTTTAAATTTCGATCAGACAATGCGTTTCTCAGGCGCGTCTTGTTACATTTCATTGCAGAGAACAGTTGTTCACAAACATACGTGGAACCGAACATTGATATTATTGTAGCCGCCAGTTTCTGCAAACGAGGATCTATCCTGAGGGAAGTGTCTGTAGAATTCCAAAATGTTTTTCTTGTTCTGAAAGCTGTCTCTGTATTCTCTGTCACACTGCAGGTCAATAATTTCTTCCTGCAGCTCAGGAGGAATCTCTTAAATATTCGCTGAATATGGAGAGAACAGATCAAAAACACTGTCTAGTGCTGTCAGATCTTGAAAGCGCTGATCAACTAAACTATGTGAATAACGTTCACGGTCTTTGTGAACATCTTGCATGGATGATAATTTAGGAAAATGAGCTAGATTTCCTGTTTCCAGCTGACTCACCCAAAGTGTCAATTTCATTTTAAAAGCTCGTATTCGATCTATGAAATGAGTAATTAGCAGATCTTTACCTTGTAGTAAAATGTTCAAAGCATTCAGATGGCTAGTTAAATCTGCTAAGAACGCGAGATCACATTCAAACGTGCGCGCGCATTTCCCCTCCCTCCCCTCCCTCCCCTCCCTCCCCTCCCTCCCTACTCCGGGACCTTGCACCTGCTCGCGAGCACGTGCCTGAGCAGACGCGAGTACTCGCGCTCAAAACCGGCCAGTTGTTAAGCCCTGATTTACACGAACAGGAAGCTACTTATCTCCGACAGAGTCGATGTGTTGTGGCAGAAACTCTTCTGTAGTAGTCCTCTTGCCGACAATATCGGTAATCTTCCTATGCCACTGATCTTGGCCCGCTGTGTACTGTCTTAGCCTAAGCCCGCTCTGCTATGAATGACAGACGCCAATCTGGAGTAGTGAGTCGCGCATCAGTGACTGAGTCCTCCGGTTTTTTTTTTCTTTATTGTTATTTTGACACTTTATACTACGCCGCTCGTCGGCCACAGATAATACATTGATTACAAGTGGAGACATCAAAAACGAAACAACACGGTGACAGGCAAAAGTAGACACACAAATTTAAAAATACATGAAGCCATTCACAAGTGCAGCGTCCAAAGAAAACCGTTCAGCACTCGAGCACCAACAGAGACGACAGAAACGGCACACTTGAACGAAGGAGCACAAATGACGTAACACTGAATCACTAACACGATGGCACACACAAAAACACTGGCGCCGATCACCGGCGCGAAACTTCACTTGACGCGTACGAGCCCGGGGACCTGCCAAAAGGAGAAAAAGGGGGGGGAGGGAGAGGGGAGGGTGTAGATGCCAGTGGCAGAGGAGATGGGAGGGGGAGGAAAGAAGGTAGGGGGGTAGGGGAAGCCCGGGGGAGGATCAAAGTTGGTAAGAGGGGTAGATGGAGGGGATGAGGGCATCATCAGGGAGGGAGAGTTGGTGGAAGCCACCTTGGGCCAGGGTATGGAGAGTGGAGATATGGAGAGCAGGTGGGACGTGGGAATGCAGGCGCGGCAGTGGACGGGGGTGGGAGAGGATGGGAGAGACAAGCGGGTGAGGGGGATCAAGTTTGCGGGAGGTGTAGAGGATACACATCCCTTCGAGGAAAAGGAGGAGGCGCGGGAACGGAATAAGCTCATAGAGGATCCGTGTGGAGGAGGGGAGACGGATGCGATAGGCGAGGCGGAGTGCATGGCGTTCTAGGATTTGAAGGGATTTGTAAAAGCTAGGAGGGGCGGAGATCCAGGCTGAATGAGCGTAGCAGAAGATAGGGTGGATGAGGGATTTATAGGTGTGGAGGATGGTGGAGGGGTCGAGACCCCATGTGCGGCCAGAAAGGAGCTTGAGGAGGGAGTCAGGTGCGTGCCTTGGCTTGGATAGTCCGGAGATGAGGGGTCAGGAGAGGCGACGTTCAAGGGTGACGCCAAGGTACTTAAGGGTTGGGGTGAGGGCGATAGGACGGCCATAAATAGTGAGATAGCTCTGGTCTGCGGCGGCGGCCTACATACTTGCTGTCGAGAGGGCGTCGGCGGCGTGTCGCTAGTCGTTCTCTGTCTGGCCTCTTTCCTGATAGGCGCACTTGATGCAGCGCCTATCGATCTTCGCGCTACATCTTTGCCGACCGGTGTGCTGGCGACAGCTTACGCCAGCTCAGTTTGTCTTTCGGCAACCAGGAGAAGACTAATAGCACATTCGTCCGCCGTAGTCCACGTATCCGCCTTTACTGGACGCACGCCGGAAAGACGCGAATGCCACACTAATCCCTTGCCTACACGTCGGTGCTTATATACCCGAATCGTAGTACGCTGCATTGTGTATACACTGCAGCAACGACATCAAACGGAAACTTTATGATCGTTCCTTATATAGAGCCGGCGTAAGAATCTGTCGCGGACTACTTGCGTACAGATGATGAGGTGGAAGCAAATAAATCCGTGCCAGCCGCGCCTCCTGGGTGCCATTTGGTTGCCACCTGTAGGCGAGCGAGCGCTCCGGGTCGCAGCAGTGGCGTCCTGAGTTGCCCCTGACAACACGATGTGGCGGCTGTTGTCATTCGGAACGCGCCTTGTTTTGGTTCTCGTTGCCGTTGCGCCTAAGAGTTAGTGTATCAGCTATCCGAGTCACTTTACTGCTATATTAGAGGCCTATATTCCCAGACACAGCAAAAATGGTGGCAACTGATTATGGCAGTCTCCAGTGCTCATTCCTCAGTGTGATTATAAAACCAGTAACCAGACTGAAGTATCGACAAAAAAAAAAAAAAAAAAAGAATCGTGTGTTCCTAGGTGCAATATCCTCTAGGTACAAGTCTCTATGACTTACAATGGTATTTTGTTTTTTGCATAAAGCATTGGAGAGTGCATATCCCAACATTATTTTTTAGAAACTTTGTTTTATGACTTTAAGGACAGAAAGAGTACGTGGTTCATATTTTATTGATAGGAAACAGAGGGAACAAACTCCTACTGATGTTCCACAATGTTCAACATGGGGACCACTCCTGAAATAGTGTGTTCTTGGTCATCCTCATCGATCTGTGGTATCAAAAATTGTTGTAAAATATCCAGGTATACTATCCCATTGATAGTTCTTTCACGGAAAAAAAGGTTCAGTGCACAAAAAACTTTCCGTTTATGGCTATCCCGAACATGTTGCAATGTTTCATGTGGATTCTCACTGTCCCAGTCATACAGTTTTGTATGTTAACATTGCCACTTAAGTGAAAAGTCAACTCGTCAGAAAAGATTATTTTGCCCAACAAATGTCCGTCCTCATGTAATCAATGTAACATTTCCGCACTGAAGTTCTTGCGAGCAATTTTATCAGTGTCTTTTATTGCTTGTCGATAGTTAATATGTACGGTTTCAAATGCAAACGGTTTCTCAATACACGCCAAAGAGTTGTATGTGAGATTTGTAATTCGTGAGATGCATGCCCAGTCGATTTCGTAGGGCTGTTGACAAAACGTTGTCTCACTCGTTCAGCGACGTCGTCAGATGTGCTTGGACGGCCTGATGATTTCACACGTCTTACCGAGTGCCTTGTTTCTACAAAACATTGATGCCACTCTGTTGTGTACATAGTTCCTCGTAGTCAGCGCGTACACAACTTTCCCACTAGAGCGTGCCCCGCTAAGCACAACAGCGCAGGCGCAGCGCTCGTCTGTCTCTGCACTCCGAGATGGCGCTGCCTTAGAGACGGACCAAATTCTGCTTCCGCCGATCCGCGTATTAATATGTAACGCAGCCAATGAGATTGCTGCTAACGTACAACCTTTTCTCCTCGCGGATCACACTCGCGCAGTGATACCTGAACACGCGAGGTATTATAACGAGTGTACAGACCTCCGATTAGTCAGTCTGCATTTGTCTGCACCAGTCTGTACCAGTCTGCATTTGTCTGCACCAGTCTATATTCAAGTTTCAGTCTGCGCCTAATAAGATTACCATATTCCTGTACATAGTCATGAGGATAAATGTATAGACACTTTGTCAAGTATCAGAGATATGTGAGAATAAGATTAACGTACGAATACCAAAGGAACTTCAGACTGTCAATTGTAAACAGCATCCAGAATCAAGTTACGTAATGTCTATGCTTTTTATTATTTTAATAAATGTGTGTGAAAATTAATCAAGTTCTGTTTAAAGTTGGTCACCGTCAATCTGCTACTCTAAGCATGCAGTCCGCAGCTCGTGGTCATGCGGTAGCGTTCTCGCTTCCCACACCCGGGTTCCCGGGTTCGATTCCCGGCGGAGTCAGGGATTTTCTCTGCCTCGTGATGACTGGGTGTTGTGTGATGTCCTTAGGTTAGTTAGGTTTAAGTAGTTCTAAGTTCTAGGGGACTGATGACCGTGGCTTTTAAGTCCCATAGTGCTCAGAGCCGTTTTTCTAAGCATGCAAGTGGCATTTCTACCGTCTGACATAACGGCAGAAGATAAACACGCCACGATAAGACCACGAGACATATTGCTAACACTCGCCTACTTCGTTAGAGCGACAAGTCAAATAATCTGATGGTGTGTGTACCGAAGGTCTTACAGTACGCACACCACACACTCATAAATTGCAGGCCTACTAGGAGAATCTTTTGCGTACTTGGTGTGGAAATTGCGCTGAACTGTTGTCGCCGACTTCGATTCTTCAAAGTAAAACACACATCTAGCACCCTTGGGTCCAGGTGAGGCAGCCACCTTTAACGCAACTGCCACTAGCGCTCCATACGGTGCATTCGGCGCTAGCGAACTACGCGAGACAAAACTTGATGTATTTTCCTACAAACTAACACTACAATCAGCTCTCTAGGTACTATGAATTAATTTATGTTTAAAGTTGTAAAGTCCTTTTTGAAACACCCTGTATAGTGTGCATGGCAAAATGTTGCTAACCGAAACCAATGTCGAGACAACCGTGGTGCACCACGGGCATAGATGACAGGGCTGAACGATGGCTGTGCAGCTGTGTTTGGGCAAACAGACGTATAGATGTTGAGCAACTGACCGCCCAGATGGATCAAAGGACTACCAACAGTGTCTCCTAAACGTTGCTGCATATGGGTCTTCGCAGTAGGCGCCAGGTTCGTGTGCCCATGCTGACTGCTGTTCATCAGTGACGATGGCTGGAATTGGCACTCAGGTACCGCAATTGGACGCCCACAAAGTGAGAACAGGTAGCCTTTTCAGAGCAATTTAGGCTCCATCAAACAGATGGCCGCTGGAGTGTACGGCGTGAAACGTTGTAAACAAACACTATGGAACAATCGTCGGTAGGATCCAGGCTGAAGGAGGGAGCGTTGTTGTCTGGGGAATGTTTTCGTGTCATTCCCTGGGTGATTTCGTCATTCTGTATTTCACGATGGATGAACACAGGTGTACATCTGTTCTTGGCGACCATATCCGAAGTATTGACGCTGCCTCTTGAGACACTTGTCCCACTGTCACAAAGGCGGTGAATGGCTGTCTCATAAAATTCCCGATGCGATGTTAACCAGTTCCGCACGTACAGCTGGACGGCGTCGGTCCGAGGTGAATCGTTTGCCCCTCAGAGCCTTGACCAAAAATGGGGAGAGGTTCGGACTGTATGGAGGGTGGCCAGAACCCCACATTTGAACTTCTGTAGGAGTGCCGCGACTGTGTTGGCCATACGAGGCTCTGCATTGTCGTGGAGCAGAATGACCCCACGGGTGAGATTGCCTGGTCGTTCTGATTTGATTGCTCGGTGAAGGGTGATCAAGGTTTGCGACTAACGCTGGGCATTCATTCTTGTCCCGTGCTCGTGCTGCAGAAACTGAATCAGAAGGAGGCCATCTTGGTCAAAGAAGAACGTCTGCATAACCTCCCCTACACTTCTGTGAATGGCCTTGGCTTTTTTTTGTGTTGGTGACCCTGGATGCTTCCACTGGAGACTTCGTCGTTTTGATTCTGGTTCGAAGTGATGACACCATGACTCATCTCCAGCCACCACTCGTGACAGGAACGCATTCCCTTCCCGAGCACACTGCTGCAGATGAGCAAAACAGTGGGCCATTCGACATGCTTCCTGGTGTGGTTGAAGACTGTGGGGCACCCATTGGGCACACACTTCGCGCATGTGCAGTCGTTCCGTTATGATGGTGTGAACACTTCCGACGCTCAATCTGACCACGGCGGCTATGGCTTTCACCGTCACTCGGCGGTATTGGTTGAATCCACTAGCTGGACGATGTCATCGGTAATGGAGTGTGGTGCTCCACACCTGTCCTACCCTGAAGCTCTTGTGCCACTCCTTGACATGTAGTGTTCGCTGTACACTTGTGACATTCGTCGATGAATGTCCTTTCCTCCTACTCCTTCCTCTGGCAAAAAACGAACAACACCTCTTTGCTCTTCGTTTGAGGCCTCCATGTCACTGTTTGCAATCCGACTGGCAGAGTTGGACGATTGATGCATGCATGCTGCTGTTAGATCTGTATAGTCACGTGACGTGCAAGCGTGCCCTCCAGCGATAGGCTGTGAACTTCCGCGCTCTGGTCGGAACCACACCTCGTTACACACGCCACATTACCCTCCTGCCACCAGTTCGCGCATTCCAGACTCCGGCTCGTTTATTTTTGAACGCCCCTTATATATATATATATATATATATATATATATATATATATATATATATATATATATATATATATATTGTGTGTGTGTGCACGGAACAGGAACCGCTGAATGACGATAGTCCATTTGAGCGGCTCCTGCTCCATGTACAGCCATTGTCCATCAATATTGGTCTCTACATAGGGAGAAATGATCACGATAAAATAAGAGAAATCAGAGTTCGCACAGAAAAATTTAAGTGTTTGTTATACCCGCGTGCCGTTCGAGAGTGGAACGCTAGATAGTTTGAAGGTGGTTCATTGAACCCCATGCCTGACACTTAATTGTGAGTAACAGAGTAATCACGTAGATGTACATGTAAAAAGCGGTCGCCTTCCAATAAATGTACCTAGCGATCTAGACTTATAATTACTTTCAAATATGAACAAAATGTTTCAAAAAGATTCTCCCTATTTTAAAAGCCCACATCCGCTACATGAAGGAAGAGAGAAAACTGGGATTAATTAAACTTAATCGTAGGACTACAAAGTTCTTATTTTAAGAAGGACCACTTGACCTTACGTAAGCATAAATTTTACATGTATGTGTGTCCTCCAAGTACAGTCACGGTGAAGAGGCGGAAAGCTCGTTACCGTATACAAATTTTTAATCTGCCGTCCACTGGATGCATATCGAACCTGCAGACACGCCACGATAGCCGAACTAGCCCCAAAATGTTGCGAGCATATTGTGGGTTAACGCATTCATTGCTCATTGCTCATACGGCGTCGCAACTCACTCTAAGTTGTTGGAAAGAGTAGCAGATAGTCTTTCAGAAACGGACCCAAAAGAATCCCGTTTCGCGAGATTAGGCGGCCTTGGTGGCTTGCGTTGCTAGATCCTTATGCCCTTAATGGCCGACCCGTCGTTGAAGCAGCATATTGATAAGAAATGCTCTTACATGCAGCCGGCCGGTGTGGCCGAGCGGCTCTAGGCGCTTCAGTCTGGAACCGCGCGACCGCTACGGTCGCAGGTTCGAATCCTGCCTCGGACATGAAAGTGTGTGATGTCCTTAGGTTAGTTAGGTTTAAGTAGTTCTAAGTTCTAGGGGACTGATGACCTCAGATGTTAAGTCCCATAGTGCTCAGAGCCATCTGAACCATTTTTGATCTTACATGCAGGTGCAAGTGCGGTGGTGGCGCGTACTTGCTGGACACGCCTATGTTTGGCAGTCGCATGCTATATATTTCCCCTTCCTCCATCACCGACGTTGCCCTTGACGTGATGCGGCTTGTATCTCAGCATCCCTATAATACTGTTCGTAGTTTATCTGTGCACAATGTAGAGCGCTATTTTCGCAGCTGATCGCGAACTGGTGAAACTTCCTAGAAGGGTGAACTACTTATTCTGTCACGTCTCCGTTACTTTCAGCTAGGATGTACTCTGCCACTGAGGAAGCCGCTTAGGCCTAGCGGAAGGAGCAACGGTGCGAGCGCAGAGCCCTGTGGGACGCGGCTAATATTGCCGCTCTCCATTGTTTCGTGCAGCCGGAAGAACGGCCCTTTCCTCCGAAGAAACGCCACAGGACTGGCGGAGCGGAGGAGATAGAGGCGATAGCACGGCACGCGGAACAGCTTGGCGGACAAGAGGCCATTGTGGCGTGAAACAATATCTCGCCCTACTGTGCGAGTCCCTCCGGGCACTGAGGGGTCTGTCCAGGTGACACACTTAGCGTCTGGCGCCATCAGGTTGACGGTGGTGCATCTACTCACACCATTCCACATCACTTGTTATAGGTAGCTCGATTGACAACATTCGCATTTACCAACAGCCAAAGGTCTCAGGCGTGCAAGTCTTCAAATGCTCATCGTCCGTTGTACTGCCAGTCGAGTCTCCATGTTCCCCTCCTCTTTATTGTCCTCTTCTTCTTCTTCGTCTTCCTCTCGTCCTTCTTTTCTTTTTTTCCTTCTTCTTTTTCTTCTTATTGTCGTCCTCATTTTCTTTTTTCTTTTTCTGTTTGCTTTAATTCTCCTTCTTTCTGTCTCTTTCACCTCCTGCCCCCCCCCCCCCCCCCTCTTTCTTATCCAAGCCTTTATCATCATTCTAGTCTCCTTCTCTTTCTCCCTGCTTTCTTCCTTTCTCCTCGACAAGTCATTTCTCCTCAACCTCTTCTCTCTGCTCCACCTCTGGTCTCTGCTTTATTTCTTGTCTCTACTGCTCCATCTCTGTTTTCGGATCCCTGTCTCCTCTGCTTTCTCCTGTTTTTCGTTATCCTTCTCGTACTCTTCGTCTTTTTCATTTTCCTCTTCATCATCGGCTACGCACTCTTGAGGCTCAGTTAGGATGGAGTGTACCAGGGTCGGAAGTTCCGTGCTCAACAGTGCAGGCGCACGTAGCGTCCATTCGCAAAGGGATACTTCCATCGACGAGACACAGATTCTGCGTCCAGTGCGGACTGTGAAGTGTAACAGAAGCCTGCGTGCTTGTTAACGAGCGAGGCCGGCCTGTTTGAATTTCAAATGAAGATCGGCAAAGTGCAGATTGTAATTATAGCTTGCCGACTGGATACCTGCATATCATCTGAGGAAGGGAGCATCGCGTGATCTGTCCCACATCCAGACACCGGTTTGCAGGTTGATGCCGAGTTCCTCGACAAACGGGAAGCATTTTTATATTCTTTTTCTCCCAGTCGCTTGGTGAACAAAATACGAGCTACCAATGATTGAACCATATCTGTGACTCGCTTCAGGTCTTCCTAACAGACGTAACTTAAGATCTCGTTCTTAGCGGAATAAAATTGTCTGATGTGAAAATAATTTCACCAGTACCCTAATGATGTGTGACGGAACTGTTGTTTACAATATACGCGAACCAGACACATTAATACGACCACCGCTTGTGTTCGTCGTCAACGCGCAATAAAAACCCACAGACGGCAGGTGGGAGCACTAGCTGTGGAGGGTATACAAAGAGAGTCGGAGGGGTGGCGACACGGAAGACAATGCAGTCGTTATCACAGTAAGGAAAACGGGCGATTTCTCTGACGTCCAAAAGAGCCTGATCATTGGCTTTCGGGCCAGAGGTGGAACATTTCCAAAACGACTAAGTTTGTGCCGCCATGGTTAAAGTGTACCATGCATGGAAAATTCACGCTGTCCAAAACAGGTGGCAAGCAACCTGGCTGCAGCACGGGCCATAGATGACACGGGTGAACGGCGGCCGCAGAGACGTGAACGGGCGAACAGACGTGCAACTGTTGAGCAACTGACCGACCAGATGAACCAAGGGACTGCCAACAGCGAACATCGCATTTTATGCTCCATCGGAAAGATGGCTGTTAGCTTGCACGGCGTTAAACGTCTGACAGCAAGCACACTGCAAAAATCGTCGTAAGGCTCCAGGCCAGAGGAAGGAGCGTTGTGGTCTGGGGAATGAATTCGTCATTCTGGAAAACACAGTAGATCAACGCAAGTATGAATCTATCCTTGGTGACCATGTTCATCAACACAAACAGTTTGTTTCTCCTCGGTACAATAGCATCTACAATGAAATGAATACCCTTAGCTGCATACAGGCGTTGATATAACTCAACGGGGACAGTTGAAAATGTGTGCCCCGACCGGGACTCGATCCCGGGATCTCTTGCTTACATGGCAGACGCTCTATCCATCTGAGCCACCGAGGACACAGAGGGCAGTGTGACTCTGACACGCCTCCCGTGAGACCCACGTTCGCAACTTATTGTCCCGCAGTATATTCATAGTGCCCCTGTCCATCATACTAATTACTCGCGGCTTTACCGCCGATTCCCGTAAGAGTTCGGGCGCTGTTTGTGCATCCACACAGAAGAAGATGGTCAAATCGCCGGTGAGCCTTAACTGCATATATATATTTGCTTGACGTATTCCAATCTCTGTCTTCCGCTACAGTTTTTGCCCTCTACAGCTCCCTGTAGTACCTTGGAAGTCATTCCCTCATGTCTTAGCAGATGTCCTATCATCCTGTCCCTTCTCCTTATCACTGTTTTCCACATATTTCTTTCCTCTCCGATTCTGCGTAGAACCTCCTCATTCCTTACCTTATCAGTCCACCTAATTTTCAACATTCGTCTGTAGCACCACATCTCAAATGCTTCGATTCTCTTTCTGTTCCGGTTTTCCCACAGTCCATGTTTCACTACCATACAATGCTGTACTCCAGACGTAAATCCTCAGAAATTTCTTCCTCAAAGTAAGGCCGGTATTTGATATTAGTAGACTTCTCTTGGCCAGAAATGCCTTTTTTTTCCATAGCGAGTCTGCTTTTGATGTCCTCCTTGCTCCGTCCGTCATTGGTTATTTTACTGCCTAGGTAGCAGAATTCCTTAACTTCATTAACTTCGTGACCATCAATCCTGATGTTAAGTTTCCCGCTGTTCTCATTTCTACTGCTTCTCATTACCTTCGTCTTTCTCCGATTTACTCTCAAACCGTACTGTGTACTCATTAGACTGTTCATTCCGTTCAGCAGATCATTTAATTCTTCTTCACTTTCACTCAGGCTAGCAATGTCATCAGCGAATCGTATCATTGATATCCTTTCACCTTGTATTTTAATTCCTATCCTGAACCTTTCTTTTATTTCCATCATTGCTTCCTCGATGTACAGATTGAAGAGTAGGGGCGAAAGGCTACAGCCTTGTCTTACACCCTTCTTAATACGAGCACTTCGTTCTTGATCGTCCACTCTTATTATTCCCTCTTGGTTGTTGTACATATTGTATATGACCCGTCTCTCCCTATAGCTTACCTCTACTTTTTTCAGAATCTCGAACAGCTTGCACCATTTTATATTGTCGAACGCTTTTTCCAGGTCGACAAATCCTATGAAAGTGTCTTGATTTTCCTTTAGCCTTGCTTCCATTATTAGCCGTAACGCCAGTATTGCCTCTCTCGTCCCTTTACTTATCCTAAAGTCAAACTGATCGTCACCTAGCGCATTCTCAATTTTCTTTTCCATTCTTCTGTACATTATTTTTGTAAGCAGCTTCGATGCATGAGCTGTTAAGCTGATTGTGCGATAATTCTCGCACTTGTCAGCTCTTGCCGTCATCGGAATTGTGTGGATGATGCTTTTCCGAAAGTCAGATGGTATGTCGCCAGACTCATATATTCTACACACCAACGTGAATAGTCGTTTTGTTGCCACTTCCCCCTATGATTTTAGAAATTCTGATGGAATGTTATCCATCCCTTCTGCCTTATTTGACCGTAAGTCCTCCAAAGCTCTTTTAAATTCCGATTCTAATACTGGATCCCCTATCTCTTCTAAATCGATTCCTGTTTCTTCTTCTATCACATCAGACAAATCTTCACCCTCATAGAGGCTTTTAATGTATTCTTTCTACCTATCTGCTCTCTCCTCTGCATTTAACAGTGGAATTCCCGTTGCACTCTTAATGTTACCACCGTTGCTTTTAATGTCACCAAAGGTTGTTTTGACTTTCCTGTATGCTGAGTCTGTCCTTCCGACAATCATATCTTTTTCGATGTCTTCACATTTTTCCTGCAGCCATTTCGTCTTAGCTTCCCTGCACTTCCTATTTATTTCATTCCTCAGCGACTTGTATTTCTGTATTCCTGATTTTCCCGGAACATGTTTGTACTTCGTCCTTTCATTAATCAACTGAAGTATTTCTTCTGTGAACCATGGTTTCTTCGGAGCTACCGTCTTTGTACCTATGTTTTCCTTCCCAACTTCTGTGATGGCCCTTTATATATATATATATATATATATATATATATATACCATCTTCATATATACAATGGCATCTACCACCAGGAAAATGAAACGTGTCACACAGTTCACAGTGTGCGTGCGTGGTTCGAAGAATACCAGAACGAGTGTGTCTTACTGCCCTGGTCGCCAAAGTCCCCAGACTGGATTTAAACCCAGTCACGAATCTGTGGGACCATCTCGATTGGGCTGTTAGCGCCATAGATCCTCAACCCAAAAATATAGCTCAGCTTACCACGGCGCTGAATTCTGTATGGCTCCACATCCCTGTTGGCGGCTTCCAGATTCTCAACGACACTCTCCCTGCACGTCTCTCGGTGGTCCGCGCTGGAGAAGATGGTTATTCAGGCTTTCGACAAGTGGTCACATTAATGTGTCTAGACAGTATATATGAATGATGTAGTGGGTAACCACCAGTACTTCATGAGGCTGCTCAAGGTCGATGCTGTTGTCAGTAACAAGGTTGCAATACCAGAAGTCTGCAGCGCAATACAGGAAGAACTGTGGACGATTGATAACTGGTTCAGAAACTGCCACTTTAACCTGAATACAAGTAAGGATCTTATGTCCTACGGGCTGTAACAAAAGAGGTAATGCCAAACTTCCAGCAACATTCCTCAAACATAGAGGAATGGAATGTGTTGTACGGGCACAGGTCTGGATACTCCATATTTGTGTGTTAGAGCTGACTTTCCACTTCTCTTCTTAATCACATTAATCATGGGAACCACACAGAAACAGAACGTACATGAAACGTTTTCTTATACGGAATGTTCCAGATACCCTCTGTGTTACAGTATGAAACACTTTCTTACATGAAATGTTCAAAATTCCCTTCGTTACCAAGGGTGCTCGCATCAACAAACCGTCGCAATGAACCCGTGATGAGTTGATGTATCCCTGGAGAATCACGTGATCAACAAAGACTGACAACGTTTGGGTCGGCAAGTTCGTGACTGCTTGTTTCGGCGTCATGTTCTTTCATCCAGGCTCAACGGATAAGCGTAGTAGGCTTTCTTAGAGAATCCCGTGCCTGTTCTGCTAGAACAAGCGCCCTTACCAGTGCGGGGTAACGTGTACGTCACGCACGATGAAGCTCCTCCTCATTTCTGTATTAATGTTCGCAGGCTTCTAAACAACAGATTCCGTGACCAGACGAATAGGTAAAGGTGGACGAATTCCTTGACCTCCACGTTCTGCGGATTTTTATTTGTGGGGGAATTTGGAAGCTCTTGTGTGTGCGTTACGAAGAGATTTACTGTCAAAACTCCGAAAGCGTCGGGAGGGTGGGGCAGGTTTGAACAGCAACAATTCGACCACTTTGTGGACAACATCACAAGGAGGGCAAGCATGTTAGAACACACGGCGTGGAGCAATACGTACGCTACTGAATTTCAGCCACAAACAAATTTTTATTTCACAGACGTGCACTTCGACTAGACTGCACCAGTTTTAGTTACCTTTTTTTTAATTTTGCAGTACAGTTTTCTTAGAGAGGTTATTTTTTTCTACACTCCTGGAAATTGAAATAAGAACACCGTGAATTCATTGTCCCAGGAAGGGGAAACTTTATTGACACATTCCTGGGGTCAGATACATCACATGATCACACTGACAGAACCACAGGCACATAGACACAGGCAACAGAGCATGCACAATGTCGGCACTAGTACAGTGTATATCCACCTTTCGCAGCAATGCAGGCTGCTATTCTCCCAAGGAGACGATCGTAGAGATGCTGGATGTAGTCCTGTGGAACGGCTTGCCATGCCATTTCCACCTGGCGCCTCAATTGGACCAGCGATCGTGCTGGACGTGCAGACCGCGTGAGACGACGCTTCATCCAGTCCCAAACATGCTCAATGGGGAACAGATCCGGAGATCTAGCTGGCCAGGGTAGTTGACTTACACCTTCTAGAGCACGTTGGGTGGCACGGGATACATGAGGACGTGCATTGTCCTGTTGGAACAGCAAGTTCCCTTGCCGGTCTAGGAATGGTAGAACGATGGGTTCGATGACGGTTTGGATGTACCGTGCACTATTCAGTGTCCCCTCGACGATCACCAGTGGTGTACGGCCAGTGTAGGAGATCGCTCCCCACACCATGATGCCGGGTGTTGGCCCTGTGTGCCTCGGTCGCATGCAGTCCTGATTGTGGCGCTCACCTGCACGGCGCCAAACACGCATACGACCATCATTGGCACCAAGGCAGAAGCGTCTCTCATCGCTGAAGACGACACGTCTCCATTCGTCCCTCCATTCACGCCTGTCGCGACACCACTGGAGGCGGGCTGCACGATGTTGGGGCGTGAGCGGAAGACGGCCTAACGGTGTGCGGGACCGTAGCCCAGCTTCGTGGAGACGGTTGCGAATGGTCCTCGCCGATACCCCAGGAGCAACAGTGTCCCTAATTTGCTGGGAAGTGGCGGTGCGGTCCCCTACGGCACTGCGTAGGATCCTACGGTCTTGGCGTGCATCCGTGCGTCGCTGCGGTCTGGTCCCAGGTCGACGGGCACGTGTACCTTCCGCCGACCGCTGGCGACAACATCGATGTACTGTGGAGACCTCACGCCCCACGTGTTGAGCAATTCGGCGGTACGTCCACCCGGCCTCCCGCATGCCCACTATACGCCCTCGCTCGAAGTCCGTCAACTGCACATACGGTTCACGTCCACGCTGTCGCGGCATGCTACCAGTGTTAAAGACTGCGATGGAGCTCCGTATGCCACGGCAAACTGGCTGACACTGACGGCGGCGGTGCACAAATGCTGCGCAGCTAGCGCCATTCGACGGCCAACACCGCGGTTCCTGGTGTGTCCGCTGTGCCGTGCGTGTGATCATTGCTTGTACAGCCCTCTCGCAGCGTCCGGAGCAAGTATGGTGGGTCTGACACACCGGTGTCAATGTGTTCTTTTTTGCATTTCCAGGAGTGTATTTCTTGTTCCCCTCGAAACTAAGCCCCCACAAATTTGTAGGTACGTAGGTGCGGCGAAACAGCTGCTGAGCAGATTGTTATGTTTTCGGCAGTCCACCTGTGTTTCCCTGAGCCTCCCCTCCCTTCTCCCACAATATACCCCCTCTCCAGGCCCTCTCCCTCCCCCACTACACGCACGCAGTCCTCAACGGAGTTCATTTCCAGCGCCTTCCGGTCCCATTCAGTTTCCGCCGCGCCTCCGCCACGCGACCCGTCAGTTTTTTCGCCGGTCCTGTGTCTAACGATTCCCACTTGTTGAGTGCCGCGTTCGTGTGACTGTGCCAGACTTCTGCTTGTGCTTTTTCAGCCTCTTACGCGAAAGTCCACGCAGTGTGCTGTAACCTCCAGTGTATAACAATTATGCAGGCTGCACTACAGGGCAGTATCCCCCGCGAGTGTGTGAGAATTAGTGGTGCACAAGTGAATAATTCCGTCAGTGGCGCCCTTTCTGATTGTCGATTGGTCCTCCGAAGAAACACACCCCGTAGTGTGCGAGTAGCAACAAAACCCGGTTGTTAAGCGTGTCTGTCTGCGGAAAGGTCAGTATTTTCAGGTCTCACGCCGTAGCCTATTATGACACGAAGAAAGCTTTGCGGTGATATTCTAGACTTTTCATTTAGAGCATGTAACGGGACACGCGTAGCATTCTGAAGAGGCAACTTCCTATACACAATCAGAAACGGACCTTCTCGCAGTGCCAAAAACTTAGGAACAGTTGCCGCAATTTCTTTCCATTATTTAACCGAGTTGTTTTCATTTTACGCTCAGTATTTCGCTGACCGAGTCAGTCGTCGTCTTCAGGTGCAGCGAGCCGTGTGGGATCGCCATATAAACCGAAATACATCGTTTTGAATTAAACAAGTCCTAGACTCCGGCACTCGACTTACTAATATTTCTCCGGAAATCTCATCTTTGAAAGGTGCAAGACGCTGGGGGAATGTGCGCATCGCGGAATGACAGTGCGGCCTCTGAAAGTCGAATGAGTGTCAAAGGTCGTAGGGGGTCATGTTTTTTTTTAGTTTATTGATTTATGAACATAACATCGTTACAACAATACATGAACAGAAAAATGTAATTGAGAATAGCTGGTCAATATTTTACATAGTCGAAATCCTTTAAAAAAAGGAAAAAAAAATGGTTTCGAACTCTGCTATAAATAGCGCAGCGCGCAGACGAGATTTCAGAGTCCTGTTGGGGTCCAGTCAGCTAGTTCTCAAAACAAACACACTTCGCAGCACGTGAAGAAGATGTCTGCGTCGGTCGTCGAAATATTAAAATCCTTCTGCATATACTGCTGCATCATCATATAAAATACTTAAAATTGTAAACTGCTAACATTACTGATGTTTCAGAGATGCCTTTCCAATACTTTATTTCGCTTGATGGTGCGCCAGTACACCGAGAAGGATTGTAATTAAACTGGAGCTGTCCACATAATTTGAGGCTGAATTTATCAAGTAAATGTTCAGACAAGGGTGTTCCGTATCTCATTTGGTAAAAACGGAACCCATATGCGATCACTCTCTTGTCCGTCTGTCTATCCGATTGTTAAAAACACTTTTTCTCACGAAGAGGTAGACGAACACAGTTGAAATTAATGTCACGTACTATGGTTAAAAACTGAAGCTCTAAATCAGTACAATCTGTGTCATTATTTGATATTCGAAAACTCGCTCATCAATACCTGCAGGGCTTTTCCCGGTTGTCTAGAATCGTGAAATTTGGCCAGAAGCATGGTTTCACAGTGCAGCCAAAAGAAAAAATCCGAAAATTGTTAATTCGTAATCATATTACACGTAAAAATATTTTTATTTCATTTATTACCTGTCTGTCTCTCCGTCTGTTACGACACCGTTTTCTCAGGAATGGG
This sequence comes from Schistocerca nitens, assembly GCF_023898315.1. Taxonomy (NCBI): domain Eukaryota; kingdom Metazoa; phylum Arthropoda; class Insecta; order Orthoptera; family Acrididae; genus Schistocerca; species Schistocerca nitens. The sequence goes on along the minus strand of NC_064623.1, from coordinate 99,162,789 downwards.
ATGACGAATCAAGTCCCTTGGCGGTGTAAAAATATTTAAGCTTCATCATCAATGCAGTCAAAAGATACGGGCATTTATGTAACGTATTTTGATATCTTGTCAGTATCGATAAACGGCAAAAACAGTCGAAATTCTCGGTTCCCAGAATGGATAAATTATCTAAATATATCATTAACGTTCTACAGAACACTTGATGCGTGAGTCCTATTCACATCCATTTTTTTTTTTTAATTTGTTTGAAAGCACAGTCAGTTTGACTGAATGCAATACTGAACCCGATATAGTAAAACAAATGACAATAGTCTGCTCTTATAAAGCAAGGGTAGGCATTATCTTGCATAATAAATTAATAAATGGACGAGAAGTGTAAATGATCAAACCGAAATTCAAAATCAGGAATTTTCTTGAATTAGCGTACAGTGAGAAAGCATCTCAACAGATTGCTCGTTCTTCCATTAGAATAAAACTGCGATTCTAGGCCTCCGTTCTGACAGTTAACTTCGACGTAAATTACGGCATAAGGAAAGAATAGATCACATTAAATACTCAGTCTCTCTCTCTCTGTATGTGTGTGTGTGTGTGTGTGTGTGTGTGTGTAAGGTGAAATGTAGCACCTGTCCGCACGACAGACGGACAGATCTGTTGATGTCTGCTTTAGAGAGCATTGTAACGTGTGCATAAAACAGCATTTGGTTCTCATTTTTTTTAAAAATGCAGACGAATTAGGATGCATACATCAACATTTGGATGTCTGTCGTCATGTAACCAAAGGCTCCCATATGGTTATACTAGAAGAGCTAGAAATGTTTACTAATTTTTTAAGAAAACCTTTCCTAAGTATTTTCTGATTTCTTACGACACATCTTCTTCCCGGTTTTTGCCGTTTTCCGTTGTTGAAGCTCCTTTTTCTGCCGGTTCGCACTTATCTACTAGTAGCTTTATTTATCAGTTCTCTTACACTGTGCCCGTTTTGTGTAGATACCCTTTCGACCACTAGCTACACCACATCGCTACTCACGGAATGCGTCGTCTGTCCTGCCTCTAGTGCACTTCTAGCTTCGCAACAACAATGGTTATAGACAATTTTTACTACTTTTCACTTTGGGAAGGCTTACTCTCCCAACTTATTTAATATACTGTTTTTAATCTCAAATTTGCGATTAAAGCATTGTGAACCTTATGTCATTACGTCATTAACTGTAGCATTCAGAGTGCAGATATTGTTTTCTTCGTGAGCTCCGCGTCTGGCCTGTCGAGTTGACGCATATTCAGGTGTGTATGTTTGTGTATACAGGGTGTAAACATATTTGTTTACAACATATCACATTCATGTAGATGATGTCGGGACGAAATTACCTGAAGCTGGCCTACAAAAAGAAGCTAAGCTACAGTGCATGCGCGTCGCGCTAGGTTTTCAATACTCTATCGCTCTCTTCGTGCAAACTGTGAGGCTTACAGAAAAAAAATGAATGGGAGATATTTGTAGGAAATTTAATGTATTTTAAGTTTTTGCTGGGATACTTTTTCGCTAATAGTCGCAGTTTTCTAGTTACTCAAGAGAAACGTACAAGATTGACATTAGTACATACCCCCTGCATCACAATCGTCCTCGACCGGTCAGGATTTTTAGAATGTTGTTCACGGCACTGCCTCTAACTTCTATATAAAAATTTGTAACTACACAAATTACTTTTCATATTCGACCGTTTTTGATCTTCATTGTCTGAGCTACTACGCCACCGCGCTTAGCCGTGCACTTACAAATTGTGAAATTGACGCTTTTGTAAATTTTACCTCACATTCTGCGAATTTAAACACCAGGCAATTAAGAATTTTTTCTTGGATTTCTTACTACGAAGCTATTGTGCTTGTAATGATTGATTGTAGAGCGAATTGTAAAATTAATTAGTTTTTGATTAACATTTAAAAAAGTCTTTTTTCTTTCAGTTTCCTCTGGGGAAAGTTTAAATCAGTTATGTTACCGAAATAGCCGACTAAGCCCGTGGGGTGTAAATCGCTTAGTAGCAAATTTTTGTATAGTTATAGGAGTGTCGTGGACAACATACTAGGAATCCTAAGAAGGGGGAACTGAATTTGTGGGGGTGACGGTGCGTTTGAAGGTAACTTTTCTACGTTTCTCTTGAATAACTCGAAAATCAAGGCCTCTAGTAAAAACGTATCCCAGTACAAAATAAACTAAATTAAGTTTCCTACATAAAAATCCCACTGTTCATTTTTTTCTCTAGGGCTAATAGCTAGCGCGAAGAGAGGGAGAGAATATTGAAAATACCGCGCTGCACGCATGCAGTTTGGCTTATGTGCTTCTTGTAGGCCAGTCTGAGACTGTTTCCCGGCTTGATAGACCACAAGTGTCGTATGTCAGTTTGTTTGTTTCGACTTACTCTACAGTACTGCGACAAGTTTAAACTTGTCGTTTACACTCTGTAAAGTTAGTTCGATGTTATAATTTAGTTTGCTAGTATTTTACTGCTCTTGTTTTTAATTCTTTTTAAACAGATCATCTGATAATCAGGTACCAAATCTAAACCGCTAATCGCACTATTTCTGATTATTTATTTACAAATGGTTACTGTGCTGTTCTTACGCATTATGTAATTTTGTTCTGTATCCGATCAGTTTTCAAGGCCTACAATTCAGGTTCTTGACAGCTTGGATATATCCAGTGTTGTCTGTTCTTCCTGTGTCTTCTGTTCAGATAAGGGGGAAAAGAAACATCGCATCTTCAGTCACAGGACTCGCCAAGTTTTATTTCATGCCCCTGATTTTTTGCTATGCAGTATTGTTTTCTTGCGACCAACATGTAAATGATGTCACAAGAATGTGTCTTCTGCTGTTTCACGTTCAGGATCTTCTGCACACTCTGAGGCCTATCTTCTCTAGATTTCACTCGTATATGCTATTAACTGAATTGCATTACCGTCTTTATTGTTGTGTATCTTCCGACGTCCTTAAGTTACGAGATAGAATAGTGGTATTTTCTTAGAGCATAAATTTCGCCTTGTGACTAAATGAAAGTTTTTTTTTTTTTTTGTAATCAAACGTGTCCCGTTTATTCGATTTTCTAAGCATCTCAGTGTGCTATTATACGTTTTTTTCCTTAGAATACTTACAAGACAGGTATGTGATTTCTGAATTTGTTTTTGGCTACTTTAGGTTAAAAGCAACTTGTTGGTGCATAAATCACTCTAGCTTCTAACAGTTTTTCACCCCACTTACGCGTCTGAACAAAACTAAAAAAAACTATGAATTCTTGAGTCAGACATATATGGTCGCGACATTAATGACGATGTTTCAGTGTTGAAGATGTTCAAAATGTCGGCCATCAGCAGCAACACAGTGTGTGCATCACTGCAAAAAGATTGACACATGTGCTACGGTTGCCACTGGAACTTATTCACAGGTAGTCACAGTCACCTCCCTCATGTCATCCAGCATACGTGGTGGCTTCGTGGCGCAGACAGTCTCCTTAGAGTTCATCTACATCTACATCATACTCCGCAAGCCACCTAATGGTGTGTTGCTGAGAGTACTTTCCGTACCACTGTTTGATCCCTCCAACCCTGTTCCACTCGCGAATAGTGCGTCGGAAGAATGATTGTCGATAAGCCTCTGTATTGGCTCTAATTTCTCGAGTTTTCACCTCACTACGTGAGATACATGTGAGGGGGAAGTAATATGTTTTTCGACTCCTCCTGTAAAATGCTGTCCCGAAATTTCAGTAGTAAATCTCTCCGTGATGCACAACGCCTCACTTGTAACGTCTGCCATTGGAATTTGTTTAGCATCTCCGTAACGCTATCTCGCCAGCTAAACGATCCCGTGACGAAACGCGCCGCTCTTCGTTGGATCTTCTCTATCAGTCCTACCTGATAGGGATCCCAGATAGACGAACAGTACTCAAGGATCGGGTGAACATGCGCCTTATTAGCCACTTCTTTCGTGGATGAGTTACATTTGCTTAAGATTCTTCCGATGAATCGGAGTCGTGTCTGCTTTTCCCACTATCTGTTTTATCTGGCCATTCCACTTAAGGTCCCCCTGAATAGTTACGCCTATATATTTTACGGCAGACGCTGTCTCCATCTCTCTGTCATCAATAGTGCAGCTGTGCAGTAGTGAATTTCTTTTCCTATGTATGCGCAATATGTTACATTTATTTACGTTCGGGGTCAACTGCCAAACTCTGCACCATTCATCAATTCTCTGCAGGTCGTTCAGCAAATTCTTACTATCTTCTGGCGTTGTTACTTTGGTATAGACAACAGCATAATCTGCGAATAGCCTTAAAGCGCATCCGACGCTTTCTACTAGATGTCTACATACACTCCTGGAAATTGAAATAAGAACACCGTGAATTCATTGTCCCAGTAAGGGGAAACTTTATTGACACATTCCTGGGGTCAGATACATCACATGATCACACTGACAGAACCACAGGCACATAGACACAGGCAACAGAGCATGCACAATGTCGGCACTAGTACAGTGTATATCCACCTTTCGCAGCAATGCAGGCTGCTATTCTCCCATGGAGACGATCGTAGAGATGCTGGATGTAGTCCTGTGGAACGGCTTGCATTGCCATTTCCACCTGGCGCCTCAGTTGGACCAGCGTTCGTGCTGGACGTGCAGACCGCGTGAGACGACGCTTCATCCAGTCCCAAACATGCTCAATGGGGGACAGATCCGGAGATCTTGCTGGCCATGGTAGTTGACTTACACCTTCTAGAGCACGTTCGGTGGCACGGGATACATGCGGACGTGCATTGTCCTGTTGGAACAGCAAGGTCCCTTGCCGGTCTAGGAATGGTAGAACGATGGGTTCGATGACGGTTTGGATGTACCGTGCACTATTCAGTGTCCCCTCGACGATCACCAGTGGTGTACGGCCAGTGTAGGAGATCGCTCCCCACACCATGATGCCGGGTGTTGGCCCTGTGTGCCTCGGTCGTATGCAGTCCTGATTGTGGCGCTCACCTGCACGGCGTCAAACACGCATACGACCATCATTGGCACCAAGGCAGAAGCGACTCTCATCGCTGAAGACGACACGTCTCCATTCGTCCCTCCATTCACGCCTGTCGCGACACCACTGGAGGCGGGCTGCACGATGTTGGGGCGTGAGCGGAATACGGCCTAACGGTGTGCGGGACCGTAGCCCAGCTTCATGGAGACGGTTGCGAATGGTCCTCGCCGATACCCCAGGAGCAACAGTGCCCCTAATTTGCTGGGAAGTGGCGGTGCGGTCCCCTACGGCACTGCGTAGGATCCTACGGTCTTGGCGTGCATCCGTGCGTCGCTGCGGTCCGGTCCCAGGTCGACGGGCACGTGCACCTTCCGCCGACCACTGGCGACAACATCGATGTACTGTGGAGACCTCACGCCCCACGTGTTGAGCAATTCGGCGGTACGTCCACCCGGCCTCCCGCATGCCCACTATACGCCCTCGCTCAAAGTCCGTCAACTGCACATACGGTTCACGTCCACGCTGTCGCGGCATGCTACCAGTGTTAAAGACTGCGATGGAGCTCCGTATGCCACGGCAAACTGGCTGACACTGACTGCGGCGGTGCACAAATGCTGCGCAGCTAGCGCCATTCGACGGCCAACACCGCGGTTCCTGGTGTGTCCGCTGTGCCGTGCGTGTGATCATTGCTTGTACAGCCCTCTCGCAGTGTCCGGAGCAAGTATGGTGGGTCTGACACACCGGTGTCAATGTGTTCTTTTTTCCATTTCCAGGAGTGTATATTGTAAACAGCAACGGTCCTATCACACTTCCCTGTAGTACGCCGGATTTATCTTTACATCTGCCGGTTTTGTTCCGTTAAGAGCGACGTGTTGAGTTCTGTCTGCAAGAGAATCTTGAATCCAATCGCAAGTCTGCTCCGATACTCCGTAAGCTCGTATTTTTCTCAATAAACGGCAATCTTTCAAATGTAGTAACACGGCTACCAACTTTCGTTCATGTACTCTTAACACAACTCCTCCTTGGTGCAGCGATATTTTGCCCTCAGTGTATAAATGTATTACGTCAATTGAAGACTGCAGTAAATAAAGTTGCATATAAGAAGCTGCTTACTATATTCCTTCAGTAATAAAAAAAAATTACTTAACATGCAGCTTCAAATGGGAGAGGGGTACCAGTGCGCTGGGAGGAAGTCTGTCTACTCCAGCCTTACGTTATTTCGAGCGGGACAATCGGGACGTGGTTTGACCCGCCAGGGTAGCCGCTCGCGCAAACGCGCTGCTTCCTGGACTCGGGTAGGCGCGCCGGCCCCGGATCGAATCCGCCCGGCGGATTAACGAAAAGGGCCGGTGTGTCGGCCAGCCTGGATGTGGTTTTTAGGCGGTTTTCCACATCCTGCTATATGAATACCGGGCTCGTCCCCACGTTCCGCCGCAGTTACACGCGCCGCAGACATATGAAACACGTCCGCAGTATTTCACGATTTACACTAGACGGAGACACTGGGGTACGCTGATTACGTCCTGGGGGGTATGGGGTGGCAGCAGGAAGGGCATCCGGCCATCCCTCACACCTAACCACGCCGACCTTGCGATTGCTGCGGGACTATGGTGAAAGAGAAGGAAAGAAAGAATCGGGATGTGGTTCTGGTTTTGCGGCCTGCAGACACGACGGGGCTCACGCAGTGGGTCACGCAACACGCGCCTCCTGTACACTAACAGCGCCCGCGCTCCCCGGCCCTGTGGGAAGTTCCTCTCGGAAATCCGGCCCTTGTGATGTGAGGCGGGGTCACAAGAGAGCCGCAGACGCCGCGACGTGAAAGCACAGGACGTCCCGCAATTACGCGAGCCGCCGTTAAGACCTGTTTCTGGGGCGAGTCAAGGCGAGGAAAGACGCTCTTCTGTAGCGTACGCACACCTTCCCCGTATCGCCTTGTAACACATCTAGACATTCATTGCTTTGTTTCTAAGGGTTTCGAATTATATCGTTCATTACCACACACACGCCTTCTACAAAAAAATACATTTCTATGTCATATTTGGAGCTGACGGAGCGAGTAGAAAAGAATCATCGACGTAATAGGTCGTTGATGTTGCTGCTGTTGTTGTTGTTGTTGTTGCTTGTGGTGGTGGTAGTGGAGGTAGCCCTAAACCGAAAATTTGCCAGAGGCGAAATCAGTATAAATAAAAATGAACTGTAATACGGGCGCGTTTTTAGGTGCCTATTTCTTTAAAATATATATATGTAGGGTGGTCCATTGATCGTGACCGGGCCAAATATCTCACTAAATAAGCGTCAAACGAAAAAACTACAAAGAACGAAACTTGTCTAGCTTGAAGGGGGAAACCAGATGGCGCTATTGTTGGACCGCTAGATGCCGCTGCCATAGGTCAAACGGATATCAACTCCGTTTCTTTAAATAGGAACCCCATTTTTTTATTACATATTCGTGTAGTACGTAAAGAAATATGAATGTTTTAGTTGGGCCACTTGTTTCGCTTTGTGATAGATGGCGCTGTAATAGTCACAAACATATGGCTCACAATTTTAGACGAACAGTTGGTAACAGGTAAGTTTTTTTAAATTAAAATAAAGAACGTAGGTACGTTTGAACATTTTATTTCGGTTGTTCCAGTGTGATACATGTACCTTTGTCAACTTATCATTTTTGAGAACGCGTGCTGTTACAGCGTGATTACCTGTAAATACCACAATAATGCAATAAATGCTCAAAATGATGTCCGTCAACCTCAATGCATTTGGCAATACTTGTAACGACATTCCTCTCAACAGCGAGTAGGTCGCCTTCCGTAATGTTCGCACATGCATTGACAATGCGCTGGCCGGCCGGGATGGCCGAGCGGTTCTAGGCAGATTCGAATCGTGCCTCGGGCATGGATGTGTGTGATGTCCTTAGGTTAGTTAGTTTTAAGTAGTTCTAAGTTCTAGGGACTGATGACCTCAGAAGTTAAGTCCCATAGTGCTCGGAGCCATTTGAACCATTTTGACAATGCGCTGACGCATGTTGTCAGGCGTTGTCGGTGGATCACGATAGCAAATATCCTTCAACTTTCCCCACAGAAAGAAATCCGGGGACGTCAGATCCGGTGAACGTGCGGGCCAACGACCAATACACCTGTCATGAAATACGCTATTCAATACCGCTTCAACCGCGCGCGAGCTATTCGCCGGACATCCATCATGTTGGAAGTACATCGCCATTCTGTCAGGTAGTGGAAAATCGTGTAGTAACATCGGTAGAACATTACGTAGGAAATCAGCATACATTGCACCATTTATTTTTTATTTAGCGTATGGCTAATACAGACATATCATGAAATTAAATTAGTTATACATATGTACATATTGACACACAAGAAACTTAAGTTTCTCTTTATAACTGAATGTCCAGTCCTTCAATCCAGCGCACTGCATCTGGAGTGGCTAGCAGGAAGTCCTCTTTGGCGCCGTGATAGGCTCGAATCCTGCATTCACTGACAATGTGGTGAACAGTCTGGTATGGAGCCCCGCAGTCACAAGCTGGATCAGGCAGCTTCTTCCACTTAAAGAGAGCATCCCTGCATCGCCCATGGCTGGTACGAATTCTGTGGAGAGTAGTCCAGGTCTTGCGTGGTAAGTCGAATCCACTTGGAAGTTTAGCACCTGAGAAGAAGTTATGCACCATTTAGATTGCCATCGATAAAATGGGGGCCAATTATCCTTCCTCCCAAAACGTACGCCAAGGTCGCTGATGTTCCACTTGTCGCAGCCATCGTGGATTTTCCGTTGCCCGATACGGCTAGTGCATATTATGCCGGTTTACGTTACCGCTTTTGGTGAATGACGCTTCGTCGCTAAATAGATCGCGTGCAAAAAATCTGTCATTGTCCCGTAATTTCTCTTGTGCCCAGTGGCAGAACTGTGCACGACGTTCAAAGTTGTCGCCTTGCAACTCCTGGTGCATGGAAATATGGTACGGGTGCAATCGATGTTGATGTAGCATTCTCAACACCGACGTTTTTGAGATTCCCGATTCTCGCGCAATTTGTCTGCCACTGATGTGCGGATTAGCCGCGACAGCAGCTAAAACACCAACTTGGGCATCATCATTTGTTGCAGGACGTGGTTGACGTTTCACATGTGGCTGAACACTTCCTGTTTCCTTAAATAACGTAACTATCCGGCGAACGGCCCGGACACTTGGATGATGTCGTCCAGGATACCGAGTAGCATACATAGCACACGCCCGTTGAGCATTTTGATCACAATAGCCATACACCAACAAGATATCGACATTTTCCGCAATTGGTAAACGGTCCATTTTAACACGGGTAATGTATCACGAAGCAAATACCGTTCGCACTGGCGGAATGTTACGTGATACCACGTACTTATACGTTTGTGACTATTCTGCGCCATCTATCACAAAACGAAAAAAGTGGTCCAACTAAAACATTCATATTTCTTTACGTACTACACGAATATGCAATAAAAAATGGGGGTTCCTATTTTTAAAAACGCAATCGATATCCGTTTGACCTATGGCAGTGCCATTTAGCGGGCCAACCATAGCGCCATCTAGTTTCCCCCTTCAAGCTAGATGAGTTTTGTTCTTTGTAGTTTTTTCGTTTGACGCTTATTTCGTGGGATATTTGGCCCGCTCACTATCAGTGGACCACCCTGTATACGTAACCCTTCATCAGTTAGCAATACATCCTGATGAAGGCGTCTTGCAGTTGTCGCCGAATCGTCGGAATTTTATAGTTGACAATGCGGTCTCAAACACAAGAGTTTTACTGGGCCGGCCGCTGGTGGCCAAGCGGTTCTGGCGCTACAGTCTGGAACCGCGCGACCGCTACGGTCGCAGGTTCGAATCCTGCCTCGGGCATGGATGTGTGTGTTGTCCTTAGGTTAGTTAGGTTTAAGTAGTTCTAAGTTCTAGGGGACTTATGACCTCAGCAGTTGAGTCCCATAGTGCTCAGAGCCATTTGAACCATTTGAAGTTTTACTGGCTGTGACAACGGCCTACGTTTACTCATTAGCTGCCGGCACAATGTTTCAACTTTTCCCATTGATTTAAGTCATTGCTCATTGGCAGGTAATATAATTAATTCCTCTGCCTCTGGATTCATAATGGCTACGGGATCAAAATTGTGCCTGTCTTTGAGACGTGTTCGAAAGAACAGACATTATATAACATCGGTGGTTTAAGGCGGTACGACTGTAAGGCTAAGGGACGAGGTTAAGGGGCTCCGGAACGCCCTATACTTGCAATGTTAAAATAACGCTTATAAATTACATCTTTCCTCACAAAGTATTTGAGGTAGGAAGTTGAACTTTTTACAGATTATTTATTGGAATATGGGCTACAACTTAACACAGGGATTTTACAAAATTTTAGTTCAGTTATTAAAGATGATTTTTTTTCAATTGTAATGAAAATTCACAACTTTTTTTGCAATTTTTTATTTATATATTCAAAAATATACAGTTTTTTGGGAAAATGCTGTGTTAAATTATGCAGAAGGTACTGTGTAACATTTACTGAAAGTTTGAAACAAATATGTTTGGAAGATCCTTAGAAAACATGTAATTAGTATGAGAAAATAAAAGTTTTGGGAATCGAGCGACAAAGATTGGATTAACGTTTTAGTGCATTCCAGGTCCATAGGATGGATTATCTTCATCCTCTGCAAACTCCTCCTCCAGCTTCCTCTTGTTCCTCCTTCTGTTTGCTCTTGCTTGTATTTCTAGACTCTTTACAGCCCTGTCTGCAGCCCGAAGGCGTTCCTTGTCTAAAGCAAGCATCGCTCGTACCATGTTAGAACCTATCTTCATTCCCATATTTGTAAATACCTTGCACCTTACAATGTTGCCATCATTGAAAGTCGCAACAGCATCATACACACCAAAGTGAAGTGTTTCTATTCCAACAAATACAGTCTTGGGGATTCTCGACCATATAACACTATTTACACTTTCATTGGGGTTTTGAGTTTTTCCGTGAATACAAAAAAATGGTTCAAATGGCTCTGAGCACTATGGGACTCAACTGCTGTGGTTATAAGTCCCCTAGAACTTAGAACTACTTAAACCTAACTAACCTAAGGACAGCACACAACACCCAGCCATCACGAGGCAGAGAAAATCCCTGACCCCGTCGGGAATCGAACCCGGGAACCCGGGCGTGGGAAGCGAGAACGCTACCGCACGACCACGAGATGCGGTCTCCGTGAATACACTTTTTCAACAGTTCAGGTGCTGCTAAGTCTCTGAAAATAGGTTTTATCACCTCCATTATTGCATGAGGGAGACTATGCTTATGAGTGTACACTTCACCAGTTAGCAATCCTTTGTTATATTTACACCAACTGTCTTCTTCTTTGGGACACAAGCTATGTTGGGGATTTTCATCGTCTTTATTGTTTACAGTAATAACACATACCTTTGGCTTTCCAACATTTCTCCTTTTCTTAAAAGCCTTCAGAGGATTTCTAATAACTTTACTTTTACTCATTATTATACTTCAACAAATCAGGGACTCAAGAAACAGAATTAATTACGAATATTTTCGAGATAACGACAGAGTAAATAAACATGAAACAATCGACAATCACACCAGCGATATATATTGAACCATCACAGGTTAGCCACAACACATACTTTATCTCACATCACTAAAATGTACCTGATGAACACGGACGTTAATAATAACACCATTTGACAGCAGTTTGACAGCAGTTTAACAGCGCCACAGTGGGTCACGCCCATGTAGAACACATTTCAAAAAAAATTTAAAAATAGTTGTAGTCTTCGGAATTGAATAAATTATATATCTATTAAAAGGTAATAGTCTGCAGATTCAGAAAACGCAAAAAAGTAAAAATTGAACTTTTCATGATTTTGAGCCTTTCCGGAGCCCCTTAAGGAACTATAGAAACGAACACACAGCCACAACAGACAGGGTATGTGATACCACTGGAGAACGGCGTTGTCTGGAGAGGCGTGTTGAGCGAAGACAGGCGGCCGGAGCGGACAAGTGGGTGCCGCTGGGACGCGCTCTCTGCAGCGCCGGCCCTTGTTAAATGCCGGCCGTGACAAATCGGAGAACCGGTGGCGACGCTTGCCGCTGCCACTGTTCCTTTGTTTTTGCTGTTCGAGCCTGGCGCCCGCCGCTCAGCTTCCCCTCATTAACGTACAACGGTACCCGCAGTCGAGGTCCAGGTCGCCGCCACTAAACGCCACACCATAATACACTCCACCGCTGCTACCGGTACGGATACGTCGACATTGCCCCGTATTGGAGTAGCAGGATCAGCACGACTTCTCCATAAACATGTCTGCGTCTTCTTTTCTTTTCTGGGTGTCGTTTCAATAGTCTAATGTAACAGTGTAAGTGCAACTCTCTCTCTCTCTCAAACACACACATACACACACACACTCTCCCTCCCTCCCACACACACACACACCCTCCCTCCCTCCCTCCCTCCCTTCTCGCCTCTAACATGACGATGTTGTTGTCGTTTTCAGTCTGGTTTGAGTCAACAGCTCGCAGTGTCCCATCTTCTGCAAGTCAGTGCATGACTGCTGCGACCGACATCCATTTGAATCCGCTTACTGTGGTCAAACTTTCATAACTCTCCATTCGATCTGAGTTTTAGCGCATGTTCTTTGTCCCTCTGTGTCCTCCACCTTAGTGCTTTTAATGTGTTGCAGGGTGGCTGGCTTTCCCTTTTTATTTTCGTGGTCGGTCAGCCACAGTAATCCGCTCCCTTGTTTTACTCTCTTCTAACTGTTTCTTTCATCTCTGTTGTTTTCTTGACCTCTTTTGTTCCTTTTAGTGTTCGTTGCCTTTCCTTCGTTATTGTGGTCTTTCCTTTCTTTCCGTTTTGTGTTACATGCCTCGTCTGTTTTGGTTCAAATGGCTCTGAGCACTATGGGACTTAACATCTGAGGTCATCAGTCCCCTAGAACTTAGAACTACTTAAACCTAACTAACCTAAGGACATCACACACATCCATGCCCGAGGCAGGATTCGAACCTGCGACCGTAGTGGTCGCGTGGTGCCAGACTGTAGCGCCTAGAACCGCTCGGCCACTCCGGCCGGCCCTCGTCTGTTTTATTGTCACACTTGTGGCATCGTTTTATTAGGAACAAGGGACCGATTACCTCCTAGTTTGATCCCTTTCCCCCCTCTTTTAAAAAAAATAACTCTCCACAATTTTTACCCCTCACTCTTCCCTCCATTACCAGATTGATTCCTCGATTCCTCAAGTTCAGTCCTATGAATCGATCCCTGCCATTAGACAAGTTATGCCACAAATTCCCATTCTCTCTAATTCGATACACCATCAGTTCATTCGTTATCGCATATACACATCTAATCTCCTGCATTCTTCTGTAGCACAACATTTCAAAAGCTTTCTTATCTGAACTGTATATCGTCCGCCTTTCACTTCTGTACCGGGCTAACCTCCATGCCTTCATAAAAGACTTTCTAATACTTACATTTATAGTCGAAGTTATGAAATTCCTCTCTTTCAGAAATACTTTTCTTGCTATTGACAGCATTTTTTTATCCTTCCTACTTGGTCCACCAACAGTTATTTTAATGCACAAGTATCAAAAATCGTCTGCTACTTTTGATATCTCATTTCTAGTCTAGTTCCTCCAGTATCGCCTAATTTATTTCGACCCTCCTTTATTACCTTTGTTTTCCTATTGTTAAATAAATGTCGTGTGACTAGGGCCTCCTCTCGGGTAGACCGTTCGCCAGGTGCTTCGGTTTGACTCCACTCCGGCGACTTGCGCATCGATGGGGATGAAATGATGAGGATGAGGACAATACAACACCCAGTCCTTGAGTGAAGACAATCTCCGACCCAGTCGGGAATCGAACCCGAGCCCTTAGGACTGACGTTCTGTCGCGCTAACCACTAAGCTACAGGGGGGCGGACTTCCTTCTGTTGATATTCATCGTATATCTTCCTTTCAAAGCACTGACCATTCCATGCAATTGCTCTTGCAAGTTCCTTGCCGTCTCTGATGGCATTACAAGGACATTTACAAACCTCAGTGTTTGTATTACTTCTCCCAGAACTTTAAATCCCTTTTTTTCTCCTTGCTTTCTTCCACTCCTTACTCAATGTCCAGATTGAATAACATCGATGTAAGCTACAATCCTCTCTCACATCCTTCTCAATCACTGCTTCACCTACACATCCTTTCACTCTTCATGTTTCTGTACAAGTTCTAAATTACCTTCCGCTCGTCTTATTGTATCTCTTCTACCTTCGAAATTTCAATATATCAACTTTGCGAAGAACTTCCTCTAAAGCTACAAATACTATAAACGTGGGTTTGCCATTCTTTAACTTAACTTCTAAGACGGGTTCGTGTATTCCTACATCTCTACGAAGCCGAGACCGACGTAACCCGAGGTTGGCTTCTATTAGCTTTTCCGTTCGCCATATATAATTCGTGTCAGTACTGTAGAACTACGACTTATTCAAAAGATTGTTCTGTAGTATTCAGACCTGTCGGCACCTGCCTATTTTGGAATTCAAATTATTACATTCTTTGTGACATCAGAGGGTATTTTAACTGTCCCACACATCTTGCATTCCAGCTGGAATAGTTTTATCATGGCTCGCTCTCCAAAGAATCTCAATAATTGTGAGGGAATGTCGCCCATTCCAGGGTCCTTGTTTCCACCTAGATCTTTCAGTGCTCTCAAATTTTTCTCGCAGTATCGTCTCTCCCATCTCATCTTCATTTACTTCCTCTTCCCTTCTTATAAAATTGTCTTCACGGTTGTTCCCCTTATATAGACCATCTACATATTCTTTTCACCTTTTAGCTCTCCCTTCTTTGCTTAGTACTGGCTTGCCTTCTGAGCGTATTAACACAGCTGCGTCTCTTTACTCCAAAGGCCTCTTTAATTTTGCTGTTTAGGCGGTATATCTCTATAGAATCACATTTGTCCTCTAGCCATTCGTGGTTTGCCATTTTGCAATTTCTGTGCGCGGCTTCTCCCGCCGGGGGTTCGAGTCCTCCCTCGGGTATGGGTTATCAGTGGATAACGAGTGTAGCTTTAAATAGCAACGCCGTTATCGGGAATGCAATCGTCTTTTACGCTAGCAGCTTTGTGACTATAGGGTAAGAGTAGAAGTTGGTTAATCACTGATAATATTTATCGATACAGCAGAATTAATAAAATGTCTTCGTTAGTATCTCGATCGTTTCTTGGTATTACTAGCAGCGTAATAAGTTATTCTTGGCTTGCTTTAAGAAAAGAATAAAAACAGCGATGCAGGTAACAAACTGATCTTGTTGCGTATAATGTGAACGTCCGCCTCCTTAGGTGAGTGGTCAGCTCGTGTGATTGACGTGCAGAGGCCCCGCGTTCGATTCCCTACCGGCTCGGAAATTCTCTCTGCTCGGGGACTCGGTGTTGTGTTGACATCATCATTATCATCATCATCGACACGCAGGCATCTATATAAATGACCTGGGTGACAATCTCAGCAGTTAGGTTGTTCGCAGATGGTGCTGTAATTTACCGTCTAGTAAGGTCATCCGAAGACCAGTATCAGTTGCAAAGAGATTTAGAAAAGATTGTTGTATGGTGTGGCAGGTGGCAGTTGACGCTAAATAACGAAAAGTGTGAGGTGATCCACATGAGTTCCAAAAGAAAGCCGTTGGAATTCGATTACTCGATGAATAGTACAATTCTCAAGGCTGTCAATGCAACTAAGTACCTGGATGTAAAAATTACGAACAACTTCAGTTGGATAGACCACATAGATAATATTGTGGGGAAGACGAGCCAAAGGTTGCATTTCATTGGCAGGACACTTAGAAGATGCAACAAGTCCACTAAAAAGACAGCTTACACTACACTCGTTCGTCCTGTGTTAGAATATTGCTGCGCGGTGTGGGATCCTTACCAGGTGGGATTGACGGAGGACATCGAAAAGGTGCAAAAAAGGGCAGCTCGTTTTGTATTATCACGTAATAGGGGAGAGAGTGTGGCAGATATGATACGCGAGTTGGGATGGAAGTCACTAAAGCAAAGAGGTGTTTCGTCGCGGCGAGATCTATTTACGAAATTTCAGTCACCAACTTTCTCTTCCGAATGCGAAAATATTTTGTTGAGCCCAACCTACATAGGTAGGAGTGGTCATCAAAATAAAATAAGAGAAATCAGAGCTCGAACAGAAAGGTTTAGGTGTTCGCTTTTCCCGCGCGCTGTTCGGGAGTGGAATGGTAGACAGTAGTATGATTGTGGTTCGATGAACCCTCTGCCAAGCACTTAAATGTGAATTGCAGAGTATTCATGTAGATGTAGATGTGGCGTCAACTGAAAAGACTTGCAACTTGGAGGCCGAACTTCCCCAGGTGGGGGCTCCCGGACATGAATGCCATACTATCAGCTTGTGGCCGGCCGGAGTGGCCGTGCGGTTCTAGGCGCTACAGTCTGGAGCCGAGCGACCGCTACGGTCGCAGGTTCGAATCCTACCTCGGGCATGGATGTGTGTGATGTCCTTAGATTAGTTAGCTTTAATTAGTTCTAAGTTCTAGGCGACTGATGACCTCAGAAGTTAAGTCGCATAGTGCTCAGAGCCATTTGAACCATCAGTTTGTGAATTTAAACCCATCTATATTACTAAGGCGTAATCCTGGCACCGGTACTATTTCCAGTTTGCCTATTTAACGGCATCTACGAGCACACGAAAGTTGATTTTCAGTATTTCGAGTAATTGTTGACCGAATTTAAAAATTCAAAATGCTGTCATCATCTGCTCATTGTCGTGTGACTAGGGCCTCCCGTCGGGTAGACCGTTCGCCGGGTGCAAGTCTTTCGATTTGACGTCACTTCGGCGACTTGAGCGTCGATGGGGATGAAATGATGACGATTAGGACAACACAACACCCAGTCCCTGAGCGGAGAAAATCTCCGACCCAGCCGGGAAACGAACTCGGACCCATAGGATTGACATTCTGTCGCGCTGACCATTCAGCTACCGGGGCCGAACATGTACTCATTAAGAGATACACTGGTATAAGTATGGGTATTCAAATACAGGGATATGCAAACAGAAAGAAGACGGCGCTACGGTCGGCTACGCCTATATAAAACAAGTGTCTGGCGCAGTTGTTAGATCAGATACTGCTGCTACAATAGCAGGTTATCATGATTTGAGTGAGTTTCAAGGTGGTGCTATAGTCGGCGAACGAGCCATGGGACACAGCAGCTCTGAGGTAGCGATGAAGTGGTGATTTTCCCTACTACCATTTCACGAGTGTACCGTGAACATCAGGAATCCTGTGGAACATCAAATCTCCGACATCACTCCGGCCGGAAAAAGATCCTGTAAGAACGGGACCAACGACGACTGAAGAGAATCGTTCAACGTGACAAATTGCTCCAGATTTCAATGCTGGGGCCGGCCGCTGTGGCCGTGCGGTTCTAGGCGCTTCAGTCCGGAACCGCGGGACTGCTACGGTCGCAGGTTCTAATCCTGCCTCGGGCATGGATGTGTGTGATGTCCTTAGATTAGTTAGGTTTAAGTAGTTGTAAGTTCTAGGGGACTGATGACCTGAGATGTTAAGTCCCATAGTGCTCAGAGCCATTTGAACCCAACCATTTTCAATGCTGGGCCGTCAAGAAGTGTCAGCGTGCGAACCATTCATCGAAACATCATCGATATGGGCTTTCGAAGTCGAAGACCCACTCGTGTACCATTGATGAGTGCATGACACAAGCTTTACGCCTCGCCTGGGCCCGTCAACAACGACATTGGACTGTTGATCGCTGGACTGATGTTGCCTGGTCGGACGAGTCTCGTTTCAGATTGTATCGAGCGAATGGACGTGTACAGGTATGGAGACAATCTCATGACCCCGTGGACCCTGCATGTCAGTCGCGGACTGTTGAAGCTTGTGGAGGCTTTGTAATGGTGTGGAGCGTGTGCATTTGCAGTCTATGGGTCCCCTGATACGTCTAGGTACTGACAGGTGACACGTACGTAAGCATCGTGTCTGATCATCTGCATCCGTTCACGTCCATTGTGCATTCAGACGGACTTGGGGAATTCCAGCAGGACAATGTGACACCCCGCACGGCCTGAATTACTACAGAGGGGCAGCAGGAACTCTCTTCTGAGTTTAAATACTTCCGCTGGCCACCAAACTCCCCAGACATGAAGATTATTGAGCACGTCTGGTATGCCCTGCAACGTGTTATGCAGAAGAGATCTCCACCCCCTCGTACTCTTACTGATTTATCGACAGCCCTGCAGCATTCATGGTATCAATTTCCTCCAGAACTACAGCAAACATAAATATAGCCAAAGCCTTGCACACAAACAAAAATTACGCGAAGCGAAATGTAGTGTGAGGAGGGCTATGCGAGAGGCGTTCAACGAATTCGAAAGTAAAGTAATTTTGGTCTTATGTCAAAGTGGTAGGTGGATCAAAACAAAATGTCCAGACACTCTGTGACCAAAATGGTACTCAAACAGAGGATAACAGACTAAAGGCCGAAATACTAAATGTCTTTTTCCAAAGCTGTTTCACAGAGGAAGACTGCACTGTAGTTCCTTCTCTAGATTGTCGCACAGATAACAAAATGGTAGATATAGAAATAGACGACAGAGGGATAGAGAAACAATTAAAATCGTTCAAAAGAGGAAAGGCCGCTGGACCTGATGGGATACCAGTTCGATTTTACACAGAGTACGCGAAGGAACTTGCCCCCCTTCTTGCAGCGGTGTTCCGTAGGTCTCTACAAGAGCGTAGCGTTCCAAAGGATTGGAAAAGGGCACAGGTCATCGCCGTTTTCAAGAAGGGACGTCGAACAGATGTGCAGAACTATAGACCTATATCTCTAACGTCGATCAGTTGTAGAATTTTGGAGCACGTATTATGTTCGAGTATAATGACTTTTCTGGAGACTAGAAATCTACTCTGTAGGAATCAGCATGGCTTTCGAAAAAGACGATCGTGGGAAACCCAGCTCGCGCTGTTCGTCCACGAGACTCAGAGGGTCATAAACACGGGTTCCCAGGTAGATGCCATGTTTCTTGACTTCCGCAAGGCGTTCGATACAGTTCCCCACAGTCGTTTAATGAACAAAGTAAGAGCATATGGACTATCAGACCAATTGTGTGATTGGATTGAAGAGTTCCTAGATAACAGAACGCCGCATGTCATTCTCAATGGAGAGAAGTCTTCCGAAGTAAGAGTGATTTCAGGTGTGCTGCAGGGGAGTGTCGTAGGACCGTTGCTATTCACGATATACATAAATGACCTTGTGGATAACATCGGAAGTTCACTGAGGCTTTTTGCGGATGATGCTGTGGTATATCGAGAGGTTGTAACAATGGAAAATTGTACTGAAATGCAGGAGGATCTGCAGCGAATTGACGCATGGTGCAGGGAATGGCAGTTGAATCTCAATGTAGACAAGTGTAATGTGCTGCGAATACATAGAAAGAAAGATCCTTTATGATTTAGCTACAATATAGCCGGTCAGCAACTGGAAGCAGTTAATTCCATAAATTATCTGGGAGTACGCATTAGGAGTGATTTAAAATGGAATGATCATATAAAGTTGATCGTCGGTAAAGCAGATGCCAGATTCATTGGAAGAATCCTAAGGAAATGCCATCCGAAAACAAAGGAAGTAGGTTACAGTACGCTTGTTCGCCCACTGCTTGAATACTGCTCAGCAGTGTGGGATCTGTACCAGATAGGGTTGATAGAAGAGATAGAGAAGATCCAACGGAGAGCAGCGCGCTTCGTTGCAGGATCATTTAGTAATCGCGAAAGCGTTACGGAGATGATAGATAAACTCCAGTGGAAGACTCTGCAGGAGAGACGCTCAGTAGCTCGGTACGGGCTTTTGTTGAAGTTTCGAGAACATACCTTCACCGAAGAGTCAAGCAGTACATTGCTCCCTCCTACGCGAAGAGACCATGAGGAT
Source organism: Schistocerca nitens (assembly GCF_023898315.1). Lineage (NCBI taxonomy): Eukaryota > Metazoa > Arthropoda > Insecta > Orthoptera > Acrididae > Schistocerca > Schistocerca nitens. Next base: position 99,142,812 of record NC_064623.1, on the reverse strand, counting down.
AAAATCAGAGAGATTAGAGCCCACACAGAGGCATACCGACAATCCTTCTTTCCACGAACAATACGAGACTGGAATAGAAGGGAGAACCGATAGAGGTACTCAAGGTACCCTCCGCCACATACTGTGAGGTGGCTTGCGGAGTATGGATGTAGATGTAGATGTACTTGAGATATTAGTCGAGTCCATGCCAGGTCGTTCTGCGTCACTTCTGCGTGCTCGCGGAGGCCTTACGTGATATTGGGCAGGTGTACCAATTTTTTTGGCTCTTCAGTGTATATGTGTGCTCCATTATATAATCAGGGGTTTACTGGTTGGGCCTAAACTGAACGCGTCTGACTGTTAAAAAGATGATTACAAAATAGGCGTATATGCTGTCTATCGATCGCGGTTTTTCATAACTTCATTGCTTCTTTTGGACAATGTCGCCCTTCTTCAGACCATTTCTTGTAGTTGTAGAGTAATCAGCCTTAACGAAACTGTCACTGAAATCAAATCCGTACGCTGCGAGCGCAGTGTTGTTCAGCCATCCTCCGAGGTGAGGACAGCCTGCTCGATCGCCTAGCGCCGTGGAAGCGCCGCCACTCTGCATTGCCTCTGAACGAGACAGGTCTGTCCGACTCCTTGCAGCACGCAGAGGAAACGTCCAGCAGGTGTTCAACCGGTTTTTCCGTATTAAACTCATTCCCTCTGCGAGAAAACTGTTTCAGCAATCATAATTATCACGCCGGCTAATTTATAGCTAATTAGCCACATTAATAATAACGCGTAATGGGGCTGCCAATTTGTAAGGGCGACAGCGGCAGATAGGCTGTTTTCGCCGGCCACATTATACTAGTTTTGGCAGTGGTTTCGTAATAATTCACCACACGATGTCTGCACCAACTTGGACCGTTTGATTTGTGTTATATGCACCTAATTACGTCGAAGCGTCATGATAATTTGCGATACAGATAGCTTTATTTAATTGTTACTTTATTATTAGCCAATCATAAATCTGTGTCAATAAGGCAAGGTTTTATGACACGTCGTATATTCGAACATTTACAAAAAAAATCGTTAAAACAAAATATTTAATGTTAAAAACCCATGACGAATACGACAGTGAAATAATAATAATACAGCCAAACAGTTAGGTGAAACAGAAAAGAAGGAAACAACACGACAATGGGTAATGGAAATTAAGAAATAAAAAAGAAGTTTATGGAAGAAAAGCACGAGTAGCGGTATTAGACACACTCAGGAAGAGAAGAATTGTGCTTAAAAATGCTAGATGGAAAAAATAACAAAAGATTTTTTAAATTTTTTCGTCAGAAACCAAAAACATAAAGAAGTTAAAGTAGACCTGGAGAACATCGAAATAACGTCGGAATAAATGGGAGAAAGAGAAACTGTTGTGAATTGGCAGGAGCCAATTCACGGGGTTTGGAGGAAGCCGAAAGGCACGCGTGCAAGCTCACGCAGACTGGCGTGAGGTCTGGAACAAGGTAAAGTTATTATAGTAGCCAAAAATAGTACATAGCTTCTGGAATACTTAACTTTAATCCATAATTGGAGAACATCGCTCTTGATGATACATAATTACAATCTCAATATAAACTGGTAATGGCGCCTTGCTAGGTCGTAGCAAATGACGTATCTGAAGGCTATGCTAACTATCGTCTCGGCAAATGAGAGCGTATTTGTCAGTATATCATCGCTAGCAAAGTCTGCTGTACAACTGGGGCGAGCGGTAGGACGTCTCTCTAGACCTGCCGTGTGGCGGCGCTCGGTCTGCAATCACTGACAGTGGCGACACGTGGGTCCGACGTATACTAATGGACCGCGGCCGATTTAAAGGCTACCACCTTGCAAGTGTGGTGTCTGGCGGTGACACCACAGAAACGTTCAAGAGCAAACGTAAAATCTTTCAAAGGCTTCTGGAGAAAACAAAGAAAACGACAGGCTCGACGTGGACTGAAGAAAGAAGGAAAAAACATAGGGAAAGAATGATCAACTTCCTGGAAAGAAAGAAAGGAGAAAAAAGACATACGTTATTTCATGTGGTCCTCAGCAGGCCAAACCAGTAAAATAATAATAATAATAAAACACATTTCCACTAAAGCAAATGGTTGAAATGGCTCTGAGCACTATGGGACTTAACATCTGTGGTCATCAGTCCCCTAGAACTTAGAACTACTTAAACCTAACTAACCTAAGGACATCACACACATCCATGCTCGAGGCAGGATTCGAACCTGCGACCGTAGCGGTCACGCGGTTCCAGACTGAAGCGCCTAGAACCGCACGGCCACACCGGCCGGCCACTAAAGCAAGTTTAAGAATCTGTGCACAGAAAAGCTAGTTTTTCACTATCGTAACAAACCCACCAAGATTTTTACAGAAATGGGTCAAATAGAAAAGATCAAAAACTTCCAGAGCCTGAGAGAGATGTTTCAGGAAAAAAGAGTAAGAAAAATCTGCCATAACAGAAGGTCCACACAAAATGGTAGTGACACTAAAACGTCTCTACGCAACTGAAGCCTACTGTTCAATTAAAAATTTGAAAAATTACAGATTTTAGAAATATTGCGAGGAAAATTCTACGCCCATTAAGATCAAAAGAAATTAAAAAGCTATTATGAAATATATAAACAATAGAAACAATAACAGAAATGATAAGGAAATCAACATTTTTTTTACGTTTATACAGAATGAAACACAATAGCCAGACAAAGCATACGATGGGCTATGTTTGAAGGAAGAAACAAATTAACAATAAGGAGCATCTGAAAAATTAAAAAGATTTAGAAATACGCAACATAAAAACAAAATAAGTAGCAAAAACGTCAAATTTAGACAGTTTCCAAAGCACGTTACGATTAGCTTGTATCGACTGCCATGACCTATTTTTAATAATAAAATACGCTATCCAGTTTCCAGGTTTTTAATAACATAACTGCTGAGAGGCCGACGAACTACGCGCGTTAGAGATTTTCTGTGCAGGGCTCCGGAACGCCCTATACTTGCAATGTTAAAATAACGCTTATAAGTTACATCTTTCCTCACAAAGTATTTGAGGTAGGAAGTTGAACTTTTTACAGATTATTTATTGGAATATGGGCTACAACTTAACACAGGGATTTTACAAAATTTTAGTTCAGTTATTAAAGATGATTTTTTTTCAATTGTAATGAAAATTCACAACATTTTTTTGCAATTTTTTATTTATATATTCAAAAATATATAGTTTTTTGGAAAAAGGCTGTGTTAAATTATGCAGAAGGTACTGTGTAACATTTATTGAAAGTTTGAAACAAATATGTTTGGAAGATCCTTAGAAAACATGTAATTAGTATGAGAAAATAAAAGTTTTGGGAATCGAGCGACAAAGATTGGATTAACTTTTTAGTGCATTCCAGGTCCATAGGATGGATTATCTTCATCCTCTGCAAACTCCTCCTCCAGCTTCCTCTTGTTCCTCCTCCTGTTTACTCTTGCTTGTATTTCTAGACTCTTTACAGCCCTGTCTGCAGCCCGAAGGCGTTCCTTGTCTAAAGCAAGCATCGCTCGTACCATGTTAGAACCGATCTTCATTCCCATATTTCTAAATACCTCTGGCTTTCCAACATTTCTCCTTTTCTTGAAAGCCTTCAGAGGATTTCTAATAACTTTACTTTTACTCATTATTATACTTCAACAAAACAGAGACTCAAGAAACAGAATTAATTACGAATATTTTCGAGATAACGACAGAGTAAATAAACATGAAACAATCGACAATCACACCAGCGATATATATTGAACCATCACAGGTTAGCCACAACACATACTTTATCTCACATCACTAAAATGTACCTGATGAACACGGATGTTAATAATAACACCATTTGACAGCAGTTTAACAGCGCCACAGTGGGTCACGCCCATGTAGAACACATTTTTAAAAAAAATTTAAAAATAGTTGTAGTCTTCGGAATTGAATAAATTATATATCTATTAAAAGGTAATAGTCTGCAGATTCAGAAAACGCAAAAAAGTAAAAATTGAACTTTTCATGATTTTGAGCCTTTCCGGAGCCCCTTAAACGACTTAAAAACTGTTTCAGAAAACTGTCATTGCTCGAGTTACGCTGGCACGGGCGCGAACGGTGGAATAACAGCAGTAACTGGTCGTTGGCGACCAGCTGTACAACAGCGAGGTGATAACACAGTAATGTTCAAGGAACTTCTAATTGAATCCACCGGTGACTGAACACACACTCTGAGAAAAAAAAATAGAGAAAGAAAACGATGCACCACAAAGAAATTGTCTGAATGGGCAGGAGTAATGTGCGGACAAACAATGAATACAATTTCAGAAAAACTGGATGATTTATTCAAGAGAAATAGCTTCACAAACTGAGCAGTTCAATAACGCGTTGGTCCACCTCGGCCCGTATTCAAACAGTTTCAAGATTCGCATTAATCGATAGCTGTTGTAAGTCTCCTCAGCGGTGTCGCGGCAATTTATGTCTAATTGGCGCTTTAGGTGATCAGAATCCCGAGCTAGTGGAAGGGCCTTGCCCATAATACTCCAGATGTTGGGGAGAGATCCGGCGACATTGCTGGCCGAGGTAGGGTTTGGCAAGCACGAAGACGAGCTAAGTGTTTGATGTCCTGGAGGAGCACTTTGGGGACCAAATTCCGGCTCTGGGGTACGCAGAGTCCACTGGCATGGGCCTCGATTAGTCGGCATATTCTACGGCTCTGAACACATGTCACTCCTTTCTCGTGGGGCTGTATTAAGGGCAAGGTGTGCAACAATAGCCTCAAAGCCATTGCTAAGCTGAAAACAGTAATTCAGGAGGTCATCGACAGCATCGATGTTCCGACACTTGCAGAATTTCGCTATTCGTCTGCGCCGCATCATCGCCAGTGATGTCAGGCATATCGAACATGTCATCTGTAGTGACGTTTTTGTGTTGAATAACACGTGTGCACACCGTAGTTTGTAACTAATTTACGTTTTCTTTCATATAGTTCAATAATTGCCTCCATATGAGCCCTGCATTCTTCAGCATTCTTCTGTAGCACCCATTTCGAAAGCTTCTATTCTCTTCTTGTCCAAACTGGTTATCGTCCATGTTTCACTTCCATACATGGCTACACTCCATACAAATACTTTCAGAAACGACTTCCTGACACTTAAATCTATACCCGATGTTAACAAATTTCTCTTCTTCAGAAACGATTTCCTTGACATTGCCAGTCTACATTTTATATCCTCTCTACTTCGACCATCATCAGTTATTTTACTCCCTAAATAGCAAAACTCCTTTACTACTTTAAGTGTCTCATTTCCTAATCTAATCCCCTCAGCATCACCCGATTTAATTTGACTACATTCCATGATCCTCGTTTTGCTTTTGTTGATGTTCATCTTATATTCTCCTTTCAAGACACTGTCCATTCCGTTCAACTGCTCTTCCAAGTCCTTTGCTGTCTCTGACAGAATTACAATGTCATCGGCGAACCTCAAAGTTTTTACTTCTTCTCCATGAATTTTAATACCTACTCCGAATTTTTCTTTTGTTTCCTTTACTGTTTGCTCAATATACAGATTGAATAACATCGGGGAGAGGCTACAACCCTGTCTCACTCCTTTCCCAACCACTGCTTCCCTTTCATGCCCCTCGACTCTTATAACTGCCATCTGGTTTCTGTACAAATTGTAAATAGCCTTTCGCTCCCTGTATTTTACCCCTGCCACCTTCAGAATTTGAAAGAGAGTATTCCAGTTAACGTTGTCAAAAGCTTTCTCTAAGTCTACAAATGCTAGAAACGTAGGTTTGCCTTTTCTTAATCTTTCTTCTAAGATAAGTCGTAAGGCTAGTATTGCCTCACGTGTTCCAACATTTCTACGGAATCCCCGAGGTCCACTTCTACCAGTTTTTCCATTCGTCTGTAAAGAATTCGCGTTAGTATTTTGCAGCTGTGACTTATTAAACTGATAGTTCGGTAATTTTCACATCTGTCAACACCTGCTTTCTTTGGGATTGGAATTATTATATTCTTCTTGAAGTCTGTGGGTATTTCGCCTGTCTCATACATCTTGCTCACCAGATGGTAGAGTTTCATCATGACTGGCTCTCCCAAGGCCATCAGTAGTTCTAATGGAATGTTGTCTACTCCCGTGGCCTTGTTTCGACTCAGGTCTTTCAGTGCTCTGTCAAACTCTTCACGCAGTATCTTATCTCCCATTTCATCTTCATCTACATCCTCTTCCATTTCCATAATACTGTCCTCAAGTACATCGCCCTTGTATAAACCCTCTATATACTCCTTCCACCTTTCTGCCTTCCCTTCTTTGCTTAGAACTGGGTTGCCATCTGAGCTCTTGATATTCATACAAGTGGTTCTCTTCTCTCCAAAGGTCTCTTTAATTTTCCTGTAGGCAGTATCTATCTTACCCCTAGTGAGACAAGCCTCTACATCCTTACATTTGTCATCTAGCCATCCCTACTTAGCCATTTTGCACTTCCTGTCGATCTCATTTTTGAGACGTTTGTATTCCTTTTTGCCTGCTTCATTTACTGCATTTTTATATTTTCTCCTTTCATCAATTAAATTCAATATTTCTTCTGTTACCCAAGGATTTCTACTAGCCCTCGTCTTTTTACCTACTTGATCCTCTGCTGCCTTCACTACTTCATCCCTCAGAGCTACCCATTCTTCTTCTACTGTATTTCTTTCCCCCATTCCTGTCAATTGTTCCCTTATGCTCTCCCTGAAACTCTCTACAACCTCTGGTTCTTTCAGTTTATCCAGGTCCCATCTCCTTATATTCCCACCATTTTGCAGTTTCTTCAGTTTCAATCTGCAGTTCATAACCAATAGATTGTGGTCAGAATCCACATCTGCCCCTGGAAATGTCTTACAATTTAAAACCTGGTTCCTAAATCTCTGTCTTACCGTTGTATAATCTATCTGATACCTTTTAGTATCTCCAGGATTCTTCCAGATATACAACCTTCTTTTATGATTCTTGAACCAAGTGTTAGCTATGATTAAGTTATGCTCTGTGCAAAATTCTACAAGGCGGCTTCCTCTTTCATTTCTTTCTGAAGGGTAGATCACGTAACTAATGAGGAGGTATTGAATAGGATTGGGGAGAAGAGAAGTTTGTGGCACAACTTGACTAGAAGAAGGGATCGGTTGGTAGGACATGTTTTGAGGCATCAAGGGATCACAAATTTAGCATTGGAGGGCAGCGTGGAGGGTAAAAATCGTAGAGGGAGACCAAGAGATCAATACACTAAGCAGATTCAGAAGGATGTAGGTTGCAGTAGGTACTAGGAGATGAAGAGGCTTGCACAGGATAGAGTAGCGTGGAGAGCTGCATCAGACCAGTCTCAGGACTGAAGACCACAACAACAACAACAATGAGCCGTGCATTAGATTAGGAAATGAGACACTTAAAGTAGTAAAAGAGTTTTGCTATTTGGGGAGCAAAGTAACTGATGATGGTCGAAGTAGAGAGGATATAAAATGTAGACTGGCAATGGCAAGGAAAGCGTTTCTGAAGAATAGAAATTTGTTAACATCGAGTATAGATTTAAGTGTCAGGAAGTCGTTTCTGAAAGTATTTGTATGGAGTGTAGCCGTATATGGAAGTGAAATGTGAGCAATAAATAGTTTAGACAAGAAGAGAATAGAAGCTTTCGAAATGTGGCGCTACAGAAGAATGTTGAAGCTTAATCACATAACTAATGAGGAGGTATTGAATAGAATTGGAGAGAAGAGAAATTTGTGGCATGACTTGACTGGAAGAAGGGATCGGTTGGTAGGACATGTTCTGAGGCATCAAGGGATCACCACTTTAGTATTGGAGGGCAGCATGGAGGGTAAAAATCGTAGAGGGAGACCAAGAGATGAGTACACCTAAACAGATTCAGAAGGATGTAGGTTGCAGTAGGTACTGGGAGATGAAGAAGCTTGCACAGGATAGAGTAGCATGGAGAGCTGCATCAAACCAGTCTCTGGACTGAAGACCATAACAACAACAATGAGCCCTAATTTCTCGTTCTTATCTTCTTGATCCCTACGCGATATGTATGTTGACCGCAGTAGGTTCGTCGTGCAGTCAGCTTCAAATGCCGGCTCTCTAAATTTTCTCAATACTGTTCCTCGGGAAATACTTCGCTTTCTCTCCAGGGGTTCCCATTAGAGTTCCTGAAACATCTCCGTAACACTTGCGTGTTGTTCGAACGTACCGATAACAAATCTAGCAGGCCGCCACAGAATTTCTTCGATATCTTCCTTCAATCTGACCTCGTACGGATTCCGAACACTCGAGCACTGCTCAAGAATAGGTCGCACAGCATCTTATATCCGGTCCCCTTTACAGATGAACCACAGTTTCCCAAAGTTCTCCTAATAAACCGAAGTGGACAATTTGCCTTCCCTATCACAATCCCCACATGCTCGTTACGTTTCATAGCGCTTTGTAACATTACACCCAGCTATCTAAACGACGTTAGTGTGCCAGGCAGGACACTACTGCTTCACTCTGTCATAAAGCGGCATATTTGGGGCAACGGTTTGTAAACAGTAATATTCCCGAAACGGTCTGGCTTATCTAGCCTCCCGACTTGAACTCAGTGGAAACCGTTTAGATGAGTTAGAATGTTGGCTCGAGACCCCAGTCCCCAACGTTATTTATCTTCTCTGGTTCTCCCCGTCGGAGATTCGAGTCCCCCTGGGGCATGGGCGTGTCTGTTGTCCTTAGCGTAGGTTAGTTAAGTTAGATTAAGTAGTGTGTAAGCCTAGGGACGGATGACCTTAGCAGTTTGGTCCCATGGGAACTTACCACAAATTTCCAAAATCTCCTTCTTTGGTTCCGGGTCTTGAGGAAGAATAGGCTCCCGTTTCTCCGCAGACATTCAGACTCCCTAATGAAAGCACAGATCTTAAAGGCGAAGGGTGGACACTTTTGTGGCGGCGTTCGTGGCGACAAACAATTCGCTGTAGAAACGGCTTACGAAGTCACCGCCACACTTCTAATAGCGGGCCGACCGGTCCGCTGGAACAGTGAACAGAAAGATGAAAACCCAAACACTCTGATTAAATAAACGTCGGTACTTATCTTTATTAACGAAGATACAGAAACACAGTAGTGAACTCCGTGTCTACAGAAACCTGTCTAGTTCGAGTCGGAGCGACTAGGTCAGCGTCGGCTGACGACAAACAACAAATCTGCTGCGATGAACACACAACTGACTAGCAAGTACACAATTCGGTGGCGAGTATACAACTGAGCGGCGAATACAGAACTGTACTAGCGCTCGCGACTCCAGCGCTTAAGAAACCAGAAGCCAGCGGTGGCGCGCGCAGACTTGCGGCGATTTCCTGTCTCGCTGGCGCTGCTTATGCGGACGGCGTCCGGACTTTGATGCTGCCAACCTTTTGGCAGCGGGCTCGGGTGGCATTACTGGCTAGGATATAACACTCACAATCAACGTCAATGCCGACGATTAGGTGTCCGCATATTTGAATACTTTAGGCCAGATAGTATACGTATGAAGAAAAGGTCCCCCAGACCGTTCTAGGACAACCGCTAGGCTGCTGTTGTTGTTTTTGTTGTAGAAGTCGTTGTTGTATTCAGTCTGATCCGATGCCGCACTCCATGTGAAAGTGGGGTAAAAATTCGTAGAACAAGATACAGTAATGTGAGACCCTTATATCCATATCAAAAATCCTGCCGTCTACCCACCGTGAAAAAAAAAATCCCCATCTAAATGCAAAAACGGCAAACTGTAATCTTTACAGAACAGAGATGTGATTTATACATGTTATTGAGGCATCTAATGTTTTACTTTGTTGTACTAAAAGATCGTTCGTTGAGAAATAGTTTGTTTCATGAACAGTTTCGACAGTAACTAGCTGTCATCGTCAGATTTTCAGATCTACAACGTGCGAAATAAATAACGTTGGTGTAGTAATCGCATGATCATACAACATTTACGCGCAAGAAACCATTTTACAATAAATGAATAACCAAAAATGCATACATTCCAGAATTGTTCTCGGTATGTCGACGAGACTGCTGTGTAGTTACGTATTTTGGGAGGTACGTAACTTTTATTATTCAAATAATCTGATTCCTTGTGTATAATGTTGTACGATCAAGCAGATTGCTACACCAACGTTATTCTATTCATACGTTATAGATAGAATCTGAAGATGACAACTAGCTACTGTCGAAACTGCTCATGAAAAAACTATTTCATGTCAACAGATCTTGGCTTGTAATGTTACAAAAAACAGAGATGCTTCAGAGACGGAGTGTTAGAAAAATAATTGTTATAATACAAACTAGAGATAGTTGGAAAATGAGAAGTAATGTGGGGACCTACCAAAATGTACAGAGAATATCATAACTAATAGGCAGAGCAAAGGTTAATCTTTGTTCAGCATCTCTGCCGAATCAATGAGAAAAGGTTAACAAAACAAACATTTCTGTATTTCTGATAAAAGTTAACAATAGTTTGGATAAAAGAACTAAGAAAAAGTCTAGACAGACACATCAAAAAATCGAACAGAAAGAAACGTTTACAAGAATAAAATACTAATTTAGAGGGTTTTCAAGACATAAGAAATAAGAGATCGTGAACAGCAAAAGAAATAAAAAGATGTAATAATACTGGAAAAAATAGGGAACAACATAAAAAGAAGAGAAATTGAAGTAGTAATGTGATCCTATTTCGCCAATAGGAACAGAATAACAATAAATGGAAATAAGTGAAATTTAAAAAAAATTGTTTCTTTTTCAACAACATAAAAAGAAGAGAAATTGAAGTCGTAATGTGATCCTGTTTGGCCGATAGGAAGAGAATATGTAATAATAAATGGAAGTAGTGAAATAAAAAAAATCCCTTCTTTTTCAAGTCACTCGTGGCTGTGTTTGTGTGTATTGCAAATTTTGCTGAATTAAGATGAATTGTTAAGTCTAGAATTTCGAGTTGAATTTGCGATCTGTTTGTAGTTTTGAATAATGTATTGTATTGGAGCTACGGTTTCTGTAGGTTTCTTGCATCAGCGGTAAAGAATTTTCAGAGATGCTTGCAGTAAGTTCCTCGATGGCGACAACGTGGTCACTTGCTGAAGTATTGTACACGCCGGACAATGACATCCCGCTGTTCGCCCGTGAACAATTTCCTCAGCAATTCTCACGAGTCTTTTCTTTTTATTTTTGTTGTTCTTTTGTAGGTCGCTGGTTCAAATGGTTCAAATGGCTCTAAGCACTATGGGACTTAACATCTGAGGTCATCAGTCCCCTAGAACTTAGAACTACTTAAACCTAACTAACCTAAGGACATCACACACATCCATGCCCGAGGGAGGATTCGAACCTGCGACCGTAGCAGCAGCGCGGTTCCGGACTGAAGCGCCTAGAACCGGTCGGTCACAGAGTCCGGCTGTGGGTCGCTGGACTGGCAGTGATACGACTAACAATGTTATTTACTTTGATTAACAGCCCACCACTAGCACAGCGTCGACATAGCAACAGAAACTGCCTGTAAAGGATACTAATTTTTCTGCTTAACGGCGCTAGACGCACGGCTGCATTGCTAACCTTTTCCCATTGGTGTTTTCTGAGTGCTGCACCATGTTTGTATAAAACGAGGAATGTTTACGATGCAGCCTGAAGACAAATTTACGGACGTGCCAGAAACGGATCTGTAGGGCTGTGTGATAGGTAGTTTTACGAGGCGCCATAAGATAGCGTGAAATTCAGACGCGTCGTAACTTTCGTGTTTAATTTACTCCTCTCTGCACAAATTGGCAGCGAGGTCGGCTACCGGAGGGACTGCGTTACCAAGAAGCAAGTTCGTGGTAATCGTAGTAGCCACTCCCCCCCCCCCCCCATCTCCCCCACGCGGTTCTGGATCTGAGGTTAGTTAATTACTGTGTCCGTTTTTTAATTACTGTGCCCGTATAGCTAGCTGAAATAATTGGATAAACTGCTGTCGTTAGATTAATGTTACTCTCAGGGTGATCACTGACGTAAATCCAAATAGTAATACTCTGGACCAAAGGGCAGCGGTTCGATCTTTCTTGCAATCGTGGATCGCTTCCAGACCCAATACATGTAGCAACACACAATTTGTTATTTAGCCTGGTTACGCAAGGGAAATTTACAAATGCGTGTTTCCCAGTAAAAAACGGCATATATTATCAGTGACTTCAATGCACAACAATGACTTACAAAGCACAAACCGTACTATGAAGAAATTACAGAAATCCTTTGAACGTGGGAGAAACACAGGAACAAAATACGCCGAGGCTATACTTCAAACGGAGAAGCCGGCCGCTGTGGCCGAGCGGTTCTAGGCGCTTCAGTCCCGCACCGCGCTGCTGCTACGGTCGCAGGTTCGAATCCTGCCTCGGACATGGATGTGTGTGATGTCCTTAGGTTTGTTAGGTTTAAGAAGTTCTAAGTTCTAGGGGACTGATGACCTCAGATGTTAAGTCCCATAGTGCTTCGAGCCATTTGAACCAAACGGAGAATTTACCTGCGCACCCCAACGAAGTTTGCTGCGGCGACAGTTGTCACATGCCGAGTCACAGCCTCCACTTAAATACAGTGAAGTGCCAAGAAAACTGGTATAGGCATGCATATTCAAATGCACAGATATGTAAACAAGCTGAATACGGCGCTGCGGTCGGCAACACCTATATAAGACAAGTGTCTGGCGCAGTTGTTAGATCGGTTACTGCTACTACAATGGCAGGGTATCAAGATTTAAGTAAGTCTGAACGTGCTGTTATAGTCAGCGCACGTCCGATGCAGCACAGCATCTCCGAGGTAGTGATGAAGTGGAGATTTTCCCTTACGACCATTTCACGAGAGTACCGTGAATATCAGGAATCCGGCGAAACATCTGATGTCCGATACCGCCACGGCTGGAAAAAGCTCCTTCAAGAACGGGACCAACGATGACTGAAGATAGTTCAACGTGACAGAAGTGCAACCCTTCCGCAAATTGCTGCAGATTTTAGTGCTGGGTCATCAACAAGTGTCAGCGTGCGAACCATTCAACGAAACATCATCGATATGGGCGTTCGGAGCCGAAGGCCCACTCGTGTACCCTTGATGACTGCACGACACAGAGCTTTACCCCTCGCTTGGGCCCGTCAACACCGACATTGGACTGTTGATGACTGGAAACATATTGCCTGGTCTCAAATCGTATCCAGTGGATGGACGTGTACGGGTATGGGGACAATCTCATGAGTCCATGTACCCTACATGTCAGCAGGGGACTGCTCAAGCTGGTGGAGGCTCTGTAATTGTGTGGGGTGTGTGCAGTTGGAGTGATATGGGACCCCGATACGTCTTGGTATGACTCTGACAGGTGACAGGTACGTAAGCATCCTGTCCAGTCACCTGCATCCAGTCATCTCCATTGTGGTTCAAAATGGTTCAAATGGCTCTGAGCACTATGGGACTCAACTGCTGTGGTCATAAGTCCCCCAGAACTTAGAACTACTTAAACCTAACTAACCTAAGGACAGCACACAACACCCAGCCATCACGAGGCAGAGAAAATCCCTGACCCCGCCGGGAATCGAACCCGGGAACCCGGGCGTGGGAAGCGAGAACGCTACCGCACGACCACGAGATGCGGGCCATCTCCATTGTGCATCCCGACAGACTTGGGGGATTCTAGCAGGACAATGCGACACCCCACACGTCCAGAATTGCTGCAGGGTGACTCCAGGAACACTCTTCTGAGTTTAAACAGTTCCGCTGGCCACCAAACTCCCCAGATATGAACAGTATTGAGCGTAACTGGGATGCCTTGCAACTTGCTGTTCAGAATTCAGAAGAGATCTCCCCCCGTACTGTTACGGATTTATGGACAGCCCTGCAGGATTCATGGTGCCAGTTCACTCCGGCACTACTTCAGACATTAGTCGAGTCCAAGCCACGTCGTGTTGCGGCACTTGTGGGTGCTCCCGGGGAGCCTACACGATATTAGGCAGGTGTATCAGTTTCGAAGACTCTTCAACGCAAAAATATGAAGTCACAGCCAAATGCACCGCTGAAGAGCCGCCAACAGGGAAGGACTGCAGTAACGTTTCGCACCTCTCGTCATGTGACGGAATGTCCAGTATTGTCGAACATGATCGTTTGAGTAATCCAGCTGTTATGGTGTGGGGAGGGATAATGTTGCATGGTCGTACTGAGCTCCAAATACTGGAACACGGCCCACTCACCGGTCAACGTTACTGTCGCAATCTACTCTTTCCACATATTCGTCTTTTCGGAGGTGCATTCGGCCCTACTTCATTTTTATGGATGACAATGCGCGACCGTATCGGAAAGGGAAGCTGGAGGAAGTCTTGGAACTAGAGGATATTCGGCGATTGGAACGGCTTGCCCGTTCCCCGACTTACATCCCATCGGGCACCTGTTGGATGCGTTCGGAGGTGTATTGCAGCAGGTCCACGTGCACAACTAACAACCAACAGGTGTCAACCGCGCTGGTGGAGGAAAAGATCGCCCTGCCACAATAACTCTGTACCAACTTTGTGGCCAACATGGAAGCAGGTAGCAGAGCGTTGCCGTGTGCGATGATCACACACCCTCTTAAGAACTATTTTCCCCCTTTTGTAATGTGCAGGGCACATGTGTTTGAATAAAAATGCCATTCCTCTCGTTCAGTTTATGTTTGCCTTTCCTTTACCTTCTGTGCAATGTTGTGTGGTCCACATTTCACCGAGCTATGTTACTTGGCGATGAAACATCATTCGAAATTCGCTTTTGTCCTTTAGTTTTGCGCATCAGTGTGGTCAAAGACACATTTTAAGTTGCATGGTGTAGTGAAGACCCACACTGATAGCTGGCGGATGCGACGTCAGGCAAGCGGCCCACGAAGGTGTCCGAGAGCAAGGACAGGGCACTGTATGTTTGGTGCCCGTGAGAGCAACATCTGTTGCATACGTTGGAAACTTCTGAGTTGAACAATGCGCCCAGTGCAAGTGGAATATTTGTTTGAACCAATCACGACTGTTACTCAAATACACTCATACTCATAAATTAATGATAATGCTGAAATATGTTGAAACAACGCTCTCGTGGGCGGTTTGCGCGTTTAAATCGCCTCGGGGTATGACCATGCGGTGCATTTGACCTGCAGTCGTCCGACGGCGGCGCTGGCAGCAGTCCACACACGCAGAGTTGTGTTGGTTCATGTCAGAGTACGGTGCAGCGACTAAGTGTGCAGACGGTTTCAGACAGTGTGTTGAAAATGGCTCAAAGAACACGTATTGATGTTATGAGGGGCAGAATACTAGGGCGACTGGAGGCTGGTCAAACACAGCAGGTCGTAGCACGGGCCCTCCGTGTGCCACAAAGTGTGATCTCAAGATTATTGGAACGGTTCCAGCAGACAGGAAATGTGTCCAGTACGGGAAGTCCACAGTGTACAACACCACAAGAAGACCGATATCTCACCATCAGTGCCCACAGATGGCCACGGAGTGCTGCAGGTAGCCTTGCTCGGGAGCTTACCGCAGCCACTGGAACAGTTGTCTCCAGACACACAGTCTACAGACGACTGAATAGACATTGTTTATTCCACCGGAGACCTGCAAGGTGCGTTCCACTGACCCCTGGTCACAGGAGAGCCCGTGAAGCCTGGTGCCAAGAACACAGTACATGGTCGCTGGAACAGTGGTCCCAGGTTATGTTCACGGACGAGTCCAGGTATAGTCTGAACAGTGATTCTCGCCAAGTTTTCACCTGGCGTGAACCCGTTAATGATCTTGAAAGGGACCTGTGTGGAGGTCGTGGTTTGATGGTATTGGGGTGGGATTATGATTGGTACACGTACACCCCTGCATGACAGAGGAACTGTAACAGATCAGATGTATCGGGACGTCATTTTGCACCAGTATGTCCGCCTTTTCAGTGTTGCAGTGGGTTCCACCTTCCTCCTGATGGATGATAATGCACGGCCCTACCGAGCTGCCATCGTGGAGGAGTACCTTGAAACAGAAGATATCAGGCGAATGGAGTGGTCTGCCTGTTCTCTAGACCTAACACCCTTCGAGCACGTCTGGGATGCTCTCGGTCGGAGTATCGCTGCACGTCTTCAAACCCCTACGACACTTCAGGATCTCCGACAGGCACTGGTGCAAGAATGGGAGGCTGTACCCCAGCAGCTGCTCGACCACCTGATCCAGAGTATGCCAAGCCTTGTGCGGGCAGTGGCGTTTTCTAGCACATGTGTTTCGGGACGGTTTTCTCAACTTATCACCAATACCGTGGACTTATAGATCTGTGTTGTGTGTGTTCCCTATGTGCCTATGCTATTAGCGCCAGGTTTGTGTAGCGCCACGTTGTCTGCTACCACATTCTGCAATTATCCTTAATTTATGAGCATGAGTGTATTTAACGGCTTTTAATTTTAGAACTGTACGAGAACATTGTATAGCGAGTGTGGCGCACGGAGACGGTGGCACAAGCAGAGGTCCATCCTTCACAGAGACAGCTGGACGACACGTCTCCTGTCAAGGGTGGACTCCTGTTCAGCCAAGAAAACAGTTCGTCTCTCTTCGGTGGGTGGGTTCAGAGAATCCGCTGTATCGGCTCCGCTCACGTCGCCACTCCAGTTGGTCTAGTAGCCACGCTCCTGCCACAGGATCGACATAAGAATTCGCCCCTCTGTTGCTTTTTACTATAGCCCGATCCACGAACGACGGCAGTTCGTGCGCGTGCTTTTCGCTAGAAGGAAGCGTATATCCTGCAAATTGTGTCTATCGCTTGCTTACGTAGAATTTATCATTTACAACCACCATCAGCGATGACAACTCGCAACAAATGAAATATAAATTCACTAAACAACTCGCTACGGTCACGTTTAATGTTTGCATTAGCTACGGCATTCAGGGCAGAGCTCTCAGAACACTACTGATCGTCCGCAGCTCGTGGTCGTGCGGTAGCGTTCACGCTTCCCACGCCCGGGTTCCCGGGTTCGATTCCCGGCGGGGTTAGGGATTTTCTCTGCCTCGTGATGACTGGGTGTTGTGTGCTGTCCTTAGGTTAGTTAGGTTTAAGTAGTTCTCAGTTCTAGGGGACTGATGACCATAGATGTTAAGTCCCATAGTGCTCAGAGCCATTTGAACCATTTGAACTACTGAACGCTCATTGGTTGTCGGAGCATGCGTGACGACGGTGTGCACAACAAGCCTAAACTCAACTGTATCGTTCGTGACTCCAGTTATAAGGTCGAATTTAGCACGAGAGCTAAGAAGAGATCTTCATCTTCTCTACCGAGTTTGAACTTATACGACTCGACCTCACTTCCCGTCTCAAGATGATGCCATTTCGCAAAAGTGTCCCAGCCTGCGCACAAATATTGTCAAATCTTGATAAGATTTCAAAGTGGTGCAGAGACTAATAACTCGGTTCAAATGTTGAGGAATGTGAAACTGTGCGCTTCACGTGACAACAAAACATAGTATCCTCTGACTAAAATATTAAGTTAAGACTGCAGACAGTCAACTAATACAGGGTGTATATAAAATCCGGGAACACTTTCAATTATTTATTGCACAGGAACTAAACATTGTACAGATGTGATACATACTGCATTTTGAAGAGAAACTCTGAAAGTTTTTTTTACAAACATTTGATATGCGAACCATGAGTGAGCCGGCAGACGTCAAAGTGGTGCATCAACGATATAGGTCTATAATTGTGTGGACCTGTCGTACTGCCTTTTCTAAAACGGGAATGACCTGCGCTTTTTTCCGTTGTTAGGTACCTTTCGTTGCTCAAGCGATCTACAATAAATCACTGCTAGAGGGAAGTTCTTTCCCATATTTATAGAATGTTACAGGTATCTCATGTGGTCTTGAATCCTTTCCACTACTTAACGATTTTAGCTGCTCGGCGTCCATAGTCCACATGGCCGATTTTCGGCGTTTTTCGACACTTCACTTGCATTTAAGTAGTAATCTTTCACGCACTCAGTAGTGAATAGAAGGGCAAAAGACATGGTGCAGCAGAAAGTACCCTCTTATACGCTCTTCACATTACTTTACAGATTGTAGATGTAAGTGAAAATGTAAATGCCAGAACTATAAATTTCCTCTATTTAGTTCGTACGGTATCTACACTACTGGCCATTAAAATTGCTACACCACGAAGATGACGTGCTACAGACGCGAAATTTAACTGACAGGAAGAAGATGCTGGGATATGCAAATGATTAGCTTTCCTGAGCATTCACACAATATTGGCGCCGGTGGCGACACCTACAACGTGCTGACATTAGGAAAGTTTCCAACCGATTTCTCATACACAAACAGCAGCTGACCGGCGTTGCCTGGTGAAACGTTGTTGTGATGCCTCGTGTAAGAAGGAGAAATGCGTACTATCACGTTTCCGACTTTGATAAAGGTCGGATTGTAGACTATCGCGATTGCGGTTTATCGTATCGCGACACTGCTGCTCGCGTTGGTCGACATCCAACGACAGTTAGCAGAATATGGAATCGGTGGGTTCAGGATGGTAATACGGAACGCCGTGCTGGATCCCAACGCCCTCGTATCACTAGCAGTCGAGATGACAGTCATCTTATGCGCATGGCTGTAAAGGATCGTGCAGCCACGTCTCGATTCCTAAGTCAACAGATGAGGACGTTTGCAGGACAACAACCATCTGCACGAGCAGTTCGACGACGTTTGCAGCAGCATGGACTATCAGCTCGGAGACCATAGCCGCGGTTACCCTTGACGCTGCATCACGGACAGGAGCGCCTGCGATGGTGTACTCAACGACGAACCTGGGTGCACGAATGGCAAAACGTCATTTTTTCGAATGAATCCAGGGTCTGTTTACAGCATCATGATGGTCGCATCCGTGTTTGGCGACATCGCGTTGAACGCACATTGGAAGCGTGTATTCGTCATCGACATACTGGCGTATCACCCGGCGTGATGGTATGGGGTGCCATTGGTTACACGTCTCGGTCAGCTCTTGTTCGCGCTGACGGCACTTTGAACAGTGGACGTTACATTTCCGATGTGTTACGACCCGTGGCTCTATCCTTAATTCGATCCCTGCGAAACCTTACATTTCAGCAGGATAATGCACGACCGCATGTTGCAGGTTCTGTACGGGCCTTTCTGGATACACAAAATGTTCGACTCGTGCCCTGGCCAGCACATTCTCCAGAACTCTCACCAATTGAAAACGTCTGGTCAATGGTGGCCGAGCAACTGGCTCGTCACAATACGCGAGTCACTACTCTTGATGAACTGTGGTATCGTATTGAAACTGCATGGGCAGCTGTACTTGTACACGCCATCCAAGCTCTGTTTGACGCAATGCCCAGGCGTATGAACGCCGTTATTACGGCCAGAGGTTGTTGTTCTGGGTACTGGTTTCTCAGGATCTATGCACCCAAATTGCGTGAAAATGTAATCACATTTCAGTTCTAGTATAATATATTTGTCCAGTGAATACCCGTTTATCATCTGCATTTCTTCTTGGTGTAGCGATTTTAATGGCCAGTAGTGTAGTTCAAAGCATTTGTCCTACTTCGCATAGCCAACTCTACGTTTCAGGATGGAGAATGAAAGTATGAATAAAATAGGCTCCGCCCTTCCCTGGCATAGTGACTCTATCTGACGCTTCACATCTGGCATCACCGTCGGTGCTTACTGCGGCAGCTACGGAAGTTCAAAGTACTGCCTCGTCTCTCCGTCAGCCGACTGATATTCGTCTCAACCCGACCGGTTTTTCTATCTAGAAATACACCTGCTATAAAGAATCCGAGAAAGGTAGTAAAAAAAGAGAGAGGCAGAGAGAAGAAGCGACAGTACCAGTTATCACGCATGAACATCTGGCAGGAGGAAAACACACATTCGTTCAGTCGTGCCAAACAAGCTTCCTCACAGTAAACTCTGCAGCCGCTAAATTGATATCTCGCCACACGAGTGATAACTCTGTGTAAATTGGCGCGATATTTTGTGAACATTAACCCTAGTCACAGGATACGGCCATAGCATTTCTTTTCCTTAAGCACCTGCTCAATGAAATACGTATTATGAGAAAGGCAAGTAATCTCCTGAGGTTTGAGGAGGGTACACAGTCATTTGGCTTCCGTTTTACACTTAATTTTTCCTCGTACTTTATGACGCTAATCTGCATCGACATCTACAGCTACATCTCTACTCCACTAGCGACTCTCCGTCGAGTGGCAGAGGGTACATAGTTCATATTTGCCGTGTTATTCGCAGGGAGAATCAGACAGCACATAATTTAATAGTTATCTAACACCCTGCCCCGGTCTCGCACGGGTAGCACCAAATGTAAAACGTATCAAAATGTCTACCACAGTTCCTAAGACTGGCCTTCGCATACAGGGGGGGGAATTTGTAAATTTGTAACGTGTATAGATACGGGCAAACCTTCAAAAATGTTCAAATGTGTGTGAAATCTTGTGGGACTTAACTGGTAAGGTCATCAGTCCCTAAACTTACACACTACTTAACCTAAATTATCCTAAGGACGAACGCAGACACCGATGCTCGAGCTAGGACTCGAACGCACAGTCCATGACTGCCGCGCCTCAGACCGCTCGGCTAATCCTGCGCGGCGGCAAACCTTCCTCCTGAATCTGTTTTCCTATACTGCTGCCGGGAAAAAAAATTAGTACACCCTTCTAGAGGTTTCCAGTTCACTCAAGACTTATTGTTACAGCAGTGCATATGGAGTACATGAAATGATTACAGTCACACATCAATAGCACAGGCTGAAACACCCATATCGCCGGCCTTTGTGGCCGAGCGGTTCTAGGCGCTTCAGTCCGCAACCGCGCTACCTCTGCGGTCGCAGGTTCGAATCCTCCCTCGGGCATGGATGTGTGTGATGTCCTTAGGTTAGTTAGCTTTAAGTAGTTCTAAGTTCTAGGGGACTGATGACCTCAGTTGTTAAGTCCAATAGTGCTCAGAGCCATGTCAGTACGTGGTGTAGCCTCCACGGGCGGCAACGCAGGCGCTATCTCTGACATCCAGTCGATCGTAAAGATGGCCAATATTGTCCTGGAATACGTTGTGCCAGCCTGCTCGACCTGTTCATGAAGTTCTGCAAGAGTTGTTGGTCGGTTAATCGATCGAGTTACTTCTCGTCACCTTACATCACACACGTGCTCGACTGAAGACGAGACTGGAGATCGTGCTGGCCAGGGAAGTTGCTGCACGTCTTACAGAGCACGCTGAGTTCCACGGGCAGCGTTGGGACGAGCGTTATCCTGCTGGAACTACGCATCACCTTCCTGTTGCGAGAACACGAAAAGAACAGGTCTAACAGCATTCTGCACGTACCGAGCGCTGGTTAGTGTGTCGCCCAGAAAAACCGAAGCTGAACGACAGTTGCGGCTTATCGCACCTAAAGGCCTGGGGTGAGGCCTGTGTATTAAAGCTGGGTCGTTCACGACTAACGGGTCCAAAGGAACGGTTCCCCAAGATGAACGGAACAAGCGAGGAACGAATTCTAAGGAGCGGTCTTCCATAGTTCACTTCGGTCGCGGCTTTCTATTTATAGTTCTCGGGAACGGGAAACGGTCGGATTCGCTCCCGCAACGGCACGTCGGTCGGTGTCGTTCCAGCCTCGGTCCCGTTCCCGCCTGTCTCTGTCTCGGCATCGCTCGGCCGGACTCGTCCTTCTTCGTTGTTGTTGTTCATGTCTGGGCATCTGCCCTTGTAGCTTCGAAGGTCCTGTAGCTTTTGCCTTAATGCCTTCTGTCTCAGCTTGGGTTTCCTAGTGCATGGTTTTGTTGGGTTTTGACATGTTTTCTGGTGTATTGTTGTTTTCTTTGTTTGGTGTTTTAGTGTGACTTAGTACCTAAAGTGTCTGGTTAGTGTGTTCTTGGGATGCTTGTAGTTGACGTGTAGTGGGTCCGATCCCAAGCTAGTGATGATCTGATATGGTGAGCGTTCTGCTTTTGTGTAGAAGGATTGTGTTCTTTGTTGGATGACTGTGGTGATTGTGGGTGCATTTGTGTCTATGTGTATGAGTGCGTTTGGTACGAACCAGGGAGCGTCTGTGATTATCCTAAGGGCCTTGTTTTGTACTATTTGTACTTTTCTTAGGTGAGTGTCTGCGGCCATGCCCCAGACCTCACAGCCATAGAGAATTGCAGGAAGGACCACCATCTTCCAGATTTTTAGCTTGACTTCGGTGGTCAGTCCGTTGCCCTTGAGCAATGGGTATAGCTGGTACAGCCTAGCCGAACCCCGATTACATGCGTCGGCTATGTGTGCATTCCATAACAGCTTGCTGTCAATTTTTAAACCAAGGTACTTTACTGTGTCACTCCAGGGGAGGTCCCTTCCATCAATGGAGAGTTGACGGTTGGGTGGCCTTCTCCTGGTTGTGAACATAATTGCATTGCACTTACTCGGATTTACTTTGATTTTCCAGAAATTGCACCATTGCGTGATCTGGTCAAGGTGCCTCTGTATGTTCAGGACGATGTAATTGGGGTTCGGGTGGCTAGCGTAAATAGCTGTGTCGTCTGCAAAGAGGGCTAGATGGGTGCTGTCCCGCTTCGGTATGTCGTTTGTGTACACGCTATACAGGATAGGTCCCAGAACTGAACCTTGGGGCACTCCTGCTTCGATTGTCTTAGTACTACTCTTAAATCTATCCATGTTGACAAAGAATTTCCTATTGCTTAAGAACGAATGGAGGATCTTCAGCAAATGCTGAGGACAGTCATACTGGTGGAGCTTGTAGATCAGGCCGTCGTGCCAGAGGCGGTCAAAGGCCTTTTCAATGTCTAAGAAGACTGCCCTCGTGCTGTGCCTGTTTGCCCTAGCCTTGCAGATCTGCTCCACCACACGGGTGGCCTGGGAGATGGTGCTGTGTCCGGCACGAAAACCAAACTGCTCAGGGATGGTAATGTTCCTTTCGGTGAGGAAGTTTTGGAGTGGTTTTAGGATTAGTTGTTCCAGGACTTTGCCTAGTATGCATAGGAGGGATATGGGTCTGTAGTTCTGGGGAAAGAGGGGATTTTTATCAGGTTTGGGAAGTGTGATGACTTTGGCTATCTTCCATGCCGATGGGAAGTGGTTGTGTTTCAGGCAGGCATTAAGGATGTTGGTTAGGAAAAGGAAGGCTGAGTTGGGGAGGTGTTTAAGCTGTAGTGGCTTTATGCCGTCGGGGCCTGGGGATTTGGAGTTACCGATCCCGTTTATGGTTGAGCAGACTGTTTGGTAGGACACAGGCTCAAATACGGTGTCAGGGCGTCTTCTCAGGATTCCTGGGACTGTACGAATGACTGTCTCTTCGTGCTCGTCGGCGTCTTCGTCGTCAATTATGTTTTCGCGAAACTGTAGCTCTAGCGAGTTGGCCATAGCTTCTGCTTTTTCAGGGGGATCGTAGACAAGTCCATTTTCGCCGTGGAGTGGTTTGATGGATTTTGTCGTCTCCTTGCGCGACTTTACGATTCGCCAAAATTTCTGTGGGTTGTCTTGTGTTTCCTGAAGTGTCTGCTCCCAGCGTGCACTTCTGTACTCTTGCAGGTGGACCCTCACTTCCTGAGCTAGGCTGCTCGCTATGCGCCTGTCGATGGGGTCTCTGTAGGCCTGCCATCGTTTCCTGAAGCGTGGCCACTCGTCGCAGTTCTACTGCCGACTGCTCGTAGTTAGTTCAGTATCGAGTTTTTGTTGTTCGTTTCGTTCACTTCGCACGCCCATTCTAGATCTGCTTCAAACCTTTTTTTTACTCTGAACTTCTGGTTCTTTTCGTATTCTATTCAGCGTCCACGACCGGTAATTAAAATATATTTTATAATCACTTAAATTACGTAACAATTACGTGGTATGTAATACATACATCTTTTCAGGGAACAAAACAGCGTATCAGCTTACTTCACTAATACGATGAACAGCGGAATAAATATTTGTAAAAAGGCAAAATTCTTTGTTATTATACATGCAAAGGACGTCGGCACAGCAAACACGAGTGGCTATTTTCCGTCTTTTTTTTGATCCAAGGTAAAAGACCATGTTCATTGTTATGGAAGGCAGACCGACTTTCAATCGAATGAAGCCTGCGCTTCGTAATCGAGTGTGTGGTGTCACATTTTGTAAAGAGAATATGATAACTTCTACAATATTATTTCAGTGGTACAGGGCAACGCACGAAAAATCGGCCCCGAGTACTAGACTGCTCATTGTCGCTTACCAATCGTCGTCTATTGTTTAGAAGTTATTTTCATTAGCTTATTTGTTATTTCTTCACTGCATAATTACCACATGTTTATCCATTCTGCTCGTTGGCGTCAACAAATCGTGCGTAATTGGCGAGCAGTCTGTATTCGGGGCTCGTTTTTCGTGCGCCACCTTATATTATTTCACTGCGCTCAGCCACACATACCGAGCGAGATGGCGCAGTGGTTAGACACTGGACTCGCATTCGGGAGGACGACGGTTCAATCCCGCCTCCAGCCATCCTGATTTAGGTTTTCCGTGATTTCCCTAAATCGCTCCGGGCAAATGCCAGGATGGTTCCTTTCAAAGGGCACGGCCGACTTCCTTCCCTAATCCGATGAGACCGATGACCTCGCTGTCTGGTCTCCTTCCCCAAAACAACCAACCAACCAATCAGCCACATAACGCTACAGTTGACTAAACGAGATGTTTTGCAGACTCAGGAAAATTACAAGTGTGTGAGAATTCTGTTATGAATAAAAACTCTGTACTCCAGGGAGGAGGCAACTGCCCCCTCTTGGCGCCTTCCATCTTCAGTCACCTATGCTACTAATTTTCAGTTTTTCAGAAGAACCATGTACCAAGCACAATGAACGGTGAACGAGTAAAAATGAAAGGTTCCCAAAAAAGAGCGATCACCAGTGAACTAGTTCCCATGGATGAACGACTTTGCCCATTTCTACTGTGTATCTTGAACGAATGCACTCTACGAGACAGCGCTTACCAGGTCTACATCGTAAGTGCGAACAACCATCACTTGCGTACAGACAGAATCTGCGTTCATCGCTGAAGACCACGGAACGCCGTTCCATCTTCCAAGCGATCCGCTGATGGCACGTGTCGAACCGTGCACGTCGACGCCGTGGCGTGAGGGAAGATGAGCTAGAGGTGTGCGTGCCTTAGTCCGACTGCTAATAACCACTTTGCAGCAGTTCTTGATAACCAGTCTGGGCTCACAAACCCTCTCATCCGTGCTGTGCTAGGTGTGCAATCTCCCACTGTTGCCCTTACGGCACGACGATCCTTGTAGACTTTTGTGCTGCGTGTGCGTCCAGAACGTCGTCCTCAGGTGTGAGAACTTATAATTAAATGTTTCCCTGAGACACTTAAGTCTCTTTTTATTATCTACGATAATGATCGAAGCAGACGAAATGAATTAAAATTTGTGCTGCGGCCGGGACTCGAACCCGGGTCTTTTTGCTTCCATTACACCACCGCAGTACGATGGTCACCATTTAATTATAAGATCTAGAAAATCACCAATGGTGTAATGGTTAGCATTTCTTTCTAGCAAGCAAGAAGACCCGGGTACGAGTCCCGGCCGCAGCACAAATTTTAATTCATTTCCTCTGCTTCGATCATTACCGTAGGTGTGAGAACGTTCACGTGACCAGCGTTGTTCCACAACTGATGCAGCACGTCCAACTCGTGCGGCAATTCTCCGAAAGCACCACTCCGTCACTCGGAAAGCCACAATTTGACCCCTTTAAAACTCGCTGAGTTGGCTGTAGGAAGCACGAGTGCGTCTCCGTGACATGCTTGCCTGCTTGCCTCACACGTTAGCACCAGACTCAGCCTTCTGGCTGTGAGCATTCCCTATCAAATGGCAAACACATATAGAGCTCTGGCAGCTGTGTCACTACGCTGTCTTTTGGTACACAACATTGAAACCATTATCAATACACCTAATATTCGCCAAGTGGCATATGCCGACATCGGAACAAAATCACCGACGTCTTTCCAGGTGAACAGTTCGATGTCCACGTTAAATTGTAGGACCCTACTGAATAGTTGGGCAAACCATATCAGTGTATAGTAAATCTTCAGGTTGACCTTCTCACACAGGCAGAAAAACACGGCGGGGGACTTCCAGTTATATGGTTCAAATGGCTCTGAGCACTATGGGACTTACCTGCTGAGGTCATCAGTCCCCTAGAACTTAGAACTACTTAAACCTAACTAACCTAAGGACACCACACACATCCATACCCGAAGCAGGATTCGAACCTGCGACCGTAGCGGTCGCGCAGTTCCAGACTGTAGCGCCTAGAACCGCTCGGCCACTCCGGCCGGCTCCAGTTATGTATACGTATGGAAGTGATGTGTACTTATTATAAGCACACTTTCCTTGAATTTTCGTAAACGGCATGATGATATCGCACTAGACTGCTTCTAGCCGCAGTGCAAAAGTGGTAGCCGATTTTGGAAAACAAAGTTCTAGTGTAACTTGAGGAGTGTACAGTACAAGAATTTTCAAACTTAACGTCAGTAGTTAAGACCGATCGGTGCGAGCCTACAGACCCGAATGTTTGAGGTTCACTCGTGACATTACGCAGTGGGAGGAATAGCTGCTGTCGGAACAGGGTTGCTGCTCTATCGGTGACTTCAATGCAAGGTAAGAACACGAACTTGGGCAGGACAAGGTAGCAGGACTTCCTGGTAACTAGCACCTCACTTAGTACTTACTCAACAAATGTAGAGCCATACCTCAGTGTTATCGAGTTACACTAAATCCGTAGCGAATCCTGAGGTTTTTTCTGATCCCCTGGTAGTGATTTGTATATGCGAAAAATAGCCAGTAGTTGCGCAGTTCGATGTCCACGTTAAATTGTAGGACCCCAGAGAATAGTTGGGAAAGGTCGTGGGAAGGCAAGAGTACACCGCATCCAACTGGGCCCCGCCATTAAAGCATTGTAGTGTTGAAATAAAACTTAGGTTTTAGGGCAATTTTACTTAATGTTATTAACGTAGCGTATTTCGTGATTCTTTCTGAAAAATTGCTTTTATTGATCTCTGCCACACACTTTACGGTAACTCGCAGTACATACATAATGTTTAGGAAAAAGAGATGGTTCTCGCCAAAGCTATAGAAAAAGCCCCAGGAATACAGGTATATCTCTAGAGACAAATACTTGTTGAGATACGACTCTTTCCGTTCTATTATAGTCATGTGCCTGTTGGCACTACAGGATGTGTTCAGTGTGACTGCCATATGTTTTTGTACAACCTTCAGCTCCCCTCCACAAACAGCCAGGAACATCGAGGGACCACACTTAGTTGCCCTCGGATGTGGTCACCTGCATGAGACACACGATCCAGTAATGTATGCACATTGGCCATGGATTACAGTACACCAATGCCTTTAAATGTCCGCACAGTCTGAAATCTAAGGAATTAAGGCAAGATGACACAAAAAGCTGCGCTCCTGGGTCTCGTCGAGCAATCCATCACTCATCAAATGTTTCGTTGAGCACTACTGTACCAGGCATAGAAAATGGGGTATCGCACCATTCGCTTTCTGCAAGGATAACTCTCTCCAACAGCACATGTTATTCGTCACGCATGAATCGGTGATAAACAGCACCTGTTCATTTGTCGGGCAAAGTGTATGGCCTTAAGAGTCCACCACAATTCCTGCCGACATATTGTTACTAAAGCGAACCTGATGCCTTGCTTCTCTGATCGCTCTAGGATTTTCATGTGCCCACAAGTGGTTACTGTGCTAATTTATAATGCCAGTCTATCAGTATATAAAATGCAAGCTGTGAACACTGATCTTCAAAGCTACATCTTAGAGTCGGCTGGCAGAACTGTAATGTGGCTTCATACGATGTATTTGGTATAAGCAATGTAACTGTTTGTAGACAGCTGATCACGCTAGAGCAGTGGTTTCCAGCCTTTGGAGCCCATCTGTGCAGTCAGTCAGATATCAACCACTACTCCTTCTCCCCCCCCTCCCCCTCTTCCGTATATTAGCACCTAACTAAACAACAGAATGAAAAATAATATTTTTCGATTACTTTTATTTCTAAAATGAAAGATAAAATGATATTTAGTTTTGCTATGTGTTTAATTAAACCAGAAACTAATGAGAGAACTGATACTGCTTCTTTCGATAGCAATTATTTTACGTAATGATGACTCAATTCTGAGCGAAATTCCTGTGCTACCTACAACTCCTCAGAAAAGAAAAGAAATCTATCCACATTGAGTGTACAGATTTGTTATAAAAACCAGCTTCCCCTGCACCACTCCTGTCCCTAGCGAAACTTGCTTCACCCACGCACTGCACTCCCATTCAAAAGCAACCAAATTAAAATATGTGCACGCTACTGTTTGCAAATCATTTGCAGCTGGACTGCTGAAATGGCAGAATCGGATGCCTTGAAGATGCCAACGTTTCGTTTCTGACCACTACCGCTAATAACAGTAATAGAAGTGTGTAGGCTCTACAGCAGTACAACGCCAATTAAATGGTTACTGTTGTGTAGTGGTGTCAATTTATTCGTTTAATATTGGGAAGTGAATAATGAAGCAAACTTATGGGGCTCGTACAGAGCGACATAGGCATGGGCTAGTAGAGGTACAAGGTACCCTCCGCTACGCGCCATGCGATGGCTTGCGGAGTGTGAGGTTACAAGTCAGAAATATTTCGGAATACGGCAGCGCTGCCCAGACGTAATTATGCAAAACTGCTAAGAGTACATACCAGAATACAAACATGCGATGTCTAAATCAAGGGGCCGGCCGTTTTGGATGAGAGGTTCTAGGCGCTTCAGTCCGGAACCGCGCTGCTGCTACGGTCGCAGGTTCGAATCCTGCTTCGGGCATGGCTGTGTGTGCTGTCCTTAGGTTCGTTAGGTTTAAGTAGTTCTAAGTCTAGGGGACTGATGACCCCAGATGTTAAGTCGCATAGTGCTTAGAGCCATTTGAACCATGTGAAGCATCTAAATCGAGGGAATAAGACACTTTGTCTTTGGAGTGTTAACATCGTTAAGTAATTTTCACTGCAGTACAATGTAAATGTACCTAGAAAGATCTAAAAGCGTATGAGACGGAACTACATACAACAAATTTACATTGAAAAACTTCATTAACAGCCATGTTAACAGTATACGATGTGAAACATTGCGCAAACATCGTTGTATTTGACATGAGATACATTCATCATCTCCGACCACAGAGTCAATCGAAGTTAACCAGATCAAATTAGTTGTCATACTGTCTGGTACTGCGTACATGGCCTCACACACATACTGCACAAACGTCATTGTAGTAGGTGACATGAGATGCAGTCCCCAGCCACAGTGTCAGTCAAAGTTAACAGTGTCAAAATAGCAGCAACACTGTCTGGTACTATAGTGTGTCATGTTTAACTGGATCAGAAAAAGCAGCCAGACTGCCTGGTACTGGGTACATAGGCGCACAGGTACGTTGCACAAACGTCATTGTCGTGAATGACACGAGATACAGTCATCATCATCACCAGCCACAGCCAATCGGTCCATTTTCACTGCTGCTGATTTGTTCCCGCACAGCGATGCCAGTTTCGGAGCTACCCCCAGCTCTCGTGAGCTTAACCCGGCAGTCAGAACTAACGCCAACAGGGAGACCGGATATGCCTCGAGGCAGCCGACCATCTGGTACGCAGAGGGACTTGAAGCCACTCGCCACCTGCTGTCTAGAACGCCACCTGACAGCTCGCGGCGGCCAACGGGACTCGTGGCCCACTGCACTTACTGCTGCATTGCTGTCACAGGGAGTCCTCTCTTCCAGCAGAGCTAGTCCCGCTAGGGACACAGCGGAACTTCTACCAAGTTCGGGACGTGAGAGAGATACTGGCGGAAGTAAAGATGCGAGAGCGAGTCGTACGCCACATCTGAGTAGCTTTCCTGTAAAAGGCAAGGTTTCGGGTTCGAGCCCTATTAATCAGTTGTTGAAAATTGACAGAGCTGTAATCCCGACTGTGGAAAACAATTTTGAATTGACATATGTGGATTGTACCATAATCATTAATGAAAACTGACATGGGTGAAAGTACGGTACACAATAACACAAGCAATCCGTCACTAACTTCAGGCCAGCCGCTGTGCCGAGTGGTTCTAGGCGCTTCAGTCCGGAACCGCGCTGCTGCTACGGTCGCAGGTTCGAATCCTTAGGTTAATTAGGTTTAAGTAGTTCTAAGTCTAGGGGACTCATGACCTCAGATGTTAAGTCCGATAGTGCTTAGAGCCATTTGAACAATTTGAACTAAGTTCTATACGAGATAGTGGTTCAAATGGCTCTGAGCACTATGGGACTTAACTTCTGAGGTCATCAGTCCCCTATAACTTAGAACTACTTAAACCTAACTAACCTAAGGACCATTCCAGGACCTAAGGACATCACTCACATACATGCCCGAGGCAGGATTCGAACCTGCGACCGTAGCTGTCACGAGATAGTGCCCTGCTAAGTATAAAACATTTAAATAATGTTAATCTGCAGTAATTACTGATTTTTTCGTGCTTAGCACAATGTGTTTCAAGAATTTGTTCTCGTTTCCAAGTGCATTTGCTTACATAAATACTTTTTTCGTGACTTTTATATGTCTGATTTTCTGTCTCTCTTAATTGTATTGTCTTTTTGAGGTTGCACTCCTATCACAAAACCGGGGAACGAATCTTTAAATGTTTTTGCGGGCTAATGTCAGTCATAGTATTTTTGTTTGTCCATTTACGAGTATTGTGCCTATTAAGTTAATCCACCTATTCCCAAAATCATATACAATGGATGTAATGGAGGAGCTAGAAATTTATGGACGCAAAAAATTCTCGATGACAAACTAGATGGCGAATCAGTTAATTTTTTCAAATATTTCTCTTGCACATCGTAACTGTAGTAACTTTCAGAAATACGAGGGGCGTTCAGTAAGAAATGCAACACATTTTTTTCTCTGCCAATTTCGGTTGATAAAATGCGAAATTTTTTGTGGTACGTCATGGAATATTCCTGCTTCAGGCACTGCATTGTCACGAACTTGACAATAGGTGGCGGCGCTATATGTAGTCTTCAAAATGGCGTCCGTAATGGAAGTGCCTTCCAAGCAGAGAGCTGTCGCCGAGTTTGTTTTGGAGGAAAACGAGAGCACCGCATATATTCATAGTCTCTTGAAGAATGTCTATGGAGAGCTGTCAGTGAACTAAAGTACGGTGAGTCGTTGGACTAGGCCTCTGTCACCATCGCAACAAGATAGCGCAAACCTGTCCGATCTCTCCTCCAGTGTTGGGTCGTGCGGCCACTCTCGTTCGAGGTGAACCGTGGATCACAATCAAACACCTCGTTGCACAACAGGACGCCTCTGTTGGTAGTCCTGACACATTTGTCCACCAGTTGGGATGCTCAGAAGTGCGTGCCCGCTTGGTCCCTCGCCGCGTAACAGAAGACCATAAAGATCAACGGAGGACCATCTGTACGGAACTGCTTGCACATTACGATGCTGATCCTGGCAACTCTTTTTCTGGCGCCGGTTCGTCACTTCGAACCAGAAACGAAACGATTATCCATGGAGTCGCGTCACACCACCTCTCCTCCGAAGAAAAAGTTCAAAGCCGGTAAAGTCATGGCGACGTTCTTCCTTGATTCTGAAGGGGTCATTCTTTTTTATGTTCTACCTCACGGTGCGGCAATCAATTCTGAAGTGTACTGTGCTACCCTCAGGAAATTGAGAAAACGACTTAAACGTGTTCGTCGCCACAGAAACGCAAACTAAGTTCTCCTTTTCCGTGACAACGCAAGGCGTCACACTTCTGCGCACCTGAGATAAATTCATAAAACTTCATTGGACTATTCCTGTCTCATCTACCTGACAGCCCAGATCTCGCACGTTCCGACTTGGGACTTCCATGACCCAATGAAGGATGTACTCCGTGGAAAGCAGTACAGGAACTATGGTGAGGTAATTGATGCATCTACATCTACATGGTTACTCTGCAATTCGCAGAGGGTTCATCGAACCATTTTCATACTACTTCTCTACCATTCCACTCTCGAATGGCGCATGGGAAAAAGGAACACCTAAATCTTTCCGTTCGAGCTCTGCTTTCTCTTATTTTATTATGATGATCATTTCTCCCTACTTCGGTTAGGGTCAACAAAATATTTTCGCATTCGGAAGACAAAGTTGGTGATTGAAATTTCGTAAATAGATCTCGCCGCAAAGAAAACTGCTTTTGTTTCAGTGACTGCCACCCCCAACTCGCGTATCATATCAGTGACACTCTCACCCCTATTGCGCGATAACACGAAACGGGCTGCCCTTCTTTGCACTTTTTCGATGTCCTCCGTCAATCCTACCTGGTAAGGATCCCACACCGCGCAGCAATATACCAGCAGAGGACGGACAAGTGTAATGTAGGCTGTCCGTTCAGTGGGTTTGTCGCATCTTCTAAGTGTTCTGCCAACA
This sequence comes from Schistocerca nitens, assembly GCF_023898315.1. NCBI lineage: Eukaryota > Metazoa > Arthropoda > Insecta > Orthoptera > Acrididae > Schistocerca > Schistocerca nitens. The sequence goes on along the minus strand of NC_064623.1, from coordinate 99,110,334 downwards.
AAGCGCAGTCTTTGTTTCGCCTTTCCCACAATATTATCGGCCGGCCGCGGTGGTCTAGCGGTTCTAGGCGCTCAGTCAGGAACCGCGCGACTGCTACGGTCGCAGGTTCGAATCCTGCCTCGGGCATGGATGTGTGTGATGTCCTTAGGTTAGTTAGGTTTAAGTAGTTCTAAGTTCTAGGGGACTTATGACCACAGATGTTGAGTCCCATAGTGCTTAGAGCCATTTGAACCATTTGCACCACAATATTATCTATGTGGTCTTTCCAATTTAAGTGGCTCGTAATTGTAATTCCTAGGTATTTAGTCGAATTGACAGCCCTTAGATTTGTGCGATTTATCGTATACTCAAAATTTATCGGAATGCTTTTAGTACCCATGTGGGTGACCTTGCACTATTCTTTGTTCAGTGCCAACTGCCACTTTTCCCACCATACAGAAATTCTCTCTCGATCATTTTGCGATTGGAATTGATCGTCTGATGACTTTACTAGATGGTAAATTACAGCGTCATCTGCAAACAATCTAAGGGCTGCTCAGATTATCACCTTGATTATTTATGTAAATCAGGAACAGCAGAGAGCTTATGACACTACCTTGCGGAACGCCAGATATCACTTCTGTTCTACTCGATGATCCAGCAAGACGCTGGCTCCGACGTCGACCCTTCAGAATCAAGGAAGACCGTCTGTATGACCAGATGGAACGACTCTGCTGGAGTCGTTCCATCCGGTCATACAGACCCTCCCAGTAATCGCACTGAACAGAGATTAAGTTGAAAAATAGAGTTTTGTACCCGAAAGGGTAAGGAAAAGTACGGTGTATTGAAATCATGAATAAAACAAATCTGCTTCCAGAAAGAAACGTGTTCCATTACTTATTGGACGCTCTTCGTATGTATATTTCCTCATATAGAGAGCATATAGAGAGAATATAATCCATAATTCAGTAGCGAGTAATGGTAAAATAAATGTTATAGTTGACAACTCTGCATATAGAGCATTGTAACTTTAATAGTGGCAACTATTTATTTACAGCTCTTACAAAATACATACGTGTTTCAAAGTTCTATTGACCTTCAAAGTAGTCAGCTGCAGTGTGTATAACCCGTTGCCAACGCTGTGGAAGTCGTAGGATACTCTTAGCAGTACCAGTTGTGCTGACAGGTCGAGCGCCGCGGTCTATTGCTTCAAATGGCTCGGAGCACTATGGGACTTAACACCTGAGGTCATCTGTGACCCTAGAACTTAGAACTACTTAAACCTAACTAACCTAAGGACATCACACACATCCATGCCCGAGGCTGGATTCGAACCTGCGACCGTAGCGGTCGCACGGTTCCAGACTGAAGCGCCTAGAACCGCTAGGCCACAACGGCCGGCTGCGCGGTCTATTGCCCGTCGAATTTGTAGCACTTCTGAAGCGAATGCCGTGAAGTGTTTCCTTCAGTTTAGAAATCGAGTTGAACTCACGAGGGATTAAGTCAGCAGAGTGCAGTAGGTGGTATAGCACTTAGCAGCCCCATCAGTCAAACAAATCAGTAACATGAAACTTCCTGGCAGATTAAAACTGTTTGCCGAACCGAGACTCGAACTCGGGACCTTTGCCTTTCGCGGGCAAGTGCTCTACCATCTGAGCTATCCAAGCACGACTCACGCCCCGGCCTCACAGCTTTACTTCTGCCAGTATCTCGTCTCCTACCTTCCAAACTTCGCAGAAGCTCTCCTGCGAACAGTTTTAATCTGCCAGGAAGTTTCATATCAGCGCATCCTCCGCTGCAGAGTGAACATCTCATTCTGGAAACATCCCCCAGGCTGCAGCTAAGCCATGTCTCCGCAATATCCTTTCTTCCAGGAGTGCTAGTTCTGCAAGGTTCGCAGGAGAGCTTCTGTGAAGTTTAGAAAGTAGGAGACGAGATACTGGCAGAAGTAAAATTGTGAGGCCGGGGCGTGAGTCGTGCTTGGGTGGCTCAGTTGGTAGAGCACTTGCCCGCGAAAGGCAAAGGTCCAGAGCTCGAGTCTCTGTTCGGCACACAGTTTTAATCTGCCAGGAAGTTTCATATCAGCGCACACTCTGCTGCAGAACGAAAATCTCACATCGGTAACAGCTTACACTGTACGTGCTTGAACATTGTCCTGCAAAATGATGGTCAGGTCCTGCAGAAAGTGTCATCACTTCTGTCTCTAAGCTGGTCGTAGGTTGTGATCCAAAAATGAACAGTATAGACTCAGAAGTAATGACACTTTCTGCAAAACCTGACCATCATTTTGCAGGACAACGCTCAAGCACGTACAGTGCAAGCTGTTACTGATTTGTTTGACTGATGGAGCTGCTAAGTGCTGTACCACCTACTGCACTTAAGCCCTCGTAAGTTCAACTCGATTTCTAAACCGAGGGAAACACTTCACGGCATTCGCTTCAGAACTGCTACAAATTCGTCGGGCAATACACCGCGCCGCTCGAACTGCCAACACAACTGGCACTGCTAAGAGTCTCCTATGACTTGCACAACGCTGGCACAATGCTGATGACTACTTTGAAGGTCAGTAAAACTTTGAAATTCGCATCTGTTTTGTAAGAGCTGTAAATAAATAGTTGTCATTATTACAGTTCGAACTCTCGTATAATGTGATCCACAGAAAATGTAACAACTCTGATTGCGTACAGACTCTTTGTTAAAGTGTCGTAATATCTCTGAAGCATGTTTTGATTACAAAAACACACATTGTCAGTGATGACTTGCCTGAGTGTGATAACCTGTGCAATGGACGAGGCACAGTACTTGAAACTAGACAAACAAAAATACGGTCTCTGACATTAACACGTAAAAACATTCCAAGAACAATTTTATCCGATTTTACGACTGCAGTATAACCTCAAAAAGACACCTACAGTGCAAGGGAGGCAGAAAATCACATTGAAAACATCACAAAAAATTTATGCAAACAAAAGCATTCGAAAATGAGAATAAATTCTCGAAACAAATGAGTAACTGCTGGCCGATGTGGCCGAGCGGTTCTAGGCGCTACAGTCTGGAGCCGCGCGACCACTACGGTCGCAGGTTCGAATCCTGCCTCGGTCATGGATGTGTGTGATGTCCTTAGGTTAGTTAAGTTTAGGTAGTTCTAAGTTCTACGGGACTGATGACCTCAGATGTTAAGTCCCATAGTGCTCAGAGTCATTTGAACCAAATGAGTAACTGCTTCAGTTTTTCATTATTTAAATCATGAATGGCACAGCTGCAGACTTTCCAAAATCATCAGTTTTGATGAACGAGATTAAGTACAAATGTATTTAAATGTAGACTTTCAGAATAAGGCGCCATAACAAGGCATACAACACTTTGACAACTTTCAGATTTGTGGACCACGCTGACAAATTGTCTGGTAACAAAAATAATTCTTGACTGCTTACAACAAGTAAAAAAACAGCATCAGTAGAAATTACCTCATTATACCCAAGCGCCACCCACCAGCTTCTTCTACATTTAATTTCCGACCTTTCAAAAAAAAAATTTCATGCGTTATTTTGTAAAAAAGTACCTTTTGTAAAACATTGTAAAGTGATTTTCATGAATTCTTTACTGATGAAGTAATTTTAACGACGTAATGACGAAAACCTTAGTGGTGAACAAATGCCTCGTGTACCACGTATTTATTGCCGCCTAATGGTTCAGTCTAGTTGGTTTATGATCTGTTCCGTCGTAACAGTTTGCGTTTGTCTCCAATTTAAGAATAGTCACGAGATACAGTATACCTATCTAACAATTTTCTGTGATTGACATAACATTGGTAAGCTAAAAAACATATTCTGCTCACTATACTATGTCGCTAATCAATGGTTAAATGTAATACACTTCTGTATCTTTTCGTAGCAGTTTTTTATTGCACTTTATAGCGACGAAGAGTGTGGGGAAGATATCTGAAAGTCGCTGAAGTGCTTCGTCTTATGGCATTTTCATGGAAATTGCAGCAAATAAAATACTGCTTCACAGTGTTAAATGTTACATCTTACTGTATACAGCTATCTGTTAGAGATGACGTTGCGTGTATCGACCTCGCTTTTGGATGCAGTGCTGCATTTATCTCTGGCTTGAGTTACAAATTGCGGATCAATGTGGCACAGTGGCTACCACCTTGGACTCGCATTCTGGAGGATGACGGTTCAATCCCGCTTCTGGCCATTAAGGCAAATTCTGAGGTTATTTCTTTGAAATGGAACCGCTTATTTCCTTCCCCATCCTTTCGTAATCCGAGCTGTGCTCCACCTCTAATGATCTCAGTGTCTACGGGATGTTAAACCATACTGCTCCTTGCAACCTGTCTTCCTGAGTGTCGAAGTCTCACAAACACCAATGCATCATCTCGTAAATCTGCATAAGACTCTACAACTCGTTGCCCAAGTGCAACGCGAGAGAAAGAGAGAGAGAGGGGGGGGGGGGGGGAGGAGGTAAAGGTAGAGAGAGGTGATCTCACATGTAAGAATGTATAGGAATGATGTCAGGTGATCATGACGGCCCTGTTTGACCTGTGGCTCCTAGGGAAGGCGACTTTTAGGAAAGTGTAGTTCATCTATAAAGCAGACAGGGCATAGAATACTAGTGCGTCACAGTCTTGAAGTAATGCTCGAGTATGTCAGATCCCCAAAAGGTCTGATGAAAGAAAAACACCGAAGCAATGCAAAGGCGTGGTGCTGGATATATTACCAGTAGGTTCGATCAGCACGAAAGTATTGAAGATGCTTCATGAACTCAAATGAAAATCCCTGGAGGCAAGACGAAGTTCTTTTCGACAGGCACTATTGAGAAAACTTAGAGACGGGCGTTTAAGGCTGACTGCAGAAAGCATCTTTGCCTCAAATGTGCTTATCGCGTAAGAATCAAGAAGATAAGAAAAACTGAAACACGTATGGAGGCATATACATGATCGTTTTTCCCTCGTTTAATTTGCGAGTGCAACAGGAAAGGAAAGGGCTAGTAGTTTACGAAGTATCCTCCGCCATGCGCCTTACGGTGGCTTGTGGAGTACGCATGTAGATACAGATGTAGATGTAGATCTATAGTGGAGAGTCAGGTGCCTTACAGCAGATGTACCGGTGTCCCATTATGCGTTTATGACATTCACCAACCATGGGCCGTGAGTGAAATTTGACCCCAATCTTGTGGAGACATAACGGAAAAGTGTACATTTGAAATACTTTAGTATTAACTAGCGCAATATTTTATAATGAAGTTAATGACGGTTAATTTGCTGACCCACGTTTCCCGGAACAGTTTTGTTTTAATTATTCTATAATTTCAGCTATATCAGTTTTCGCTGTTACTTATGATACAATCTGTGTTCAAAATGGGCGTAAAAATCCAAGCTAATCTCAAGTTTTTCAGAAGAACAATTTGTGGTCCATGTGCCTAAATCAAAATTCTCAGTTATTCGTGGTCTATCTTGACGAGACTAGAATACAAGAATTTTCATATTTAACGACCGTAGTGGCTCAGTGGGTTTGAGGTTCAACCATGAAATTAATTAGTGGGAAGAATAGTTACCATCGGAACGCTCGATTGCTGAAGTGGTGTTGGTGACTTCAATGATAGATCAGAACACGAACTTCTGTTTTGCTGTGTGACGTCTGTTCGAAATACATTTAAAACTCTTGTGTAGCTCTAACGTGTAGAGCCCACCAATTTGAAACGCCCTCTTCGTTACTGACGAGTGTCGTGTGAATTCTGCGGACGCCATATTTTTTGACAGATCACCTCGTCTCCAGTTTTCACTCTCGGTATCGCCGCTGGCGATCAGCGTCTTTTCTCTCCATTCTTGGAAATCCATCTGCTCGCCGAAGGTCGGGCAGCTTAATTGGCCCCTCCGCACAAATGGCGGAGTCGAGCGAATAACATCGCACGCGACACGCAATTAACGCCTCCGCCGTACCTCCTTCCCCGTTTCTTTCTTCCTTTTTCTTTTTCCCTTATTCGCGCACCGTCTCCAACACGTGCCTGGCTCACCGTACTGTATAATTAATGAATACCTTATAGCCATTTGCAGCCACTAGCCATGTTTACAGATTGGCGACAAATTGAAAGTGCACAAAAAAATTAAAAAAGCACTCGTGAAGTCTTAAACCCACTAGCGACTGCGTCCGAGATCTGTTTTTGTGATAAACTGGAATCGAATCTCGGCCCACGCGCGCTGCGCTCCCTTGTGCGCGACCCATTTCCAGTCGATTAATTACCTGACCACACAAAGAGTTTTCTCGATACTAACTGACAGAATTGGCAGCGAGCAAACCGTGCACGGTTTGATTATCGCAAGGCCGTCTGGTTGGCGCTCACTGTAGCTGCCCCCGTTCTCATTTCTCACTATACTCTCCTTTCAAAGTGGCGTCCCACACGTCAGTCCAGCGGAAAATTTTCAGACTAAGTGTGCGAGACGCCAAATACGAACAACGAGGAGGTATAATACACAGGCTAGCAGACTACCACCATTTGCTGAACCAGAGCAGGAACTGGTGCACACCAGACCACTTACTGTGCGTTAGAGGATGTGAGGAAAGAAAGCTTACTGAACCATTCGTACTTACAGATAGCACAACAATAGTAAACATAAAACTTTTTCTGTAATTAGGTGGGACACCTCGAACTATATCTGCACCTACATCTACATACAGGACGATTCAAAAAGAAAGATTCCAGCTGTTTATTGCAGACAAACTATAAAAAACTGACACAAATTGCGCATGTCACTGGACAGAGGAAGGTTAAGTTTTCACACAGCTGCGCTGCTGCTTGTTTGTAGCAACATGGTGACTACATCAGAAGAGAAATCGTTCTGTGAGCTGGAATTTGTGCGAAGTCGATCCATTGCTCAAGTGCAACGGGCATTCCGCCGTCGATTCAGCGAGAAGCTTCCTCTACCAAACCAGATTTATGACTGACATAGCAATACTTGTAAGTTTTCAGTTGGTGCTTTACGACCAGCGGACATCGGCTGGTACGTTCTTTTCAATGTCTATAAACTTTAGCAATAGCCGTACACTTTAAGATATTTTATTTTATTCTGAGAGCAAGCAGTTTCGGCAATTCATTTTGCCATCTTCAGGCCGCATACGCGTTTTTCAAATCAACGAACTTATCGTATAGCACCATAAAACTAGGTATCGTGAATTCCAGTCGTTGTGCAGATGCAAATTCAGATTCACGAAACTTTCACACATGCAGAATGAAAACTGTATTTTTACAAAAATAGTGTGCATTTCTTTTGGAGTGACCCTCGTAGTTAAATTTTGCGCCGAGATATTTTTTCACAGGAGGTCACGGTTTTCGAGTTATTGAAGAGAAATACGATTGAAGGTCACTTTTGTACATTTTTCTTGAATAATTCGAAAACTACGGCCTCTAGCGAAAACTTATCCAGGTATAAAGTTTAACTACATGACATTTCCAACAAAAAGGTACTGTTCATTTTTTTCCCATGAGACTAATAGTTTGACGTACTGAGAAAGAGAATATGAACATATTGCGTGTGGTATATGAAGGCGTTGCAGGTTGCATAAAAGGCATCACTAGAGGCAGCTGAGTCACCCTACATGTATGCCATTGTATGTATATGTATGTATGTATGAAAGTATGTAATAAGTCACGACTAGCGTTACACTACTGCATGGTTCAGTAAGAGACAGAGTCGATGAGTATGGAGTAACTGTAACGCCACAGTTCTTAGACCAATCACAGTCGCGGAACTACAGCGGGATTGAAGGAAGCCCGTTAGCATTGATGTAAGGCGACCACTTGATTTATTGAGTATGCAACCCGCAACATTACAGTCGTGTGCTTGCTCCGTTTCTGATAATAGTTGTAAATACGTTTTTGTTTTCAGGTATTTCGTCTCTCTTGTGGGAGAACACTATTGGGAAAAATACAAGGCCTTCGAACAAGCATCGCAGTGTGTCACGAAAGAAAAAGAAACAACAGAATAAGAATTAAGAAGGCACAGTATCATTTACTCTGACAGAAGTGGGTGCAGAGAGAGTAGGTTAACTGCCTACGCTAGCAGACTCCCGTCGTAGTCCGCTTTTTCTGTGGATGCACATTGGGAAGTATCTATATTACTAAGCGACTAACCAGGTTCCTGTTGCAAGTTGCGTGTCTAACTGCTTATACTTCATTGTTACTGACACAATTTAAAAAAAATTCCTCCATAATCTACCCACGAAGAGGTATAATCTTACGCAAAAGGTTTAACGCAATAAGTGAAGCACATAACACTGTTAGAAATAGTGTAAATATCTTGAGACAGCATTACTCATGGCGGGCGACTTCCATCAAACTTTACACGTAAGGCCGGCCGAAGTGGCCGAGCGGTTCTAGGCGCTACAGTCTGGAGCCGCGCGACCGCTACGGTCGCAGGTTCGAATCCTGCCTCGGGCATGGATGTGTGTGATGTCTTAAGGTTAGTTAGGTTTAAGTAGTTCTAAGTTCTGGGGGACTCATGACCAAGGAAGTTAAGTCCCATAGTCCTCAGAGCCATTTTTTTACACGTAATTTCAGACCTTCTAAAACTTTTTTTCGGGCTGACGCCCCCAGAAAAGGATGAAAGGGAAAAAACGTTTATCGCTTGCTACATTTGCGCCGTTCATACAGTAAATCGGCAGCATCAGGCACGACATTTTAATTTATTACTTTTTTACTACTAACTCTATTCGCAAAACATTTTGCAGGTGGTATCCGCATAAGTTATTGAATGTACCTGAAAAATGACGTCATTGTACGACAGATAGTTCGGGAGCTATGACTTTTATACGTGTGAGTTCGATTCTTTAAAGAATCGGATCAAGTGTTTCAGCAAGTGAGGAGCTAGGAGAGGTAAGGTGCCAGGGTACAGAAAACGCAAATTGTCATCAAGAAAAGTGTTTATTAAAAAAATTTCCTTTTTCTTTTGAACACGCGATATTTAACGTACATGTATGAATACGAGACAACAGGCAAAAGATATAATAAGTTCAAATTGAAAAACTTTTAGTTGAGGTTTAATATCGTAACATCATGTGGAGGTTTTGTTTGAAATAAACTGAATAAAGGTCAGTATGGATTCAGGCCATACTCAAAAAGACAGAAAAGACTAGAGTTAAAACGTTTTTTGAAGCGAATTGCATCAATAATCAGTAGACAGTGAGTCAACACATGAACTGACACCTGTAAGTCCAGCAAACGAAAACAACCAGTGAGCAATTATAAAAGTTCTATGAAATTTCAGTTTCAGAGAAGTATTACTTGAACTTCTTAAGGTGGATCCTAATCACTCAAGCCAGTTCTATGAAAGCATTAAATAAAATTTAAAGAATAAGCTCACAAGCATTCAACTAAAACAGCAAGCTGTAAAATTAACCCTGAGTATAAATATAAATTACGCAAGACGAGCGCAAGTAATATTGATAAATCATGCAAACCGGGATCAAACCCGATAGACAGGAATTACTGTGAAATAAACAGACATAATCGTTAAGCACAGTAAGTTAACCAAATTGGAACATGTAAATTGACTGAAGAAAAAAGGACTTAATTCAAATCTAAAATACGTAGTGTAAAGAACCCTGCGGCACAGGGGAACGCTCTGAAACCCTTTCACACAGTCTACACAATGGGAGCCCACCAAACAAGTTCAACCAGGATCAACGACCGCGCCTCAGGAAGCCCACTTCGCCCATCAAATCTGTAGCAAGGAATAGCTGTTCATGGTCGAGTGTCATTCCAGCGACGTCCTCGGGCATGTAAATTGGTATAATATAAGAGGCTGCACTTGTATCATCACGACTCCAGTGATGATGATGATGATGATGATGATGGTGATGTTTGGTTTGTGGGGCGAACTGCGCGGTTACCAGGGCCCGTAAAAATTCCCAATCTTTGCTTAGTCCAATCTTGCCACTTTCATGAATGATTATGACAACACAAACAGCCAGTCATCTCGAGACAGGTGAAAAATCCCTGACCCCAGCGGGAATCGAACCCGCGACCACGTGCTCGGGAAGCGAGAACGCGACCGCGAGACCAAGAGCTGCGTACCGCGACTCCGCTGCTGGTGTATAAGCACCGACATGTAGACAAAGGATTAGTACGGCATTCGTGTCTTTCCGACGTACGTGCGGTAAATGCGGAAACGTGAACTACAGCGTCGTTATTACCAAATGCGTCTAAACAGGACCAACGTTGTGGTATTGTGTTCTTGGCAGTCGAATGACAGTTACCGGTAGACATCCATCGGAGAATGAAGGCTGTGTATGGGGCAGCATGTCTGTAGAAACAACGTTGTGGAATGGTGAGCTGCTACGGTCGCAGGTTCGAATCCTGCCTCGGGCATGGGTGTGTGTGATGTCCTTAGGATAGTTAGGTTTAAGTAGTTCGAAGTCCTAGGGGACTTATGACCTAAGATGTTGAGTCCCATAGTGCTCAGAGCCATTTGAACCAATTTGAATGGTGAGCCAGGTTCCATGCTTGGCTCTGGAAGAGGTTACAACAACTGAAGTGTGATACACTAGCACCCGCCCTACGGTCCTGATGTTCTACACGCGATTATCACGTCGTCTGTCCCTTAGAAAAGGCCGCGAAGGCTCGACCATTGCTTTCGAACGAGGCTTTGTAGCAGGCAGTCACGGACTTCTTCACACAGCAGGAGACAGTGTTTTACCAAACGAGTATCTTCAACTTCGTGCGTCAGTTGGTTGATTGCCTCAGTGCTCACGGCGATTTGACGTGATTGGCATATCGGTTATGGAGCGAATGGCCTTCTAACGGAAACATTCTGATAGCCCCTTATACGTATTCCTTTTGCATATTGAAATGATACTCAATCTTGGCAGATGCTCATAACTTCCATGTCCCTCCTGACTGCCAGCACTTGACCTTGGATGGTCGTCCTGCAGCTATTGCCGGTAAACGACTGAGAGCGGCCCCACGCTCATCGCCATTAACGCCGTCGGCATACGAGTTAGTTAACGATGACGTGTCGCTCTACGGGTTTCGTGACGTCACTTCCTGCTACTCCGCGTTCAGGAGCCTTTTCGTCAAGTGAAACACAAAACATATTCTGCGATGTATCATTTACACGTCTGGTTCCGTAGGACCAAATTGAGGAGCAAACCTCTTGGAACGTTTCATTACATAAAATTACAATGTAAAAGTAATAACAGATAAAATAAAATGTTTATGAACCTAAAAATATCAAGCCATAAGTTTAAGTAAACGCGATCAAAATGTAACTTAGCAATCAGCTTAATTTTTCAAGAAACTCCTCGACAGAATTGAAGGAGTAGCCCACGAGGAAACTCTTCAGTTTGGGCCATGTGCCACGTGAACTAGAACCAATAGGAAGCAAGAACTTCCCCTGCGTCACAAACATAAAACAAGTGCCATACTGCAATTGTCGTGTCCAGTAGAAGTCAATAGTCGGTGTGTTGTATGTAATACATCGCACCCTGTAGATATGTGCTGTTTCTAAGCACCAGCACACTGAATGTCTCGAGAACGATTCGTAACTGGTACGATTTGGTGTAATACAATAACGGAAACATCATATTGGTGGTAAAAGAATTTTCGTGTTGTAACTCGCGTGTTGTGAGAGCAAGCCGTTTTAAGACAACGGCCCACTGAAGATTCGCGAAAACGTATAGTTTAGCATTTGTTGTAACTAAATATGAGTAACACTTCGGTGATTAAAACCTTGAGAAGACTGTGACATAAAATACGAGGCCCATAGAAGCAGAGTTGCATCACAGCGTAGTTGGTTGAGGCGTGACGATCGGAATAGGGTTCGCGTCCTTCTATATCTAATTTTTGTTTTCAACTTTGTGTTTTCTAAAAGTTTGTCGGAGTTTCCTGTGAAATAAATAGAAATAATTTCTGTAATATTTGATGTTATGTAAATACAGGGTGGAGCAACATCGTGTCACGAAATTTTAATCCTGGATAGCTGATGTCAGTAGGAACCAAAATTACTAAAGTTGTTTAGGTCGCCAACGCATAGTTTTTAATCTATGGAAACATGGTGCCACGCGCTCCGATTGGCCGTGGGACTGCCCTGTTGCCGTTCTTCGGTTGACGGGCAGCGCTATGGTTGTCGGTTCACACATACAAACGTCCCTCGCCCCGTCACTGCCCCAACGTGATACTCGAACGTGTCGAATACTGTAGGTCTTGCTGTTTGTCTCCACCTCACGTCAGAGTCATTTACTCAAAATCTTCGCTTCGGAGCACACACACGTCATCTGCGATTTAGTCGTACAGTAAGGATGGCGGCACAGTATTCGTTTGAAGAACAAAGAGATACCGTTTTTGTTTATGAAGTAGCCGACGTTAATGCGCATGAAGCTCGACGGCTCTATGAGGAACGGTACCCAGCAAGACGCCACCCACACCCGCAAACGTTTACAGCAATTCACCGGCGACTTGGCGAAACAGGCTCGTTAGCGGGACATCATGGCGATGCTGGAAGACCTCAAACACGACGGGATGCTGCATTTGAAGAGACTGTTCTCGAGCGCTTCGAGGAAGCTCCTACGACAAGTACTCGAGCGGTTGGACACGACATGGGGGTCGCTCATCGATTAGTCTGGGAGGTTTTGAGGGATGACGGCCAGCATCCATTTAGTTTCCACCCCGTCAGAGACGGGAATCCTATGGCTGACTATGGACACAGGCAAGGGTTTTGCCGGTGGTTTCTGCGACGTGTTGCATGGGATCCCGACTTCCCCGCCATTGTGTTGTTTACCTACGAGTACACCTTCCATCGGGATGACCTTTACAACACCGGGAACGGTCATTACTGGGCAAGGTTCAAATGGTTCAAATGGCTCTGAGCACAGTGGGACTTAACATCTGTCATCAGTCCCCTCGAACTTAGAACTATTTAAACCTAACTAATCTAAGGACATCACACACATCCATGCCCGAGGCAGGATTCGAACCTGCGACCGTAGATCGCGCGGTTCCGGACTGAAGCGCCTAGAACCGTTCGGCCACCGCGGCCGGCTACTGGGCAAGGGGAAATCTTCACGCCACGTACGTCCACGGACACCAGGAACGATTTTCGCTCAACATTTAGGCAGGCATTGTGGGTGGTTGGGCCGGTCCGACTACCTTCTCAAGTTACCGGTGCAAATTACCTTCACTTTTTGCAAGAAACTCTACCCGGCCTGCTGGAAGATGTTCCCTTGGACATACGGGTACGCATGTGGTTGCAGAATGATGGGGCGCCCACAGATAACAGTCCTGCTGTGCGCGGATATTTAAATGAACTCTTCGGCAAGCGGGTAGTTGGCAGAGGTGCTCGTAAGACATGGCCTCCACGATCACCAGACCTCACGCCACTGGACTTTTCCCTGTGCGGATTCTTCAAGGTTCTAGTGTACCCACCCGGACGCGAACCATCTAGAAAGAGGAATTAATGGATCGCATTCAATATGCTGCCAGTCACATCAGGGCAATGCCAGGAATCTTTGAAAGAGTTCGCTAAAACACCGTTCGACGTTACCAAGCTTGTGTCGCGTCAGTGTTTTGCCAGTTCGAACACCTGCTTTAAGTAAACAATGTCCTAGCTACAAAAAAAGGCCCTTTCCAGGGCAGACACAATTTGTAAATATATTCTGTACGCAGACTAACAGTTGTCGAGTGGTTTGTTCCCGGTACGGCTTATCATGAAACTACAGTGGATGTGTCGGGACCCCGGAGGATCCGCCCCCAGAGTGGAAGGCTGACGCTCTACCACCAGCCACAGCATTCGCGGTCATGCGTTGTCCAGAGCATCCGGCAACAGGGCAATCCCGCAGTTTAAAAATTGTGTGTTGTCGACCTACACAGCATCAGTAATTTTGGTTCCTACTGGCATCAGATACCCAGGGTTAAAATTTCGTGACACAATTTTTCTCCACCCTGTATAAGTGCACTCACTTGCTAGGAGTGAGTTTGTTTGATTTAGTGAACTTTTATAAACTGATGTCCTTATTTAGTCGTATGTATCTTTCATTTTTGTGTTATTACACATTCACGGATACTGACGTTGTTATTTATGTGTGCCACAACATCACTAGTACGAGGACAAGGGAGCAAATGTGCGTTTTAATAGAAATAATGTAGGAATTCTACTCGCATCCATTTCCGTGAACAAACTGTGTGTTTTGCGAGCCAAATAAAGCCGACAACTGCCGCTGGAGAGTGCTTAGAGCGGAAAATCACATCAACCACCTCGCGTCGTGTGCCGACGGTTTGGCGTCTCGTGACGCAGGGTATCCCGTTTGCGTGCTCGTCGTTAGCTGCCTCGTCCCATTCGCCGATGGCATAAGTCGGCGCTTTAGAGACCCGCCCGCACCCTGGTGGGACGCGAAGGAGGCTGTTATTTAGCTGCACAGGCGAAGAGATTACATCGCGCTTTCGATGTCACGTCGAAGCCGCATCAGGGGACCGAGCGAGGTGGCGCTGTGGTTATCGCACTGCACTCGCATTCGGGAGGACGACGGTTCAATCACGCGTCCGGCCATCCTGATTTAGGTTTTCCGTGATTTCCCTAAATAGCTTCAGGCAAATGCCGGGATGGTTCCTTTGACAGGGCACGGTCGACTTCCTTCCCCATCCTTCCCTAATTCGATGGGACCGATGACCTCGCTGCTTGGTCTCTCCCTCCAAATCAACCCCCCCCCCTCCACCCGTATCAGGGCGATGGTGGTGGGGTTTTCTGGTAATCATGATTTTAGAACTCCAACCTCGGAGGAGTCAGCTGATAATTGACTTCACTGATCCACTCGTGATATGGTTGGCGACCGATTGGCACGTGACACACACCCACAACCGGCAGTCGATTTTCGCCTAAAGGTCGATCATGTAAAATGGGTTTTGGACACTCAAAAAATTCAGGGCACTCCGCGAAATTCGGGACTTGTGACAACATTACACTGACGTGACGTAAGTCATGGGATACGTCCTAGTATCGTGTCGGACCTCCTTTTGTAAGGTGTAGTGCAGCAACTCAACGTAGCATGGACTCAACAAGTCGTTGGAAGTCCCCTGCAGAAGTATTGAGCCATGGCGCCTCTATAGCCGTCAAAAATTGATAAAATGTGAAGGATTTTGTTTACGAACTGACCTCTCGATTGTGCCCCATCAGTGTTCAATGAGATTTACGTCGGGCGTTCTGGGTGACAAAAATGTTTTAATGTGTGTGTAATCTTATGGGTCTTAACTACTAAGGTCATCAGTCCGTAAGCTTAAACACTACTTAACCTAAATTATCCTAAGCACAAACACACGCACCCATGCCCGAGGGAGGACTCGAACCTCCGCCGGGATCAGCCGCACAGTCCATGACTGCAGCGCCCAAGACCGCTCGGCTAATGCTGCGCGGCTTATGGGTGACCAATCACTCGCTCGAATTCCCCAGAATGTTTTATTTATTTTATTTATTTATTGATTTATTTAACCTGGCAAGATTAGGGCCATCAGGCCCTCTCTTACATCTAACCAGGCATTCTACTTATTTTACATTCATATGTTTTAGTAGGCATGTTAAACTACATCTAGTATAAAAAGTGAAATAAACAATTTGAAAGGTACACCTGGAAAAATACATACATATAGAGTTTATATTCTTAGATCACAAGTACTGTTATAATTAGACATTATTGAAGAGATAGATTTTATATAGGAGTGCTGGCAGCAGGGAGTATGAGGGAGACTCATGGTGAAGGGAGGAGAAGAATAGAGAGACATGATGAAACATAGTTAAGGAAATATAAAGGAAAAGAAGATTGCGTGGCTAATAGAGATAGATGAAGAGGAAGGTATCTCAGGAGCAAGATAGGAGACGCCAGCTTTGCTATTTGACAGATGAGGGGATTGCCCTTGTACATTAATTTTGTGGAGAACTTTATGAGGATGATAGTAGGAAATGCTTCAACTTCTTCTTAAAAGCAGCAGGAGATTGAATTTTGCGGAAGGTAAGGGGCAGTTTGTTCCAGAGGCGGACAGCGGCAACTGAGAAGGACTTGCAAAAGTTTTTGTTTTGTGAGTGGGCACGGTTAGGATACCAAATAAGAGTGACCTCGTGTTTCGATTATGATGGCATGACAGGTTTTTAATCTCTGAAGCAAGGTACTGGGGTGCTGGCGCGACGAGGAGTCGGTGGAGTAGACATAGAGTGTGGTAGTCACGCAATTGGTCCGGCCGCAGCCACCCTAGCTCGCAGTATGAAGCACTAACACGATCATATCGGCGACTGTTGCAGGTGTAACGCACACAGGCATTCCTGGTTAGCTCTAGACGTCTTTTGTTTTCACTACTCGTGCCTTGTTGAATCACATCACAATGGTGGAGGTTCGGTAGAACGAGTGGTTGCACGAGCTGGCGTTTCAAGTCCTGTGGAAATATGTTCCGAAACTTTTTGAGAGCATAGAGACAAGCAGAATGCTCTTCAAACCAGTCGTGTTGTGGCCCAGTGACATGGCACATAGTCATCCATAGAAGTTCGATCGTTGTTTGGGAACATAAAGTCCATGAATGGCTGTAAATGGTCTCCAATGATCATTTGCAGTCAATGATCCGTTCAGTTGGAGCAGAGCAGCCAGTCCACTGCATGTAAACACTGCACACACCGTTACGGAGCCACCACCAGCTTGCACAGTGCCTTGTTGACAACTTGGGCCCTCGCCTTCGTGGGTCTGCGCCACACTCGAAGGCTGCCATCAGTACACGCCAACTAAGTACGCCACGGTTTTCCAATAATCTAGGGACCAAACGATACGGTCACGATCCCAGGAGACCTGCTGCAGGCGATGTCGTGGTGTCAGCAAAGCCACTCGCATCGCTCGTCTGCTGCCACAGCCTATTAACGACAAATTTTACCGCTCTCACAGTGTTGCTTGTCTGCTAACACAGACAACTGCATGCGAACGCCGCTACTCTCGGTCTGCAAGTGAAGCACGTCGACCGCTGCGTCGTCCTTGTTGGTTCAAATGGCTCTGAGCACTATGGGACTTAACAGCTGAGGTCATCAGTCCCCTAGAACTTAGAACTACTTAAACCTAACTAACCTAAGGACATCACACACATCAGTGCCCGAGGCAGGATTCGAACCTGCGACCGCAGCGGTCGCGCGGTTCCAGACTGTAGCGCCTAGAACCGCTCGGCCACCCCGGCCGGCTCGCCCGTGTTGAGAGGAAATGCCCGAAATTTGGTATTCTCGGCACACTCTTGACACTGCGGATCTCGCAATACTGAATTCCCTAAAAATTTTCGAAATTGAATGTCCCATGCGTCTAGCTGCCACTACCATTCAGCGTTAAGTCTATTATTAATTTTAATAATCAACAACCTCAGTTGCACCGCTTTCGTAGAATTTCCCACGGTTTCAGTTGGGATAACCTAACCATCTTCTGCATGACTAACTACCGCGTGTCCATAGCGGACATCGTCAAGCTGAAACTACAAATCCATAAATCATCGTCAGACTGTAACCTAGGTAAATTCTAGGTAAACGGTGCAACTGAGGCTGTTGATTATTAAAATCAATATTTATACAGTAGCTGACAGGGCCGCGAAATGTTGAAGATATTTAAGTCTATTAATTACTGCTGTGCGGCCTTAATCACGTCGGACACCTTTCCACATGAATCGCCTCAAACATAAGACGGCTCCCCCAGTGCACTGCCCTTTTACGCCTTGTGTATATGTGCATATCGCTATCTACATCTACTTCTACATCTACGTGACTACTCTGCTATTCACAATAAATAGCCTGGCAGAGGGTTCAATGAACCTCCTTCAAGCTGTCTCTCTATCGTTACACTCGCGAACGGCGCGCGGGAAAAACGAGCACTTAATTTTTTCTGTGCGAGCCCTGATTTCTCTTATTTTATCGTGATGCTCATTTCTCCCCATGTAGGTGGGTGCCAACAGAATGTTATGCAATAGGAGGAGAAAACCCGTGATTAAAATTTCATGATAAGATACCGTCGCAACGAAAAACGCCTTTGTTTTAATGATTGCCACTCCTATTCACGTATCATGTCTGTGACACTATCTCCCCTACTTCGCGATAATACAAAACGAGCTGCCCTTCTGTGTACTTTTTCGATGTCATCCGTCAGTCCCACCTGATGCGGATCCCACACCGCACAGCAATACTCCAGAATAGGGCGGACAAGCGTGTTGTAGGCAGTCTCTTTAGTAGACCTGTTACACCTTTTAAGTGTTCTGCCAATGAATCGCAGTCTTTTGTTGGCTTTACCCACAACATTACCTATGTGATCGTTCCCATTTAGGGTATTTGTAATTGTAATTCCTAAGTATTTATTTGAATTTACAGGCTTCAGATTTGTGTCACTTATCGCGTAATCGAAATTTAGCGGATTTCTTTTAGTACTCATGTGAACAACTTCACACTTTCCTTTATTCAGGGTCAATTGCCACTTTTCGCACCATACAGATATCTAAATCATTTTGCAAGTCGTTTCGATCATCTGATGAGTTTACAAGACGGTAAGTGACAGCATCATCTGCAAACAATCTAAGACGGCTACTGAGCTTGTCTCCTATGTCGTAAATATAGATCAGTAATAATTCAAGGCCTAGAACGCTTCCTTGGAGAACGCCGAATATTACTTCCGTTTTACTCTATGACTTTCCGTCTGTTACTACGAACTGTCACCTTTCTGACAGGAAATCACGAATCCAGTCGCATAACTGAGGCGATATTCCATAGGCACGCAGTTTGGTTAGAAGACGCTTGTCAGGAACGGTGTCGAAAGCGTTCTGGAAATCTAGAAATATGGACTCAATTTGAGATCCCCTGTCGATAGCACTCATTACTTCGTGAGTATAAAGAGCTCTTATTACCTCGTGTTACCTGACGCCCTGAGACTCCAGCGACGCAGTGTGGACGGGCCAGTGACCGTCCTTTGGTGGCTGCTGGAAGACTTCCAGCCAGAAGCGACGCTGGAGGGGGGGGGGGGCAATGTCCGCCAACGCGACCGCCTCCTCAATGCCTCCCGCCTCGCTTCTCCAGCTAAATTACCCGCGACTGATTCGGCTCTACCGGTATTACACGCGCTGTCTCCCCGCCCCTCACACACACTCACGTATCCTTCAGCCTTGCAAAACCGGTACCGTACTCGCTTTCTTTATCCGCTACGTGCATTCGGTAGCGCATCGCCCTTGTTAACTTTGCCGCGTCTGACAGGAGCCGTTTTGCTTCTTACGTTATGTGGAAACAGGGATACGAGAAGTCCTACAGTGGTTAACACATGCCGATCATCGACTCAGAACAGTCTCTAATGAACCCGTTGGCGACGGGACGTTAAGTGCTGATCTTACTTCGTCCACTTCTTCTCTTTCTTCTTCTCCCTCAACCACTAGACCAGTTGGTCCGTTGCAATTCCTTGATCTTCCATCGGGTGTGCCATTGTTCCTCTTTCATTTGGGGATGTACGTAGCAGTTCTTTGGGAATACGCTCACCATCCACACTTTCCATTATTTTCCGTATTCCTTAATACATTTCATTAAAGTTGTAAATTCCTACATTCCTCCGGACGGTTTCGCTTTTTAATCCATGTCTTCTTGTTACTCGCTTCCAGAGTTCATAGTCCTCTTTTCACTCCTGTACAGAGCACAGAGAACTGCCACTGTGTCATGAAATTTTAGCAACTCGCAATTTCCCCCTGAGCGTTCTTTTGATGGCGTCGCACAAGACGTTGAATCGCTCGGTCGTTTTTTCAGTATCAGCTTCGCCGAGATGCGGTATGCCACAGCCCAAAAATCTGAAGATCTTAACTTCAAATGTGTGTGAATTCCTAAGGAACAAAACTGCTTAGGTCATAGGTCCCTAGACTTACACACTACTTAAACTAACTTAGGCTAAGAACAACACACACATCCATGCCCGAGGGAGGACTCGAACCTCCGGCGGGAGGGGCCACGCAGTCCGTGACATGGCGTCTCAAACCTCGCGGCCACTCGACCTTAACTTGTTCAATGTTTTGTTTCGTAATGTTACTTTACTTCTTAAAGGTTGTGGACCTTGAGGTGGCATGAACTTGGTTTTATTTCTCGCTTTACATTATGTTTTTTTGCTGTTTTATGTAGTGTTCTATGTAAGTTACCTTCGTTACACGCATTTAGCAGCTGGTTGTCAGCAAACATAATAGATTTGATAAAATTTCTTTGTCTCCCTCTTCAATTTTTACCCCGCACGCTTCCCTCCAGTACTAAACTGGTGATCCCTTGATTCCTCAGAACGTGTCCTACCAACCGATCCCTTCTTCTAGTCAGGTTGTGCCACAAATTTGTCTTCTCCCCAATTCTATTCAGTATGTCCTCATTAGTTATGTGATATGCCCATCTAATCTTCAGCATTCTTCTGTGGCACCACATTTCAAAAGCTTCTATTCTCCTCTTCTCTAAACTATTTATCGTCCGTGTTTCACGAACATGCATGGCTACAGTCCATGCAAATACTTTCAGAAAAGACTTCCTAACACTTAAACCTATAATAGAAGCTAACAAATTTATCTTCTTCTGAAACGCTTTTCTTGACATTGCCAGTCTACATTTTACACTACTGGCCATTAAAATTGCTACACCACGAAGATGACGGGCTACAGACGTGAAATTTAACCGACAGGAAGAAGATGCTGTGATATGCAAATAATTAGCTCTTCAGAGCATTCACACACGGTTGGCGCCGGTGGTGACACCTACAACGTGCTGACATGAGCAAAGTTGCCAACCGATTTCTCATACACAAACAGCAGTTGACCGCCGTTGCCTGGTGAAACGTTGTTGTGATGCCTCGTGTAAGGAGCAGAAATGCGTGCCATCACGTTTCCGACTTTGATAAAGGTCGGATTGTAGCCTATCTCGATTGCGGTTTATCGTATCGCGGAATTTCTGCTCGCGTTGGTCGAGATCCAATGACTGTTAGCAGAATAGGGACTTTGTGGGTTCAGGACGGTAATACAGAACGCCGTGCTGGATCCCACCGGCCTCGTATCACTAGCAGTCGAGATGACAGGCATCTTATCCACACGGCTGTAACGGATAGTGCAGCCACGTCTTGATCCCTGAGTCAACAGATGGGGACGTTTGCAAGACTACAACCATCTGCACGAACAGTTCGACGACGTTTGCAGCAGCATGGACTATGCACGACCGCATGTTGCAGGTCCTGTACGGGCCTTTCTGGATACATTCTCCAGATCTCTCACTAATTTAAAACGTCAGGTCAATGGTGGCCGAGCAACTGGCTCGTCACAATACGCCAGTCACTACTCTTGATGAACTGTGGTATCGTGTTGAAGCTGCATGGGCAGCTGTACCTGTACACGCCATCCAAGCTCTGTTTGACTCAATGCTCAGGTGTATCAAGGCCGTTGTTGCGGCCAGAGGTGGTTGTTGTGGGTCCTGATTTCTCAGGACCTATGCACCCTAATTGCGTGAAAATGTAATCACATGTCAGTTGAAGTCTAATACATTTTTCCAATGAATACCCGTTTATCATCTGCATTTCTTCTTGGTGTAGCAATTTTAATGGCCAGTAGTGTATATCGTCTCTACTTCGGCTATGGACTTCTGTATATGCTTCGGATGACCTCGATCATATGAAGCGGTGTCCCTCTTTTCTCCATAATATTCCTTAGTTTTTCTCTGTGAAGGTGAAGCTTATCAAAAGCTTTACCATAGTCTATAAAAGAGTATGTAGGTTTTAAACTGTATTCCTTTACCTAATGGTGTTTGGTGGAGGGTACTTCTGGTACCGCTGTGTTCCCCCTCCCCTCCCTGTCCTTCGCCTCTCATCCAGCCGCGAATGATGCATCGGAAGAAAGACTATCCACAAAGAGCCGTAGGACCTGCAATTTTTTTTACTTTCTCTGCGTGGGTTTTATGGGAGGAAGTAATATGTTGCCCAATTCTCCTGTCATGAACGTTCTCGGAATTTTAACAGTAAATCTCTCCGTGATAGGCATCGCATTCCTTGTAACGTCTGCCACTGTGATTTGTGAGCATTTTCGCAACTCTCTCGCCCCGACTAAACGGAGCTGTAACAGGACGCTCGCCGATAATTCTTCTCAATCTCTTCAATTAATCCAAACTCGTAAGATTTCCAAATTAATGTGCAATACGTCATAATCTGTCGAAGAAGTAAGCCATTTCTTTCGTCGATGTACTGCATTTCCTTTAAAATTCTTCGATGAATCTCAGTCTGGCGTCTGCTTTTGCTACAATTAGTTTTACATTGCCATTCAACTCAACGTTACTCTGAACGGTTACTGCCAGGTACTTTACGTTCGTTACTGTTGGTTCCAGCGATCTGTCGCCGATAGCGTAATCGAAGAGTAACGGGTGTTTCCGCATATTTACGCGCAGTACTTCACATTTATTGACGTTCAGCGTGAGCCCCCAGTGCCTGCAGTAATTATAGGCAACCCGCGGCGCTTCACGCAATTTGCTACAGTCTTCCAGCATCTTACAGCCAACCGCAACACATGCGAATGGCCTTATGGAGCTCCTGACATTATCCACCAGCTTTATGTGTGTAACGGTCCTATCACGCTCCTTTCGAGTACTCCTTAAATTACCCCTACATTCGTCGATTTTGTTCCGTCAAGAGCGGCGTGTTGAGTTCCATATGCAAGGAAGTGCTGAAGCCAAGACGTCACAAATCTTTCCCAATACTCTGCTGAAACTTAGTATTTTGTTTATTAATCGGTGCTGCGGAACAGTATCAAATGCGTTTCGGAAGTCAAGGAACGCGGCATCATTCTGGGCGCCGACCCTTATAGAGCCCAGGACCTCAGGGACGAACAGAGAGAACATTTCTTCTGTCACGATGGGTCGAGAGCCGTACAGTATACGCAGTACACTAGAGAGAAATGGGAAATAAACACATTTGTTAGCGTGACACAAAAACACAGTTTTGAAAGAAATGGAAACCTACTTATGAAGAAAAATTACTAGCGTATTAGAGTGGGAAATTGGAGGTGAATATGGCGGTTACAGAAAGCTTTAACTATTTATGCATAGCGATGCATCGATAACAATTATAGCCGATAAGGCGCTGCAGTCATGGCTGTACGGCTGATCCCGGCGGAAGTTCGAGTCCTCCCTCAGGCATGGGTGTGTGTGTTCGTCCTTAGGATAATTTAGGTTAAGTAGTGTGTAAGCTTAGGGACTGATGACCTTAGCAGTTAAGTCCCATAAGATTTCACACACATTTGAACATTTATTTGATAAAAATTACAGAGAATTTAAAGGGAAGTTTAAAACATCGATGGTTGCGCAAGCGCTGTGAATCGGAATGGTGCAGCAATGCTGGAAGCCGTGAAGAAAGAAGCATTTGCAGCAAGTCTCATTTTTAGCAGTGAGACAACTTTCGTCGTAAGTGACATGGTCAACAGGCACAGCAGTCGAACATAGGGTAGATGACAAATGGTTCAAATGGCTCTGAGCACTATGGGACTTAACTTCTGAGGTTATCAGTCCCCCAGAACTTAGAACTATTTAAACCTAACTAACCTAAGGACATCACACACATCCACGCCCGAGGCAGGATTCGAACCTGCGACCGTAGCGGTCGCGCGGTTCCAGACTGTAGCGCCTAGAACCGCTCGGCCACTCCGGCCGGCCCCTTGACCATGGTTTCTGCTATAATAATATAGCGTTCTCCTGAGCTCCCCATACACACTAATAAATTAAAAATGCCTTAGCCCAGCCGCTGCGTCAAAACCAGTAAAATAACTTCAACAGACATAAGCCTGTTTCGAACATATGTAAAATTACATGTGGCACCGCGTATCCTCTGCCACTACCTCTGTTATCCAACAGTGGCGAAATACTCCACGGCCCCTGTCCATTAATACACGGGGTGTGCCTTGTCTTGGTTAAGGTGTGGTCGCTGTTCGCGTTTGCAGTACACATTCACATCACCAACACTGGACTTGGACAGCTTCAGACAGGGCTCAAACGCCCCTGATGCACTTGTCACTTACGTGACATCGAATAACTAGTCCACTCAATTCTCCTACTTTTCTACTGACAATACACACTCCCCCCACCCACCCACCCCCACCCCCACTCTGCCACGCCTGCTTTTATACCTTGAGGGGGTGGGGTCCGCCTCTCGTGACATCTAGCAGTCAATTCCGCATTACATAGGGCTGTCCATACATTTACAAAGGAAACTCCCCATCGCATCCTCCTCAGATTCAGTGGTAAGATGTCCCAGTGGATAGCCCGTTAAAAACTGAGGACAGATCAAGTATCAAAACAGGAACAAGGTATGCTATGTGATCAAAAGTGCCCGGACACCTGGCTGAAAATCACTTACAAGTTCGTGGCTCTTTCCATCGGTAATGCTGGAATTCAGTATGGTGTTGGCCCACCCTTAGCCTCGATGACAGCTTCCACTCTCGCACGCATACGTTGAATCAGGTACTGCAAGGTTTCTTGGAGAATGGCAGCCCATTGATCACTGAGTGTTCCACAGAGGAGAGGTAGCGACGTCGGTCGGTGAGGTCTGGTACAAAGTCAGCGTTCCAAAACATACCAAAAGTGTTCTATAGGGTTCAGGTCACGACTCCGTGCAGGCCAGTCCATTACAGTGATGTTATTGTCGTGTAACCACTCCGCCGCAGGCCGTGCACTATGAACAGGTCCTCGATCGTGTGGAAAGATGCAATCACCATCCCAGAATTGCTCTTCAACAGAGGGAAGCAAGAATATGCTTAAAACATCAATGTAGGCCTGCGCTGTGATAGTGCCACGCAAAACAACAATGGGTGCAAGCTCCCCCCCCCCCCCCCCATGAAAAACACGAGCAAGCTATAACACCATCGCCTCCGAATTTTACTGTTGGCACACATACGCTGGCAGATGTTCACTGGGCGCTCGCCATACCGACACCCTGCCATCGCATCGCCGCATTGTGTACCGCGATTCGTCACTCCACACAACGTTTTTCCACTTTTCAATCGTCCAATGTTTATGCTGCTTACACCAAGCGAGGCGTCGTTTGGCATTTAGCGGCGTGATGTGTGGCTTATGACCAGCCGCTCGACCATCAAATCCAAGTTTTTTCACCTCTCGCCTAACTTTCATAGTACTTGCAGTGGATCCTGATGACGTTTGGAATTCCTGTGTGATCGTCTGGATAGATGTCTGCTATTACACATTACGACCGTCGGCGGTCTCTGTCAGTCAACAGACGAGATCGGCCTGTACGCTTTTGTGGTGTACGTGTTCCTTCACGTTTCCTCTTCAGTATCACATTGGAAACAGTGGACTTAGAGATGTTTAGGAGTGTGGAAATCTCGCGTACAGACGTATGACAGATGTGACACCCAGTCACCTGACCACTTTCGAAGTCCGTGAGTCCCGCGGAGCGCCCCATTCTGCTCTCTCACGATGTCTAATGACTACTGTGGTCGCTGATACGGAGTACCTGGCAGTAGGTGGCAGCAAAATGCACCTAATATGAAAAAGGTATGTTTTTGGCAGTGTCCGCGTACTTCTGATCCCCCCCAAAAAAGTGAACGGTACAAGAACAAGAAGTGCAATATAGAGCATCCGCATAGAAAAGCTGTGTCGTGCGCCGTGGTTAAGTGGTTACGGGGTTGGACTACCAGGCAGGCGTGCCGTAATCAAACCTCCCTGATGCCTTTTTTTTCGCTCTTCGGTTTATTCAAATTTGTGTCTGTGTCATGGCGTAACGTCCGTTTGCAACAGCGAGGTGTAAGGTAGGGACCCATAATGACAGCTGATCATCCACAACTACTCTATTAACAGCCGAATGGAAGTGGCTTTAGAATGGGAATCGCAAACGACAAGGCGAGGAATCAACCGAATCCTCCACCGGAAAACACGTCTGGTTTGTCATACACGGCATTAGTGACAGTATGTGTGTCAGATGATAGTAGTCTCTTATCGACGCACCTAATTTTTACGATTTGTAAGTGAGTGAGATGTGCCTCCTTGCCCGATATACACTCCTGGAAATGGAAAAAAGAACACATTGACACCGGTGTGTCAGACCCACCATACTTGCTCCGGACACTGCGAGAGGGCTGTACAAGCAATGATCACACGCACGGCACAGCGGACACACCAGGAACCGCGGTGTTGGCCGTCGAATGGCGCTAGCTGCGCAGCATTTGTGCACCGCCGCCGTCAGTGTCAGCCAGTTTGCCGTGGCATACGGAGCTCCATCGCAGTCTTTAACACTGGTAGCATGCCGCGACAGCGTGGACGTGAACCGTATGTGCAGTTGACGGACTTTGAGCGAGGGCGTATAGTGGGCATGCGGGAGGCCGGGTGGACGTACCGCCGAATTGCTCAACACGTGGGGCGTGAGGTCTCCACAGTACATCGATGTTGTCGCCAGTGGTCGGCGGAAGGTGCACGTGCCCCTAGACCTGGGACCGGACCGCAGCGACGCACGGATGCACGCCAAGACCGTAGGATCCTACGCAGTGCCGTAGGGGACCGCACCGCCACTTCCCAGCAAATTAGGGACACTGTTGCTCCTGGGGTATCGGCGAGGACCATTCGCAACCGTCTCCATGAAGCTGGGCTACGGTCCCGCACACCGTTAGGCCGTTTTCCGCTCACGCCCCAACATCGTGCAGCCCGCCTCCAGTGGTGTCGCGACAGGCGTGAATGGAGGGACGAATGGAGACGTGTCGTCTTCAGCGATGAGAGTCGCTTCTGCCTTGGTGCCAATGATGGTCGTATGCGTGTTTGGCGCCGTGCAGGTGAGCGCCACAATCAGGACTGCATACGACCGAGGCACACAGGGCCAACACCCGGCATCATGGTGTGGGGAGCGATCTCCTACACTGGCCGTACACCACTGGTGATCGTCGAGGGGACACTGAATAGTGCACGGTACATCCAAACCGTCATCGAACCCATCGTTCTACCATTCCTAGACCGGCAAGGGAACTTGCTGTTCCAACAGGACAATGCACGTCCGCATGTATCCCGTGCCACCCAACGTGCTCTAGAAGGTGTAAGTCAACTACCATGGCCAGCAAGATCTCCGGATCTGTCCCCCATTGAGCATGTTTGGGACTGGATGAAGCGTCGTCTCACGCGGTCTGCACGTCCAGCACGAACGCTGGTCCAACTGAGGCGCCAGGTGGAAATGGCATGGCAAGCCGTTCCACAGGACTACATCCAGCATCTCTACGATCGTCTCCATGGGAGAATAGCAGCCTGCATTGCTGCGAAAGGTGGATATACACTGTACTAGTGCCGACATTGTGCATGCTCTGTTGCCTGTGTCTATGTGCCTGTGGTTCTGTCAGTGTGATCATGTGATGTATCTGACCCCAGGAATGTGTCAATAAAGTTTCCCCTTCCTGGGACAATGAATTCACGGTGTTCTTATTTCAATTTCCAGGAGTGTAGGTGTTCGTTCATATGAATACAAATTGATCACTCACAAGCAAATGATGAAAACATAATAGTTTGCTACATAAGCTGCAATAAATGAACGCAGCAGGTTCACAATCAGACAGTTTGTCTGTGCTCTGTCAAAACATGTTTTCAATGTTTTCGAAGTTGTGTTCCGTTCGGAAGTCTTGACTCTTCAATTTCTCTGTTGTAACATAGTCCACACCCGTTTATTTGTTGTTTTCATTTCTGTGAGACGTCTATGTGGTATTTCGCATGCTCTATCACGTTTACTTCAGTCGGTAATGTATGCTTACCACATGAGTCATTTTCTGTAACCAGTATGACAACTGGCAAGACTACAGAAACAGAACAAACGTTTCAATGACCGGACGGTCAGTTCATAATATTGTCAAAATAAATACATAAACAAATGGGGCGAGGGAGTTTTGAACACGGGCCGCTCTCTTGGCAGTCCACCACCATGGCCAATTAACCACGACGCCGTTGCTGTTGTTAGCTGCTCTTCATTGCACTTCGTGTGCTTAAACTGTTCGCTGTTTTTGTTTTGCTTTTTTTTCGCAGTTCGTTACACCTTCTTCCTGTTTTTGTGTTTGATCTGTGTTCAGTTTTTGACGGACTGTCCACTGGGTGATCTTACCACTATATCCGAGGGGGTTGCGATGGGTAGTTCGCTTTGAAACTTCCTGGCAGATTAAAACTACGTGCCGGACTGAGACTCGAAAGGCAAAGGTCCCGAGTTCGAGTCTCGGTCCGGCACATAGTTTTAATCTGCCAGGAAGTTTCTTTTCAGCGCACACTCCGCTGCAGAGTGAAAATTTCATTGTGGAAACATCCCTCAGACTGTGTCTAAGCCATCCGCAATATCCTTTCCTTCAGGAATGCTAGTTCTGCAAGGTTCGCAGGAGAGCTTCTGTAAAGTTTGGAAGGTAGGAGACGAGGTACTGGCAGAAGTGAAGCTGTGGGGACGGGGCGTGAGTCGTGCTTGGGTAGCTCAGTTGGTAGAGCACTTGCACGGGAAAGGCAAAGGTCCCGAGTTCGAGTCTCGGTCCGGCACACAGTTTTAACCTGCCAGGAAATTTCATATCAGCATACACTCCGCCGCAGAGTGAAAATTTCATTCTGGCAGTTCGCTTTGTTAGGACCAGGTAGTGTATATTCGTCTCTAGAAATGTCGCTTCCACTCGAGAACAGTTGTGTCACTTCTCCGGTGCGGCGAGGTAGGGGCTCGCTCTGGGAACACCATCCATTGACGCTGCAATATGTGCAAGTGCTGGAGCCTGATGCCAGGCCACCCCTTCGCGAACACGCGAGTACGCTGACAGACCGCAACTGTAATTTCTCGTAGTGGACGTGACAGCGTACGAGGCGTTAGGTGGCCGTTGACGCCTCCACGCCCCTCACACCACTGTTACAGAGACGACTGTCGAGGGAAGCACGCAATCCATCTGCGGTGCCCTTCGCCACGGACACCACTTCGTAATTCACGGCGTGGCGGCAGACACGCCGAGTATCGCCGCCAGAAGCAGCCAGACAGCAACCGGCGGCCGCTCCGCGGACACGCCGTCCTCACGCTGTCGAAGTCTATGGGTCAGGAGGTCACCGCAATCTGTCAAATGGCTCTGAGCACTATGGGACTTAACTTCTCAGGTCATCTGTCGCCTAGAACTTAGAACTAATTACACCTAACTAACTTAAGGACATCACACACATCCATGCCCGAGGCAGCATTCGAACCTGCGACTGTAGCGGTAGCGCGGTTCCGAACTGTAGCGCCTAGAACCGCTCGGCCAATCCGGCCGGCAGTTGGCTATGAACTTGGACTCTCTGGATATTACACAGGATCGGACTGCACTGGTATTCTGCTACCCACTTAAGATAAGTAAACGAGTTTACTCGACTCCTTTCTTCCATCTATTGTCCACATTAAACAATGGGCACGTCAAGTAATTAACAAGCAAAGTGTTCTATGAAGATTTGAGAGGAGCGTAGATTACAATAAACTTTCAAGTTTACTTAGTTGTCATGTTGAGATGGCTCCAGTTCTTCTTGAAGCTGAAAATCTAACATCAGTTCCTCACGGTTGGGTTGAACTAAAAAAACAAATATTCAGTTTTTTTATGTTTCCAATGCTTGCTCCTGGAATTTTTCCGTGAATAAATCTGGTATAACTTGACTTGCGGGGCTCCCCATAGCCACGCCAATCGTGTGTTCACAGGACTCATCGTTCCATTTGAAGTACGTTGTCTTGACGCAATAATTAAACAGTTCTGTAACATGGAGAGGAAAAATCCGATTCAGCGGAGCTATAATAAATAGCGATGCAACATCAAAACTACACTACTGGCCATTAAAATTGCTACATCACGAACATGACGTGCTACAGACGCGAAATTTAACCGTCAGGAATAAGATACTGTGATGAAAATTATTGGCTTTTCAGAGCATTCACACAAGGTTGGCGCCGGTGGCGACACTTACAACGTGCTGACAGAGGAAAGTTTCCAACCGATTTCTCATACATAAACGTTGCCTGGTGAAACGTTGCTGTGATGCTTCGTGTAAGGAAGAGAAATGCGTACCATCACGTTTACGACTTTGATAAAGGTCGGATTGTAGCCTATCGCGATTGCGGTTTATCGTGGGGCGACATTGCTGCTCGCGTTGGTCGAGATCCAATGACTGTTAGCAGAATATGGAATCGGTGGGTTCAGGAGGGTAATACGGAACGCCGTGCTGGATCCCTACGGCCTCGTATCACTAGCAGTCGAGATGACAGGCATCTTATCCGCACGACTGTAACGGATCGTGCAGCCACGTCTCGATCACTGAGTCAACAGATGGGGACGTTTGCAAGACAACGACGATCTGCACGAACAGTTCGACGACGTTTGCAGCAGCATGGACTATCAGCTCGGAGACCGTGGCTGCGGTTACCCTTGACGTTGCATCACAGACAGGAGCGCCTGCAGTGGTGTACTCAACGACGAACCTGGGTGCACCAATGGCAAACGTCAGGTTCTGTTTACAGCATCATGATGGTCGCAT